>NW_026652296.1:54698596-55027175 GCF_009828535.3 Hylobates moloch | reverse complement strand
AAAAAAAAAAAAAAAAAAAAAAAAAAGACAATTTTCTTTTCCCTCCTTCCTTCCTTTCTTCCTTCCTTCTTTCCTTCCCTCCCTCCCATTCTTTCCTTCCTCCATGTTTCCTTCCTCCCTTTCTTTCCTCCCTCTTTTCTTCCTTCCTTTCTTTCCTCCCTCCCTCCTTCCCTCCCTCTTCCTTCTTTCCTCTTTCTTTTTCTTTCCTTCCTTCCGTCCTTCCTCTTTCCTCCCTCTTTCCTCCCTCTCTTTCCTCTCTCTCTTTCTTTCCTCCTCTTTCTCTTTCTTTCCTGCCTTCCTCCCTCCCTCCTTCCCTCCTTCCCTCCCTTCCCTCTCTCCCTTCTTTCTTTCTTCCTTCCTTCCTTTTTCTTTCTCTTTTCTCTCTTTCTTTTCTCTTTTCTTTTCCTTTCTTTCTTTCTTTCTCTTTTCTTTTTTCTTTCCTCCCTCTCTTTCTTTCCTCCCTCTTTCTTTCCTTCCTTTCTTTTTCTCTTTCCTTCTTTCCTCTCTCTTTCCTTCCTTCCTCCCTCCCTTTTTCTTTCCTCCCTCTTTCTTTCATCCCTCTTTCTTTTGCTAAGGACCTCTGCATACAGTGTGCAGTTCAATACTTCTACTTTTAATTTCTTTTTCTGTACAAGGTTGGACAGAAACTGTGATAGTAGCTCACTTGATTTGGTCCTGATTTTAGAGGAAATGTTTCCCAGCATATCACCTTTAAGTATAATGTTTGCTGCAGATTTTGGGGAGATTCTAATCAGTGGTTGGTTCCATTTAATTTCTTTTTATTTAAGAGCTTTTATTTATTTACTTTAAAAATCATAAATAGGTCTTATACTCAAAAAGGCGTTCAACAAAACTCATTGTAATGATCATACGGGGTTCTGTTAATACCTGCTAATGTAATGAGTTACAACCCACTCTATTTTAAAAGGTTAAACCATTCTTTCATATATAGTTTGGTCATAATATATCTGTTGTGAATGAATTATATGTATTAATCTGAACCTTGTACTTAAGGTTTTTGCATTGATGTTCATAAGGGAGGCACTCCTATAATTTTCCTTTCTTTTACTTTCCATGTCTGATTTTGGTTTCAGGTTTGTGATAATATTATAAAAATAATTAGGGATAATTTTCAGTTTTTCTGTTTCCTGGATGAGTTGGTATAATGTAGAATTAAATATTCCTTAACTATTTGTACAACTTGCATCTAAAACCATCTGGACATGGGTTTTTTTATTTTTTTCCCCCATGACTACATTAAAAAGAAAAAAAACTGCTGATTCGGTTTCTTTACTGGTCATAGGATTCTTCCTGTTTCCACATCTTGAGTCTGTTTTGGTAAGCTACATTTTTTTCCTAGAAAATGTCTATTTTATCATAAGTTTTCAAATTTATTAGTATATAATTTTATACAATTTAGTGATTATTGTAATTTTTCTTTACCTACAGTTTGCCACCCTTTTCACTTTTGAATTATTTTACCTAATCTGCTTTTCTTGATAAACCATTCTATGTTCATTAAAAATTTTCATTGGTTTCTTCTCTTTGCTTAATTATTTCCTTACTTCTACTTTTGATTTATTTTATAATTTTTTAAACCTTTAAAGATGGGTGCCTAGCATCTTAATTTTTACATTTTTCTTCTTTCTAAGTATATTAGTCCATTCTCACATTGCTACAAAGAAATACCTGCGACAAGGTAATTTATAAAGAAAAGAGGTTTAATTGGCTCATTTCTGCAGGCTGTACAGGAAGCATAGTGACATCTGCTTGGCTTCTGGAGAGGCCTTAGGAAACTTACAATCATGGCAGAAGGTGAACGGGGAGCAGACACATCACGTGGCCAGAGCGAAAGGAAGAGAGGGTGAAAGGGGAGGAGCTATACACTTTTAAATAATCATATCTCAAGAGCACTCACTCACTATCACAAGAACAGCACCAAGAGGATGGTGCTAAACTATTCATGAGAAATCTACCCCCATGATTCAATCACCTCCCACCAGGCCCTCATTTCAACATTGGGGATTATAATTCAACATGAGATTTGGGTGGGGACACAGATCCAAACCATATCAGTAAGATAAGTAATTATAGCCAAGCAAATAATTCTCTTAACAGATACATCCCACAAACTTTGGAATGTAGTATTCTCATTTCTCATTATTGTTTAATTGCAAGTATTTTAAGATTTTCAGTATAATTCCTTTTTAGACAATGGAGTATTCAGAAACGTGCTTTTGAATTTGCAAAACATTTTAGTTTTCCTTTTCTATATATTTCTACTTAATTATATAATGGCTAGAGAATATTACCTATATGATATATACGAAACTTAATGGAACTTGCTTTAGGTCCTGGGACGTGGCCAATTTATGTAAATATTCCACATGTACTTGAGATAAATCTGTATTTAACAGGATTCTATATATGTCTATTAGACCAAGCTTGTTAATTGAATATACTCTGTATACTTTTTTTCCTGCATAGTTTACTGATTACTGATAGAGTATATTTAAATCTTCATTTCTCTTTGTTATTATTCCACACTTTTGGCTTTATATATTCTAGTGCTCTGTTTTTCAGGTGCATATAAGTTTAGACTTACATCACTTTCTGAATAGGTAAATGATTTATCATCATCTTTGATAACTCATAATTTTAAAACTTAATACTAAATAGAATTAAAAACAAAAACTATACGATCATCTCAATAGGTACAGAACAAGCATTAGATAAAATCCAACATCCCTTTATGATAAAAATCCTTAACAAACTAGGAATTGAAGTAACATACCTCAGAGTAATAAGAGCCATCTGTGACAAGCCGACAGGCAATATTATACTGAACAGGCAAAAGCTGGAAGCATTTCCCCTAAGAACAGAAACAAGATAAGGATGCCCATTCTCACTGCTGCTATTCAGCACAGTACTGGAAGTCCTAACCAGAGCGACCAGATAAGAGATAGAAATAAAAGGCATCCAAATAGGAGAAGCAGAAGTCAAATTATGTCTCTTACCTGATGATATAATTCTATACCTAGAATACTCTAAAGATTCTGCCAAAAGACTCCTAGACCTGATAAGCAACTTCAGGAAAGTATCAGGATACAAAATCAACACACAAAAATCAGTAGCATTTCTATACACCAATAATGCTCAAGCTGAGAACCAAATCAAGAGCTCAGTCCCATTTAGAATAACCACTAAAAGAATAAAATTTCTAGGAATGCATCTAGCCAAGGAGGTAAAAATTTCTACAAGGAGAACTAATAAAACATTGCTGAAGGAAATCACAGACAATAGAAACAAATGGAAAAACATTTCATGCTTACGGATTGGAAGTTTGACATTGTTAAAATGGCCATATTGCCTAAAGCAATTCTACATATTTAATGCTATTTTAATCAAATTACCAATATTATTTTTCACAGAATTTGGAAAAACTGTTCTAAAATTCATATGGAACCAAAAAAGAGCCCAAATAGCCAAAGCAATCCTTAGCAAAAAGAATAAAGCTGGAGGCATCACCTCAGCTGACTT
The DNA here is from genome assembly GCF_009828535.3 of Hylobates moloch. NCBI lineage: Eukaryota > Metazoa > Chordata > Mammalia > Primates > Hylobatidae > Hylobates > Hylobates moloch. The sequence continues at coordinate 55,023,635 of NW_026652296.1, read as the reverse complement.
CAAACTATACTACAAGGCTACAGTAACCAAAACAGAATGGTACTTGTACAAAACAGACACATAGACCAATGGAACAGAAGAGAGAACCCAGAAATAAAGCTACAGACCTACAACCAAACTGACCTTTGACAAAGTTGACAGAATTAAAAAATAGGGAAAGGACTCCCTATTCAATAAATGGTGCTGGGATAGCTGGCTGGCCATATGCAGAAGAATGAAACTGGATCCCTACCTCTTACCAGATACAAAAATTAACTCAACATGGATTAAAGACTTACACGTAAGACTTAAAACTATAAAAATCCTAGAAGAAAGCCTACGAAATACTCTTCTAGACATTGGCCTAGGCAAAGAATTTATGACTAAGTCTTCACAAGCAATCACAACAAACACAAAAATTGATCCCTCTGCCGCTGCTGCCGGGGCGGAAGGGCGGGGGGTCTTGTGCCTCCCCACCCCCAACCCAAGGGGTGAGGAGCGGGGAAGGCGGCGTGGCGCGGGGGCGGAGCGAGGCGAGGCGTAGGCTCTGTCCCGAGGCGTAAGTCCCCGAGGCTACAGGTTACATCATGTCAGCGCGGGAGAGAGAGAGGAGCTGACTCGGCAGGGACTGGGGTATGGGGCCGAGAGTGCGAGCAAGCTAGGGAGGGAGTGAGGGAGTGTGTGAGCCAGAAGGCAAAAGGCGGCCACTCGTGCCTGAGCAACCGCAGAGGGGAGTGGGAGCAGTGGGGTAAAGGAGTGGGGGGCGGGAATAAGAAAGGCCGAGAGAAGGCGGACAGAGACGTGGTGGTGGTGGTGCTGCTGCTGGTGGTGGTGCTGCTGGTGGTGGTGGTGCCGCTGGTGGTGGTGGTGCCGCTGGTGGTGCTGCTGGTGGTGGTGGTTGGTGGTTGTTCTGGTGCTGGTGGTGGTGCTGGTGGTTCTGGTGCTGGTGGTGCTGCTGGTGCTGGTGGTGGTGGTCTGGTTCTGCTGCTGGTGGTGCTGCTGGTGGGGGAGAAGGAGGAGCTGGAGGAGGTTGGGGCTGAGGGAGTGAGTGAGTGAAGCGGACGCGCGAGGTAGGGGAGGGAAGGGAAAGGAAAGGGGGGGTCACGCGGGAGCGCGCTCGGAGACGAGTGGAACTGGATCGGGTTTGCTGCCAGCGGCGTGAGCTTCGGCGGCCATTTTACAACAGCTCCACTCGCGCCAGATACAGGGAGCAGTGAGCACGCCTTTCCCGCAACCCCGTACGGTCGGACAGGATTCCCCCCCACCCCGCCCCCAGCCCAACAGGGAGATCTCTGGAACCATGGCTACAGAACATGTTAATGGAAATGGTACTGAAGAGCCCATGGATACTAGTTCTGCAGTTATCCATTCAGAAAATTTTCAGACATTGCTTGATGCTGGTTTACCACATAAAATTGCTGAAAAACTAGATGAAATTTATGTTGCAGGGCTAGTTGCACATAGTGATTTAGATGAAAGAGCTATTGAAGCTTTAAAAGAATTCAATGAAGACGGTGCATTGGCAATTCTTCAACAGTTAAAGACAGTGATCTCTCTCATGTTCAGAACAAAAGTGCCTTTTTATGTGGAGTCATGAAGACTTGTAGGCAGAGAGAAAAACAAGGGACCAAAGTAGCAGATTCTAGTAAAGGACCAGATGAGGCAAAAATTAAGGCACTCTTGGAAAGAACAGGCTACACACTTGATGTGACCACTGGACAGAGGAAGTATGGAGGACCACCTCCAGATTCCGTTTATTCAAGTCAGCAGCCTTCTGTTGGCACTGAGATATTTGTGGGAAAGATCCCAAGAGATATATTTGAGGATGAAATTGTTCCATTATTTGAGAAAGCTGGACCTATGTGGGATCATCGTCTAATGATGGATCCACTCACTGGTCTCAATAGAGGTTATGCGTTTGTCACTTTTTGTACAAAAGAAGCAGCTCAGGAGGCTGTTAAACTGTATAATAATCATGAAATTCGTTCTGGAAAACACATTGGTGTCTGCATCTCAGTTGCCAACAATAGGCTTTTTGTGGGCTCTATTCCTAAGAGTAAAACCAAGGAACAGATTCTTGAAGAATTTAGCAAAGTAACAGAGGGTCTTACAGACGTCATTTTATACCACCAATCGGATGACAAGAAAAGAAAACAGAAGCTTTTGCTTTCTTGAATACGAAGATCACAAAACAGCTGCCCAGGCAAGGCGTAGGTTAATGAGTGGTAAAGTCAAGGTCTGGGGGAATGTTGGAACTGTTGAATGGCAGAAAAATTTGCAAACTATGCATCTGACAAAGGACTGTTACCCAGAATTTATAAGTAACTTAAAGCAACAAGAAAAAAAAACTGCATTAAAAAGTAGGGAAAAGACATGAAGAGACACTTCTCAAAAGAAGACATATAAGCAGCCAATTAACATAAAAATTCAACCTCACTAATCATCAGAGAAATGCAAATGAAAACCACAGTGAGATAACCATCTCACACTAGCTAGAATGGCTGTTATTAAAAAGTCACAAAATAACAGATGTTGGTGGGGTCGCGGAGAAAAAGGAACACTCATACACTGTTGGTGGGATTGTAAATTAGTTCAGCCTCTGTGGAAAGCAGTTTGGGGATTTCTCAAAGAGCTAAAAATAGAATTACAATTTGACCCAGCAAACCCATTACTTGGGTATATACTCAAAGGAAAATACATTTTTCTACCAAAAAGTCACTTGAACTTGCATGTTTATTGCAGCACTATTCACCATAGCAAAGACATGGAATTAACCTAGGTGCCCATCAATGATAAATTGGAAAAGCAAAATGTAGTACATATATACCATATAATACTATGTAGCCATAAAAAAACCCCCCAAATCACGTCTTTCACAGCAACATGGGTGCAGCTGGAAGCCATTGTGCTGTACAAATACAGAAACAGCCAAATAATATATGTTCTCACTTATAAGGGGGAGCTAAACATTGGATTCTCATGAACATAAAAATGGGAATAATAGACATTTGTGACTTTGAAAGGAGAGGAAGAGAAGAGGGAGGCAGGGTTTGAAAAGCTACGTATTGTCTACTATGTTCATTGTCTGGATGATGGGTTTGACTGAAGCCCACACTTCAGCGTCATGCAGTATATCCATATAACAAACCTGCACTTATACTCTCTGAATCTAAAAAAAAAAAGTGCCTTTAAAAAAAAGCAAAGCTGATGCCATGTGATGTTAATATTGTTATACCAGCTTTCTTTTGATTCATAGTTACTTGGAATGAGCTGTTTATGTCACTGAACTCAATATTTGTTTCCTTTTGTCTGATATATATCTTTGGTTAACAGCAGATAGATGGATCTGACTTAAGAAGTCTTCTCTTTAAACTGGCTAATTTAGTCCAATAACATAATTATAACTGATATACTTAATTTATTTCAAGTATATTTTGTATGTCTCCAATTTTGTATTTTAAATTTGAACTCAATTTTCTATATTGCTTTGTTTTTGCTTTCTTGCCCTCTATTTGGTCAGTAAACTTTGTTACATTTTCTGTCTACCCTTTGAAAGTTTTATACTCTTTCTCTTTAATGGTTATTATTCAAATACTAATATGCATGTCTAAAGTTAATATTTCTATCCTCCTTCATGGAATTCAAGATCTTAGAACACTTTAATCATATGATCATTGTAAATTTTACTGTTTTCCAGTACTTTATTCTAATCCTTAGTTTAAGCACTATTATGGTTATTTTATGTACTTCTTATTTGTAGAGGTTATATATTTACAATTTGTTTGCTCACCATTCATTCCTACATCATGGACTTTTATTTATGGATCATTTTCCTTTTTCCTGGAGTACATTCCTTTAGTAAATGCATCTAAGCAGTAATTTATGTCAGTTTTGGTTTTCTGAAGAGTCTTAATTTTACCCTCAGTTTTGATTATTTAGCCATGTATAGGACAGGTTGGCAATTATTTTTCTCTTAGTATTTGATGATATTACACTAATGTCTTCTAATCTGTGTAGTTGTTTTTGAGATGTCAATTTGTGTTAAACTGTTGTACTTACATAGATAACTAAAAAAAAAAAAATTGACTCTTTAATTCCTCAATGTTCTCACAACACCAGGAAGTGTGCCATCTCCCAAACGAAGATGGAGAAGGAAGAGCTGTAGTTTGAACAAAAAAGAAAATATAAGAAATAGTCATCTGGCTGAGTGAGCCTGTGAATAAGTAAGAGAATTGTATGATCCCTGGCACACGAACGATCCACTTAAAAAGAGATCAGTCAGGCCAGGCGTGGAGGGTCATGCCTGTAATCCCAGCACTTTGGGAGGCTGAGGCGGGTGGATCATCTGAGATCAGGAGTTCAAGACCATCCTGGCCAACATGGTGAAACCCCATCTCTACTAAAAATACAAAAATTAGCCGGGCGTGGTGGCACGTGCCTGTAATCCCAGCTACTCAGGTGGCTGAGGCAGGAGAATTGCTTGAACCTGGGAGGCGGAGGTTGTAGTGAGCCAAGATTGCACCACTGCACTCCAGCCTGGGAGAAGACGGAATGAGACTCTGTCTCAAAAGAAAAAAAAAATCAGCATGGTTGAGTATTTTTTGCTCTCCATGTTGAGCAATCCAAGTATAGGTTTACAGAAAGTAAAAAATTAGATTTAACAAGGGATGAGGTTCTGCTGTTCTGTGAAAGGGCTGTACAGTCAAAGTGATCTACAAGTGCTGAAGGTGCCAAGAAACCATAGAACAAGGCAGACAAGTCCAGTTTATCAGTAAAAGTTGATTTATTGGGGGAACTCACAGACATAAGCATAGTCTTGGGCCACTGCAACACAGGTAGATCTCCACATCTGTTACTCCCAGACCTAAGGCTTATATACTATGAGAAAAAGGTGTACATGCTCTAGCAAGGCAATTAAAGGCATCCCCTAGAACAGACAAGAATACTGTGTGCGTCATAGTCTATAATTTGTGTGCTAACATCAAGATGACATGTTCTTATACTAAGGACAGTAAATAAAGTGGGAATCAGGAGACATTCACAGGACTGGGGCTAATCAGACGTCAACGTGGTGGATTGGCACCCATGATGGAACCAATTTTGTCTCCACATCTGCTAAATAAATTTATTAATAAGAAAAGGAAGGGGAGCAAGTGGAACAAAGGACTTGAGGGTAGAAGGTGGTGAAAAAGAGAAGAAAAAAGTGCAAAGGTGGTGAAAATGTTGGAAAATCAACAGGTTCAAGGTCTCAGCAGGTTTCACGGATTGTTCTAGTTGGGGGTACTACAGAGGTGAGCTGGAAGGATAGGAGATGGTGGATGAAAGTGGGATGCTTAAAAGTGAGATTAATTGAAAACTAGATGTTTTTCTATCTCTGTGCTAATACAAATGTTTTAAATTATTCCAGTTGTTTAATAACACTTAGAAACTTTAATGATAAGTCCCTTTCTTTTTCTTCAAATTGTCTAGGCTACTCTTGTCTTTTGATCCTCCTGAATAAGTTTTACATTCGTCTTGCCAAATACCTTGAAAAACACTGTTAGAAGAGCTTACAGAGGGCTGGCATGCACATGGCAACTTTGTGCAGGCTGTAAGAGGCTTCTGGCCACTTGCTGGTCAGCCAGATATCCAACTTTGGTCACAAGTGATGCCACAGCCTCTCAAGGAGATGTACTATCACAAATACTGGGTTTGTGCTCTGCACTAACATATGATACAAATATTGATGAAAATGATACTGTTGCCTTCCTGAACGGGAAATTAATTTTATCACTGGATACAGACACTTATGAAGAAAGTGGACTTCGAGATTGTCCATTTAAAGAAGAGCTGACACCAATGTTTACAGTTGTTGACAAGCTTGTAGGACTCATACAGGACTGTTCACAAGGCCAACCAGAGAGAGGCCCTGCAGAAGACCCTGGGCCAGAACTGGGAGGAACATGTCTCTTTAGTGACTTGGATGGAAGCCAGAATTATGTATATAGAGAGAGAGAGTGAGAGGGAGGGAGGGGGAGAGAGTGAGTTTGTGTGTGTGTGTGTGTGTGTGTGTGTGTGTGTGTGTATGTGTGTATGTGTGAGAGAGAGAGAGAGGTTCTGAGAGAGGCCAACATAGAAATGGCCCTGGATATCAGGTAACATGGGCCCTTTGTTTTGAGAGGCCCAAGCTAAATTGGGGCTCCAGTACCAGAGTGGCAAGCAGCCACTGGGCATGGGTGTCCACACGTGCTTTGCGTCAGATACTTCTTTTACCTGGTGGATGGCCTAATTCCTAGTTGTCTGGGCTGTGACCAGGGTGTCCTTCACATGGGAAACTTGTTTATACTGACTGATGCCAATAGCTCTTGCTGACCTGTGTCCAGTTTATGCCTACCTAACCCTTGCTCTGGCCTGGGAGCCTGCCCTTATGTTCTCCTTGGCACCCCAGGGAAAACCAGGCCTGAGTAGCCCCTAGTTCTTCAGAGGGAAGGTACAAATTCAATATAACATCACAACAGGAAATAAATTGAAATCTTTACAAGCCCTGAGCAGGGAGGGCACCTTGGGAAGCCCTTTATCATCAGGTCATATAAGGCTGGAATAAGAGTCAGGCAGACAGAGAGAGAGAGAGAGACAGACACACACAGACCGACACACACACCAAGGGGCTACATGGAGCCTCAGCTTCCTGGAGACCCCTTACTGGACTCCTGGACTTGGCCCCAGTGGATGGCTAAGAAGCTGTCGGCTGTACCGGCCGCCTAACTTTTTTGCATTCACTGCCTGGCCACTGGCAACTCTACTCCCCCGTCTCTTGGTTGAGGAACTTCGAGGAGTTCCATGGAAAGCATCACATTGGGCATCAAGCTGTGACACCAGCAGTGGAGCCTGGTCACGGAGAGTGTGGTTCCCTTGGACAGTGGCCACTCTACCTGCACGGTGGAGAACAAGTTTTGTAGCATCCAGCAGATGTACATGCTGTACCTGATGGAGACTGCCAGCCATCCAGAGGGTGGTGCTGGACAGTGAGGCAGAGTTTCATTGCAAGGTGTACTGAGACTTAGCATGTAGAGATGAAAGGCAGCAAGGTGGGCTCTGAAGGCACACTCTACCTCACAGTGCTCAAGTAGCATGTGGCAAGCTTGTGGGGTTTGGGGCAACTCCAGGAGGAAGGCATTATTTCTTGTTCTGTTAAGTGGTGGTCAGGTCCAGTTTGCACTCATGAAAGTTCAGTCTTTGGGATGTGCAGTTCCATGGGTCTGAACCAATGTGCTGTGTCTCCTATCCACTACTCCAGCACCTCAGGTAGCAGCTTCTTCATCCTCAAGGTCACCAGTGTGTCCCCTTTGTTGTCAAACTCTCTCCACTCTGTCAGCCTCTGGAAACCACTGATTTTTTCTTAGTCCCTATGGTTTGGCCTTTTTCAGGATGGCCTATGAATTGGAACCATGCAGTGGGTTGTTTTTGGGTCTGGCTTCTTTCACTTAGCAAAATGCAGCTAAGCTTCATTTATATTACTGCAGGTTCAGTGGTGTCTTCCCTTTTATCACTGAGTTGTTTATGGGTGTACCACCATTTCTTTATTCATTCCCTTGTTGAAGATCATCTTGGTTGCTTCCAAAGTTTAGTGATTATGAATAAAGCAGTGAATGTGGCCTGAAAAAAAAAAAGGAAGAAAAACACTTAGCAATTTTGTTTGGGATTAAATACTAATTTGGAGGAGAACTAACTTCTTTTTGATATTGTCTTCCCATCCAAGGTAATCTGTTTAATTTAGGTCACTGTCTCCAGCTTTTGATTACATTTGTTAGTTTTCCCCATTAAGGACTTTCGTGTCTTTTATTCAATTTTTTTATTTCTAAATATTTAGATGTTTTTTGTTGCTGCTGTGCTTTGTATTTTTTCCCTGATTAAATGTTATAAGGATTTTTTTCTTGATGTTTAAAGGGACTTTTAATTTCTGCATATTTACCTTTGTCCAGCAACTTTGCTGAACTTAAAAGCTTTTAATAGTTTGTGTATTTTCGTGTGTTTTATGTTTAGGCAATCATGTGATATGATTTTACTTCTTATATCTTTTATTTCTTTTGTCATCTTAATTTATTATACAACTCAGAAATCTAGACCAATGTTGAATTGAAGCAATGATAGCAGAAATCCTTTCTTTTCCCCCTATTAAAGTAATGCATCAATCTATTCTAATTAAGAATGATTTTTTTTTTTAAATTTCATTGTTATACTTTAAGTTTTGGGGTACATGTGCACAACATGCAGGTTTGTTACATATGTGTACATGTGCCATGTTGGTGTGCTGCACCCATTAACTCGTCATTTAGCATTAGGTATATCTCGTAATGCTATCCCTCCCCTCTCCCCCCACCCCACAACAGTCCCCAGTGTGTGATGTTCCCCTTCCTGTGTCCATGTGTTCTCATTGTTCAATTCCCACCTATGAGTGAGAACATGCAGTGTTTGGTTTTTTGTCCTTGTGATAGATTACTGAGAATGATGGTTTCCAGTTTCATCCATGTCCCTACAAAGGACATGAACTCATCATTTTTTATGGCTGCATAGTATTCCATGGTATATATGTGCCACATTTTCTTAATCTGGTCTATTGTTGTTGGACATTTGAGTTGGTTCCAAGTCTTTGCTGTTGTGAATAGTGCCACAATAAACATATGTGTGCATGTGTCTTTATAGCAGCATGATTTATAATCCTTTGGGTATGTACCCCGTAAGGGGATGGCTGGGTCAAATGGTATTTCTAGTTCTAGATCCCTGAGGAATTGCCACACTGACTTCCACAATGGTTGAACTAGTTTACAGTCCCACCAACAGTGTAAAAGTGTTCCTATTTCTCCACATCCTCTCCAGCACCTGTTGTTTCCTGACTTTTTAATGATCACCATTCTAACTGGTATGAGATGGTATCTCATTTTGGTTTTGATTTGCATTTCTCTGATGGCCAGTGATGATGAGCATTTTTTTCATGTGTTTTTTGGCTGCATAAATGCAGAATCGGAGAAAATTTTTGCAACCTCATCTGACAAAGGGCTAATATCCAGAATCTACAATGAATTCAAACAAATTTACAAGAAAAAAACAAACAACTCCTTCAAAAAGTGGGCGAAGGATATGAACAGACACTTCTCAAAAGAATAATTCTTACTGTAGATTATTTGGTAGGTACCCTATTACTAAGGTCTTTGGCACCCAAATCTAAGTGTTGGTATGTTTTCTTTTGGACTGTTCAGTTTCCCTAGGGTGGAACATTTAATCCTCTGCCTGCAGGTTAGGCCTGGCAGTCAAATATTCTCAGTGCCAAGACAAGAAGGGCACTTGTAATCTTATCATGAAATTATTTCTCTGTTTTCACTTTGGCTCCTCATCCCTGCCCTTCACTGTGCTTCTTCTCGTAGATATGAGCCTATCTGATATGGCCCTTCCTGTGAGTAGATCCATCTTTTGTTAGGCTTGAGAGGCTCTGTGTAACAGGAAACAAGTTTCTTAGAATTTAAGACAAACTTTTGTTTTTCAATGCTTTTCATCATTGGGCTTCCATAGGTACTTGATGCCTCCATTTCAGGTATTTCTGGGTTTCTGCTATGTGAGTCAGACACTTCATATTGCCTTCTTAACCCCACAGACTGGCTGCTAGTTTTCAGCCTTTTCTGCTCTGTTAAGCCAGTTACCACTCATCCATCTGTGTTCCTTCTTCCAAGACTTTCTTGACATTTCTCATTTCTTCTTCTATTACTTTGTGTTTGTATGTTTATTCCTTTTTAAAATTCCTTTTTGGGGCTTTAGGGGGAAGTAAGGATAAATAATTGGATTGAGTTTCTATGTTTAACTGGAAGTCGTGATTTATCTTTTCATCCCATTCTTTCATAATTTCTATTTCATCTATGTCATCACATCTACCACAAATAGCATAGAGCTGGATAAAAATCTGATTAAAAATTCAATCTTAGAATCTTTGTTTTTTTAATCAGTGAGTTTAACTCATTTACATTTATTGAGAGTATGGTTATACTTGAATTTATTTACATTACTTCATATTTTTTATATACCTAGTATTTTTCCTACTTTTCTCTCTTTTTCTGGTGTCTATTTTATTGAGTTTTTTATATTCCCTGTTTTCTCCTCTATTAGTTTAGAAATCATAACTTCTGTTTCCATGGTTTTAGGGGTTATACTTAGATGTTAAATCAGTAAGAAAAAACAAACAATTCCATTAAAAGGTGGGCAAAGGACATGAATAGACAATTCTCAAAAGAAGATATGCAAATGGCCAACAAACATGAAAAAATGCTCAACACCACTAATAATCAGAGAAATGTAAATCAAAACCACAGTGTGATACCACCTTACTCCTGAAGAATGGCCATAATCAAAAAATCAAAAAAACAGATGTTGGCATGGATGCAGTGAACGGGGAACACTTCTACACTGCTGGTGGGAATGTAAACTAGTACAGCCCCTGTGGAAAACAGTGTGGAGATTCCTTAAAGAGCTAAAAGTAGAACTACATTTGATCCAGCAATCCCACTACTGGGTATCTACCCAGAGGAAAATAAGTCATTATTCGAAAAAGATACTTGCACACACGTTTATAGCAACCCAATTCACAGTAGCAAAATTGTGGAACCAACCCAAATGCCCATCAATCAACGAGTGGATAAAGAAACTGTGATATATATATATGTGTACACACACACACACACACACATATATATACACACATATATATATATATATATAATGGAATACTATACATCCATAAAAAGGAATGAATTAACAGCACTTGCAGTGACCTGGATGAGGCTGGAGACTATTATTCCAAGTGAAGTAACTTAGGAATGGAAAACAAAACATCGTATGTTCTCACTGATATGTGGGAGCTAAGCTATGAGAATGCAAAGGCATAAGAATGATACAATGGACTTTACGGACTTGGGGGGAAGAGTGGGAGGGGGTAGAAGGAATAAAAGACTACAAATACGGTGCAGTGTATACTGCTCGAGTGATGGGTGCATCAAAATCTCACGTATCACCACCAAAGAACTTACTCATGTAACCAAATACCACCTGTACCTCAATAACTTATGGAAAAATAAAGAAAATTAAAAAAAATTACATACTTGATTCAACCAAATTTAAACTTAACCAACGCCTGTACCCTTATCTTGATCAAAACAAGCTCCTTAGAATCATTAAATCCGATTACCAATTCTTGATTGCCGTCTTCTTTTTCTTTTTTTTTTTTGGGACGGTGTCTCTCTATTGTCACCCAGGCTGGAGTGCAGTGGCACAATCTCTGCTTACTGCAACCTGCATCTTCCGGGTTGAAGTGATTCCCCGGCCTCACTCAGCCTCCCGAGTAGCTGGGATTACAGGCGCCTGACACCACGCCCAGCTAATTTTTTGTATTTTTAATAGAGATGGGGTTTCACTGTATTAGCCAGGATGGTCTCCATCTCCTGACCTCGTGATCCGCCTGCCTTGGCCTCCCCAAGTGCTGGGATTACAGGCGTGAGCCACTGCGTCTGGCCAATTGCCATCTTCCATCTTTCAGGATTCTTTTGTCTTATGTTTAGCTATACATTTTTCTATATATCCAAATGAGTCATTATTTATTATTATTATTATTGTAACTGTGTTTTTAACATTTACTCACAATTGCTTCTTGCATTTAGCATTTTTCTTCTAGGTTCAGTTAATCTGTTACTGAAGAACATGATTTAGTAGTTATTTCAGTAAAAGTCTGAGTAATATATTCTCTTTAGATAACTAAAAACGTATTTTTTTTTTCACTTTTCATTTTGAAATCATGGTTAGCTGGGTACAGAGTTTTAAGGCCATAGCTAGCTCTTTTCTACACATTGAAGATATTTTCCATTTTCTCTGATACCTGTTATTGCTTTGGAAAAGTATTCTGATTGTTCTTTGTAGTTAATTTCTCCCCATTTTTTTTTTCCTATAAGACTGTCTTTTTTTTTTTTTTCCAGATTTGTTAAAATATATCTAGGCATGGTTTTATTTTTATTTTTGTTTTATTTATTTATTTGAGACAGAGTTTCACTCTGTTGCCTAGACCATAGTGCAGTGGCACAATCATGACTCACTGCAGCCTTAATTTCCCAGGATCAAGTGATCCTCCCACCTCAGCCTCCTGAAAAGTCAGGGCTACAGGTGCGCACCACCACGACCAGTTAATTAAGTTTTTTTCCATAGAGATGGGGTCTCTCTATGTTGCCCAGACTGGTTTCAAACTCCTGGGCTCATGTGATCATCCTGCTTTGGCCTCCCAAAGTATTGGGATTATGAGTGTGAGCCACCATGCCTGGTTATATTTTATGCTTACAAGATTAAAACAAAACATTTTTGGTGTGAATTTATTTCTGTGTTTTATGCTTACAAGTTTTGTGCTTCTTTAATCTGAGGAGTTATGTTTTTCAATTCTTAGAAATTCCTATCCATTATCTTCTCAAATGTCACCTCTGTATTTTTTTGGGGTGGGGGGAACCTCCGGTTTTTTTTAAGTTAGATCTTCTCATTCTGCCGCATGTTTCCACATGTCTAATTTAAAAGAAAAATTTGTCTCTGGATAATTCCTTCTTCTCTGTTTTCTATAATATGAATTCTTTCAATTTAACCAATCTGTGTTTTAACCCATCTGTTGAGATTTATTTTGAATTTGACTGGTTCTTTCTCTAAACTTTTCAGCTCTTTTTTTTTCCTGAGAGTATTCTGTTCTTTTGTTATAGTGTCCATGTTTTTGTCTTAGCTCTTTATTAAAAACATACTTTTTCCTAATCTTTCTCAGATTATTTTACTATCTCAAATTCTTGGTATGGTACATATTCCAGTGTGTTGTATCTGCTGACTTTCTCTAATAGTGGATTTTTTTCATCACGTGGTGTATAATTTTTGAATGTGAATTTATTTTCATCAGGGTTTAAAAATGGTTTGCATGTGTGTGTATGTGTTGTGTGCAGCCTACACTACAGTTTTGTTTTGCCTCTGCCTCATGCCCTTGGGATTTTTAGGCTACCCAATCAGCGTGGAACTCTGGCATCACTTGAATAGTGTAACTCCAGAACTGCTCGGGCTTGGCATTTTAATTTTTTATGAGAAAATTCTATTTTATTTCATTCAACATTTTGGGAAAAAATAAACTTCCTTGATGCATCCCTAGGCCAAAACACTGATTATTAAAATTTTTAACACAGCAGCTAATATTATCCGTGTAAGTAAAAAATTTATTAGGGAAGCTACTTAGCACTAACTGGAGTGCAGGAGTCCACTGTGAATTAATCTTGCAGATGGTCTTTCTGATCACTAATTCTCAAGGGGTTGTAAAGCAGGACTAGAGAGAAAGAAGCAAAACAAGTGCATCTTGAGGGTCTTTTAGGGGATAATAGCTCCTTTGACATATTCTTTAGTGGTTCCAAGACTAAATTGTCTTTTTTTTTAAGGTCATTTCTGAAAGTCAGTAATTGATGCGATTCCTTTGAGTGTTCTGGTTTATATTCCCCTCTCCTTGAAATTGTTCTTTCTCTGAAGATGCCCTGCGTGTACTGTATATGACTGACTTCAGTTTTCATATCAGGTTTCACCTTTTTCTTCTTTGCTATTTTGGTAATCATCAGTGATGTATTATCCCCAATGGCCAGTCTCCATGTGTGGTGTCTTATCTAATCTAAATTTCTCTAAATATTATTTAAGCCTCAGAATTCCGAGTTACACTGTTCTCTCCTCTTTCTGGTGTTCATTGTTCTTAGAGTTAATAACACATCATTTAGCACTTTATTATTTCCTGCTTGTATTGCTCAAGTTATGGTGAATGACTTAAAATTTGGGGTCATATGTTGGGGGAATCTTTGTAGTTTAGATCAATCTAATTCATTATATTGTGAGTCATAGATACTTCTCCTTTCTGAGACATATTTCTTAGGCTCCTAAGCATATACATTATTCATACCAATTGTCAAAGTACAATCTAGCTATTTAAAAAATAAATGGTGGAGGGCTATGAATATTCTTCCCCTCCTTATTAGGACTAGGAATACAATTTACTAAATTTGCTCTTCTTTCCCCCTTGTTTGTTCTTTACTAAGCAAAATACATTTTTGGTAGTATGTAAATGATAAATGCAAACAAAGCAGCTCTTTTAAGTTATAAACTACATTTGCTGTCAAGCCAGAGGAATGAGATAATTTGCCTACATTAATAGAAAAGTATCACTAGTTTTTATTTTTTAAAGTTTCTACTTTAGAATTAAGATTATCTCAGACGGCATTAAATGTGAGGTTTTCAATGATGGCTTTTTTTCTGATTTTTATTGTGGTCTTTTCTAATATACCTGTTAGAGAACTGTCATATTTCTACTTTTTCTCACAAATAAAGGACTATAGTATTATTTAAGTGCTAACAGGTATTTATAGAGATGCATGCATGTTTGTCTAGTTCACTTTCTTTATTAGACACAGAATTTGAAGAGAAATATAGACATTCTAGTCAAACAATTAACATGTGAGCAGAATATATCGGTTTTTCTTTAAAAAGTCAGAATTTCTTCCATATTCCCTAAAGTGTGTTATTAATTCTCTTGGCAAGTTACACAGCAGAATGAAAGTATTTATGAATGTGGCTACTTCTTTTAACAAGTTCCAATAACTGCTTCCTAAACCTTGTGTTTTTATATCAATTACATACAGTAAGCACTGAAATCAACCAAAGAGAACTGCAGAGGCCAACTTGAGATATTCTCATTAAATGAGGACTGCTGCCTGCCAAAAGTAAAATGTGGATATAATTTTATAACACCATTTTATAATTAAAGTCATAAGTGAGGTTTCCTGCTATTGTTGAAAAATGTGTCATGATAAATTTAAATCAAAGATACAGGCAAAGAAAGGTCTGCAAAGTAACAGATGAAGGCAACTCAGATGGTACAGAAATAAGGCCTGGTGCAGAAAAGAAACACATGCAAACAATTTTAGTGAAATAATTACATTTATTGTAGATGGATTTCTGTTTTAGAAACGATAACCACTTAGAAACGGTTTTCATTCATGTCAGATTGAGGTTAACTTGTTGGTACTGTCTGTCTATAGAAAGATTCTTTTTTACCAGCAGGGAAATTTAATACATTGATTTAGTGATAAGACCATATCTTCTGACCAAACACCCACCAAAAAAAGTTCTCTAAAACTGAAGAATGTGACTGTAACATGTGGAAGTCCACAGTAGTTAGCATTGCCAGACTTAGCAAATAAAAAATACAGGACACTCAGTTGAATTTAAATTGCAGATAAGCAAGGAATACTTTTTTTTAGTATAAGTATGTACCAAATATTACATGAGACATACTTACACTAAAAATATATTTGTGGCTTACCTGAAATTCAAATATAACTGGGTGTTCTGTATTTCACCTGGCAACCTTAACACAGATAAAAATACAAATTTTGGCAACGAATTTTGTATTTTTGAACTAAATATTTGAAAGAGAATAAATATAACTGATCAGAGCAGAGAACGAGGTAAATTTATTTTTATACTGTCAACCTATTAAATTTCTAATTTCCCAGTTATGTCACTGATGATTTCTGTTCAGTGATGAGGAAGATTTTTGCCCTGCTGCTGGACCTGCTTTGGTGGTGAACACAGCCCATTTAAAAGAGCTTCTCTCCAAAGGAGACATGTTGATTCACATACATGGATAGATTTAATCATTGAGACATTCCTGGCTTTAGTAAGTCGTGTTCATCTAATGTGAAGCCTGTTCCCAATGTATCAATTCATTCATCTTGTCTCTAATACAAGCCATGTGTTTCATATGGGAGTTGAAAGGACATTAATCAGAATCTCCCCCTCAACCAGTCCAAGGGGATTCAAAGTCTGTGGTTACATCTCAAATGTCAAGATATGGGGAAATGGAAATAACATTCAAAGCATCTCACTTGTAATCCATACCGTTGTTACAATTGCTATGAAATATGTTGGGGACGGGAAGGCAGTGTACCATAAAGCAGTGCCTGTTCAGTGGAAACTGGTTGGAAGGGGTTGAAGGAGCTGTATCTGCTTTTCCTCAGCAGACACAACTCCCATTGAATCTATGAGAAGGCAGAAATTGGTATCCAAACTTTTGTTGCATTCCTTTAAGAGTAGGGGAAATGTATAGTCATCTATACCTCAATTTTCCTGTTATAGGTCAGTAGTTCTCCATCTTGGCTGCACATAGGAACCACCTGGCGATTTTTAGAACTCCCAATGCCACAGCCACACCCAAGACCAATTAAATTATAATCTTTGGGGTGGGAACCCAGGCATCAGTTGTTATCAAAACTCCCCAGGTGGTGCCAATATGCAGCCAGATGTGAGGACCGCTGGATCAACACAGGAAATTCTGGCTATAGACTTGGGAATACCTACTCACTTATTGTCATCCATGGCATTTGTTTCTTACCAATTTACCGTGTTATATTGGGCATCTACTCTTTATTTAAAAAACTGCTGGTTCATCATCATCAGCATCATATCATTATGATAATCTCTTATACTCTTGGAGGAAAAATGATGGTAAATAATTAAACAACTTGTAATAAGATGTTAAAACATAAAATGAATGAAATGCACTAGGTGCTGGGTTAGGTGGTCACAGAAGGCCTTCTCTATAGAGGACATTTAAGTAGAAATATAAAACTATGGTTCTCAAAGTGCAGTCCCTATGGTGGTTCTCAAACTGTGGCCCTAGGACCAGCAGCCTCAACGTCACCTGGAAACTTGGTCAAAATGCAAATTCTTAGGCCCTAACTCAGCATTTCTGAATCAGAAACTCTGGGGGTGTGTCTCGGATACCTGTATTCTAAAATAAGATCTCCAGGTGATTCTAATGCATAATGGAGTTTGAGGCTATAAATATTTTTCCAAATATTGATTTACAGTATTCTATAAGAATTTCTATGTGTTTCTACTTATTTAAAATAATATGTACTTTCAATTTTAATTAAAGATAAAATTAAAAATAATTAAGATCGCTTAAGATGAATATAGATACATCTTTTAAAATTCCAAATTGGATTTTTTTATTGTTGATTTCCAGGTTTTTTTTAGTTGCATTTAGATAACATGGCACAGGTGATCTTTAGTTTTTGGGTTTAACTGAACATTTCCTTGGGGCCATCCAGACCAATTTTGCAATGTTGCGTAGGTTTTTTATTTATTTATTTTATTATTATTATTTTGAGGCAGTCTTGCTCTGTCGCCTAGGCTGGAGTGCAGTGGTGCAATCTCCGCTGACTACAACCTCGGCCTCCCAGGTTCAAGTGATTCTCATGCCTCAACCACTGGAGTAGCTGGGATTACAGGTGTGTGCCACCACGACTGGCTAATTTCATTTTATTTTATTTTTGTAGGGACAGGGTTTTGTCATGTTGGCCAGGCTGATCCTGAACTCCTGGCCTCAAGGGATCCACCCACCTTGGCCTCTCAAAGTGCTGGGATTACAGGCATGAACCCATCACACCTGGTGTTTCAAAGGTTTTTGAAGAGTATGTGTATTTGTATCTATTAATTCAGGCTTGCAAATTCAGTTATTTATTTATTGTGTGCTTGATCTATTTCTGAATATGGAGAAGTGAAAGACTCCCACTTTGTCTGTGGTTTGCCAATTGTTCTTTGACTTTCCAACATTTTTGTTTTTGTATATTTCAAAACTACGCCCTTACATAAAAATTTATGACTGTTATATCTTCTGGATAATTTTATTAGCATACATTGCACTTAATTAGCTTACATTATTCTACACTAATGTTTTTTCCATTGATTCTTTTTCATGTGACATTTAATTTGCTTTACATATCCTTTTTCATATTTCCTTTCACACCTTAGGTGTGTCTCTAAAAATATCAGATAGTAGGTATTCTTTAGCTTTGTTAATTTTAATACAATTTGTAAGTCTCTGTGTTTTTAACACCAGAAACAAGCCATTCATATTAACTGTGTTTTTTGAAATTTTAAAACTGCCACCTTATTTTTGTTTACTACCTTTGAAATGTTTTATTTTTTTCTGACTTTTGACCTGACTATACTTTTTGTGTGTGTGCTCTCTCTTTAAACTGCTAGTTATTTTTTGGAAATAATATATCTGAAATAGTTTTAAAACTTGTCTGTAAGTTCTTTCACATTTCCCAGTGAGAGATGGAGTCTAAATCCTTTCCTCTTGAACATGGGCCAACCTTAATGACTCACTTCTAACAGAGAATGTGGTAGCAGTGATATGAATAGCTTCCAAAGTGGGTTCACTAAAGGCATTGCATATTCTTCTGCCTGGTGCGTGCTTGCTCTCGCTCTCTCTCCCTCTCTTTCTCTTTCTCTCTCTGTTAAGATACTTTCCACTGGAACCCAGCCACCATGCTTTCAGGAAGCCCAAGCTTCATGGAAAGGCCGTGTCTAGGTGTTCCAGGTAACAGCTTCTGCTGAGGTACCAGTGGAAAGTCAGCATCAGTTGCTGAATGTGTAAGTGGAGGCTTTATGCCTAGTTGTGCCCAGTTATTCCCCAAATCCTGAGCAATGAGAAAATGATTCTTGTTGTTTTAAGTTACAGCAATAGATACTGAAGAAAAATTTTATTTTTATTCTATTGTTAATTTCAAACATTTATATAAATATGACATCAAACATTAATCAATATTTATAACCTGTAATCAGAACAAGGCAGTATTTTTAACAACAACAACAAAAAAAGAGTGAGAGAAAGGGATAAGAGAAAAGGAGAGAAGAGAGGGCACAAAACTAAAAGCAGCACACCAATGAACCTCCGGTCTACTTATTGGCAAAGAGCAGGAATGAGTATTATGAGTTTGCAATGTGTCACTCAGAGTTGAGCATCTCATCAGGCTGAATGTGATTATAACGTTTAAAGATATGTTATTTTCTGTATGTTGTGCACTCTCAATGCAAGTCAATAACTTTATTTAGTGCTGAAGTGAAAAATTAAGATCTGCTCCAATGCTGGAGAGAAAGCTGTCTCACGAGGCAGCATCTTTATAGTCTTATGGTGATTGAAGACATTTTTAAGGTCAATGATGACGCCAGTCAATTTTTGCCTTGCATAATAACCTTTATGGCAACCCCCTTGGGAGCCTGTCCGACCACGTGGGGGTGGCTGTTTTTTAAGCTCCTGCAGGCTTGCTCCCTTCCCGGTTTGTGTTTTCTGCCTTGTTAACTCAGAGCTTGGAGATATCTTTGGGGGCTGTTTGGGGAAGAAGTTATTTTACCTATATAAACTCCTATGCAAGGTCTATTGTAGGGTGAGATTTTTCTCTGTTCTGTTTTCTATGTTAGTCTATTTCCTTCCTTCTTTCCTTCCTTCCTTCCTTCCTTCCTTCCTTCCTTCCTTCCTTCCTTCCTCTCTCTCTTTCTTTCTTTCTTTCTCTTTCTTTCTTTCTTTCTTTCTCTTTCTTTCTTTCTTGTCTTTCTTTCTCTCTCTCCCTTCCTTCCTTCCTTCCTTCCTTCCTTCCTTCCTTCCTTCCTCTCTCTCTCTCTTTCTTTCTTTCGTTCATTCATTCGTCTTGCTCTGTCAACCAGTCTGGAGTGCAGTGGTGCCATCAAGGCTTACTGCAGCCTTGCCTCCTGGGCTCAAGCAATCCTCCCATCTCAGCCTCCTGAGTAGCTGGGACCACAGTCATATACCACCATGCCTGGTTAATTTTTAAATTTTTAGTAGAGGTGGGGTCTCGCTGTGTTGCCCAGTCTGGGCTTGAACTCCTGGGCTTTTACATTAATCTAATTCCATCTGTCTACATTAAAATAATTCTTGTTTTTGAAACTGCCTATTAATCCATTCTCCTTGTAAAAATTTCAAACCATAGAAAATTATAAGAAAGACCTTCTTTGTCCAATCTAGAATAGATCTCAATCCCTTTCTTTCTCATCACTCTGTTAAATTTCTATTCAAATGTATTTTTTAGAACTTGATTGTTGTTGCCCGTACATGTATATGTGTATAATTTGTACATGTGTGTCTTAGCTATCCAATGGTCTTTTTGCTCTTTTTACAAACAACACCAAACTGCGTGGCTTAAAACATTTATTTTATATCTCATGGTTCCATGGGTTGGCTGAGGAGTAGGAGGTCAGTTCTTCTACCAGCGTTGCTTAGACTTCATGTATGAAAACGTCTACAACAATGTTCTCCATTCTACATGCTCATCAAGAGTCTTTCCATGCCTGGATCAAATGGTTGAATGCTTCTCTTGAGCTGGGTGGGCCATTGTGAATGGCTCAACTGATAGAGTATGGCAGAAGAGATGCTATGTGAATTTGAGAGTAGTTTATAAAAGATGCTGCTGCTCCCCTGGCTCTCTTTTGGGACACTTGCATTTGGAACCCAGATACCATGTCTTGAAGAAACCCAGGCCAAACTCTCAGACCTGGCTGAGATTCCAGCTGATAGCCAACACCAACTCGATACCCAAATAAGTGAGCCAGCTTGGAAGTGAATCCTTCATTCCTCAGTCAAGTTTACTCCAGCTGATGCCATGAGCAGCATCACATGGAGACTCCAGGCTCTGCCCAAATTGAAGATTCATAAGCAAAATAATGTGATTGTTTTGAGTCACTATGTTCTGGGATAGTTTGTTATGCAGCAGTAGGATAGATTGTCTTATGCAGTTGCAGTCAGAAGGTGGTGTGGAGTTGGATATATGATACCTTAGTATTCTTCTATAGGGCCTGTCATTGCAGAATGGGAGCCTGCTCACCTCTTGTGGCAGCTCAAAGCTTCATAAAAAAGGAAGTGAGAACTTCCAGCCCTTTTTGATACCTGAGTTTGTACATCCTGGAATGTCACTTTGTCCAGATTTCAGGGGAGGAAACATAAGCTCTACCTTCTGATGGGAGGAAGAAGGAATGACATGTGTATACAGAAAGGGAAGGGATTGAGAGTGGCCATCTCTGGAAATCGGCTGACACACTGCCCCTTATTAAAATATGAGGTCCATGAAGGCCCTAACCTTGTCTCCTCTGTTCACCATTGCATCTCCAGCACCTATTGCTGTATTTGACACATGCTATCTGTGAAAATGTTGCAAAAATGACTAAATAATATAGTGTAAGAGTGAAAGGGTACAACTTCTGTATAAGCCTATTTCCTTTGACCAGAGTACTTTCTCCTCTTTCCCTAAGCTATCTCTCATTCCTTCTCAAAACTCCGTTTAAATGCCATTTCCTTCATGGCCCATGCGGTTAGTTAGGCTCTCCTTTTGGCTCCCTTAGTATTTTGCTCATGTCTCATTGTTGTGTTGGGCATTTGTCGGTTTCTCCTTGGGAGGATCTCAAAATGCAAAAGTCATATCTTTGAATGATTTCCAGTGTCTGGAATAAACCTTTAAACCTTTAAACAATAATAAACCTTTAAACAATGTCTGCCACTTATTGACTGACCACTTGTGCAGGAACTGTATTCAGTGATAATATGGACGTCAAATGATGGGTGTTTCTTTATGAAAGTAATTCAGCATGAAGCAAGAAAGGAGGAGTAGCCTTTCCTGAAACATCAACAAGGTTGAATGTCATTTCCAGGATCTCTTTCCTATCATTTTTCAATGTCACTTTTCAATGGCTAGCATCTTCACAATGCAAGATTGGAAGGAAGAGCAGGGAAAATGGAGATTTGCTGATTCTACAATTTGGTGAACAGGTGTGGAAAGCTTGGTACATGCTCAGCTGTCACTTAGAAGAGCAGAGAAATCAGGCCACCAGCAAGTGGCTCACACCTGTAATCCTAGCACTTTGGGAGGCTTAGGTGGGATGATTGTGTGAGCTCAGAAGTTCAAGACCAGCCTGGGCAACATAGCGAGACCTTGTCTCTACAAAAATAAAAATAAAAATTAGCTGGATGTGGTGGTGTACGCCTGTAGTCCCAGCTATTCAAATGGCTGAGGCAGGAGGATTGCTTAAGCCCAGGAATTTGAGGCTGCAATGAGCTGAGATAGTGCCACTATACTCTAGCCTGGATGACAGAGAGAGACCCTGTCTCGAAAAGAAGCAGCAGCAGCACAGAGAAACTGACATCTGAAAAGAAATCTCCAGGCCTGAGATTTCTAGCTCTTGAACATTTGAAGCTTGCTTTATATAGCAGTTCCTTTCCATCCATTTATAGAGTGAAAAATCACGTTGTTATATCACAAATTAGCCTTCCAATGAGAGTTACTCTGAATAGAGAAATGGCAGAGACCCAGCTTAACTACCTTGGAGATGCTGATAAAGGATCCAGCACATATGTCTCAGGGGCAGCCTCTCATGCAATCTCTACAACTAAACCATCAACGTTTCTTGGAGAATCCATCATCAACTGAAATTGCCTTGTTTGATACCTTAGGCAGGCAGTTCAAGGGCAGACTGCCCAGACAGACCTCTGTGCTAGCTGCCAGGTAATTAATTTACCTCCAAAAATGAAAATAAGGCTCATTGTTCTCACTGTTTCTTTTCTTCCTTCTTTTTTTTTTCCTTAAAATAAATTCTATTTTTACCTTTGTTCATTGACGACAGTCTAATGACAATCTCCTTTATATACCAGTAAAGTTTTTGGCATGCAGATAATTAACTGTACATCTCTGTGTCCTTCTTTGACATATGACATCATGGAGATTCACTGTCATCTTACATGCAGTCATTTAGGTGATCACTGAATGATCTGTTTTGTTTTTTTTGATACAAATTTTATTTGTGGAGCCTAGGTTTATAAAAAAGAAATGAAAAAGTTGCCTGGTTGAAATAGGATGGCTCATTGTACAAGTGGCCCTTGGAGACTCTTTGACTTGAATACACAGATGTGAAAATACACGGAGATGTGTTGGCTAAAGATACAATTAAATGTTTTAATGAGCGCTGTTCAGTTAATATGTAAGGGAAGGAAAGTTAATTATTTTCTGAGATCTCTAGGGCATCTGAGATCTCTGAGATTCTCAACTGGGGGACAGTTTTGCCCTCCAAGGGGCATTTGGTAATCGTTTGGAGATATTTTTGGTTGTCACAATGGGTTGGGGCAGTTGAGTGCTACTGTTATCTAGTAGGTAGACACCAGGGATGCAGGTAAACACCCTACAATGCACATCTACTCATGACAAATAATTATCTGACCCAAAATGTTAGTAGTGTCAAGGTTGAGAAACCCTGCTCTAGGGCTACAAGTCCTGTTGATAGTCACCCCGGATTGCATTAATTAGTTTAAATGTACTTTTTATTATTCTTTGGTGTATTCTTTGATGTCTTGTACACTTCTTTAAGCCAGTATGAAACATAAGGTCTAGCATATATTATTATTCAAATGTTTCTTGCTTGAATAAATACATGATTGTCAGTGAACATCTGTTGAATGAACAAAGGGGTTACATTTAACAGCTAATTGCAGTGTTTATGCTACTTAAACATGATGGCTTTCTAGGTGTTCTTGTCTCAGTTTTTGAGAGCTTTGCTCCTTCTTCACTGGGACTTAGACATCTAATTATAAGGAGTTAAATTCTACAGAGGTGTGGAAAGATGATAATGAAGCTACAGGCAGCAGGGCGGTAATTAATATTTCTCTGCTTGGATACTGAGATTTCCACACCTGCTGGATAACAGTGAATTCATAAGGGATTATATACTTAATGGTAACATTTATATATAACAAACATTTATTTTAAAAACTCATATAAATTAACTAATCTCTAGAACGTTCCTATATGGGATCCTCTATCAGTCTTTGTATTTATAAGCATTTATTGAACACCTTTTGTATACCAAGAACCAGTTATTTCCCCAAACTTTGGTGAGACCAACAGACTTTATATCATTAGCTAGTGAGTTGTTCTAAAAGTGTTGGCTTACTTATAACCAGTGAGTTGTATCTCTTTTGTGGCATTGGCCAGATTTTATAAAGTGTAGCTTCTTGTTTATTTATAATGGACTTAGATCCTTGGATGAGATGTATTACATATGTGTGAAGGATTAGAGGGCACTTTTTAATAACAACAGGAATAATACTGCTTTGTGCTGCTAAACTGTAGATCTTTTCTTCCAAAGATTTAAAGCCCATTATAGACATAATTTGATTGTTGCTCTATTGCAACAGTGTTTTTCCTTCTCTCCTCATCCAGGCAGATTTTTTTCCTGATTAAAGATGGCATGAATACTTTCTCATGTTATGACCTATTTGATAAACAGCTCAGGATGTTATAAAAGCAAAGCAGGAGATGTCTTAAATAATTAGTGGCAGAAAGCTTGCTGCTGCTCGGGTGTTAATCTTGCCAGAAAGCTCAGATATTTGTGGGTTGCTTTGTAAATTTCTGTACAGATGTGTGTGAGGTTGAGTTTCAGCCATACGCCTGTAACAGCATCAGGAAACATTTTGTCATGCTACTTCCTTGGGTGATCTTCTATGACCAAAAGAAGAAAAAAGTCATATTTCTGTCTTGTGAAATTGAGCTCGAATTCTGGGTAGTTTAGCAGTAATCAGTATATGCCTGAATCACAGCTGCGCGGGATGGTTTGTATTATATACCAATGGCAACTACTGCTTTAAATATGGAAATTAAATACTTTAGGTTCAGGCTGATTCCAATCTGCGGGTAGGAAACGTCTGATCTATCCCAAGATAAGTTTAAAAGTGTGTGGAGGTTTCTCTGGGGCTACAAATCCTGTTCACATTCATATGTATTTCTTTCGAGACAGTCCCTTGAGGTCTCTTAGCAGCCACCTTCTTGAACGTGGGAAGAGATTGGGATCCCTAGGAATGCAAAAAAGGAGAAATCAAAATGTCCTCAGAAAATTCCAGGGTGTGGTTGATCCAGAGACCCAATCCAACAGTTCCAAGACTCAAAAGATGAGTATCAAACTATACTTGGCTTCCCTCTCTCCAGGCATGAGACATCCACATTTACCCAGAATCACTTCCTAATTTGGAAGCTTCTTGTGTTCCCAGCATTCTCAGATCTTGTACCAAATTTTTTGTCCACTCTCCTAATAATGAGTAGTTATGTATAGCATTATAGTTGTGGTCTTGATGCTTCTATTATCAGTTGATCATTCTGGCTCTGTTTCTTTGTGGCTCTGTGGCCATCAAACAACACTTTAATAGGTACAAGATGACTGGTGAAACTCACCTAGTAAGCTCTGGGCTTTCCTTAATGTATATAATTAGTGTATATTATAGCTCACTTAAAAATGTGTTAATGGGTGAAATTAACGTGATACCTCAGAAGTTGTTGATTATTTATTTATTTTTTTGAGACAGGGTCTCACTCTGTCATCTAGGCTGCAGTGCAGTGGTGTGATCATGGCTCACTGCAGCCTTGACCTCCCCAGGCTCATGTGATCCTCCCAGCCTCCTGAGTAGCTGGTACTACAGGCATGCGCCACCACATGTGGCTAATTTTTGTATTTTTTGTAGAGACAGGGTCTCATCATGTTGCCCAGGAAGGTCTTGAACTCCTGGGCTCAAGTAGTCCACCTGCCTTGGTCTCCTAAGGTGCTGGGATTACAAACGTGAGCCATTGTGCCTGGAAAGAAGTTATCTATTATTATCTTGCTAGACAATCTGTCTGTGACCTCCTAAATACCTAACAGAATATGCTGAGCCCTGCCCTTACCCCTCCATCTATTTTGGAGGTCACCTGTAATGTTGGTGGATGCTTTCAGTCACACCAACAACTTCCCATCTCAGGCACTTGTGTCCCTCTGTCTGAGGGCTTTCATTGGTCTGAGGGCTTGCTCAGCCTGGCTTGGGGCAGGTCACAAGTGCTGGGGAATTAGCACTTTCAGGATTGACCCTCAACTATTGAGGGATGAGAGTTGGTGGATGTGTACCAGGCTTCCTCATCCCTGGGTCAGTTCTGTATTCTACATAGTATCTGAGAGGGTCCCAGTGGGATTGAGCCCTCATGCCCACAGGGATGTGCTACTCACCAACATTCCCTTTCCTTATTCCTTCTCTGACCTGTTCCAGTGCTCCCTTGTGCTTCCTGTTGTCACCTCCCAATTCTTGTTTCAGGAACTGTTGCTGGGGTAACTCAAACCAAGGCAACATCTCCTATGATAGCCCACCAGGCCGCCTCCCCTTTTCGTCTTGCATTCAGTGAATTACTAAGTGCTTTGGCTCTGCTTCCTAAATAACCCTCCAGTTATCTTCCTCTCTACTTCCAGACCTTAGTTCATATCTTTACTATCTCCCTTAGTTGATTACAATGGCATTCCAGTGGGTCTCTGCATTTCAGCCTGTTTTCCCATAATGGGTCTTCCACGATGCTGCTGGAGATTTCTTTCCAAAAGGCAAACCATATCCTGTTACTTCCCAGCTTCAAACCTTTCATGGCTCAGGTCTTTCATCATCTGGCCCTTTTCTACCCATCCTGTGCCTTTCCTGAGCACCACACTGCTGTGTACCTTCCAAGGCTGTAGCATGTGGGGTTTAGATGCTGCTTTTGCCCACCTTTGAACTTCGGCACAATTCTTTTTTCTCTTCTTGTCTTTTCTTTTCTCTTTTCTTTTCTTTTCTTTCTTCCTTTCTTTCTTTTCTTTCTTTCTCTCTCTCTCTTTCTTTCTTTCTTTTTTCTTTCTCAACTATACAGTACATTGTTATTAACTATAGTTACCATGTTGTATAGTAGATCTCTTGAATTTATTCTAACTGAAATTTTGCATTCTTTGGCATCTCCTCCATTGCTCCTACTTCCTAGGCCCCAGTAAGCATCCTTCTGCTCTCTGATTCCAAGAGTTTGACATTTCTAGATTTCACATATTAGTGGGTTGATGCGATATTTGGCTTTCTGTGCTTACCTTATTTCACTTAACATAATGTCCTCCAGGTTCATCTATATTGTTGTAAATGACAGGATTTCCTTCTTTTTTAAGGCAGAATAGTAGTCCATTGTGTATATATACCACATTTTTCTTTGTTCATCCAACAATGGACACAGGTTAACTCCATATTTAGGCTATTGTCAAAAGAGCTGCAGTAAACATGGGAGTGCAGATATCTCTTCAACATGCTGATTTCATTTCCTTTGGGTATATACCCAGAATTGGGATTGCTGGATTGCATGGTAGTTCTATTTTTTTTGAGGAATCTCTATACTACTTTCCATAATGGCTACACTAATCTACATTTCTACCAACAGTGTACAAGGGTTCCCTTTTCTCTGCGTTCTTGCCAACACTTGTTATCTTTTGTCTTTTTGATAATAGCCATTCTAACAGGTGACATCCCGTTGTGGTTTTGATGTGCATTTCCACGATAATTAGTGAAGTTTAACATTTTTTCATATAGCTGTTGGCCATTTAGAAGTCTTCCTTTGAGAAATGTCTACTCAGGTTCTTTGTCCATTTTAAAATTGGGTGGTTTTCTTGCTACTGAGTTTTTGAGCAGCATAATTTTAGAGACAACATAAACTTCACCTTATATCTGGAACTATTCTTTGCTGACCATACCCTAGCAGTGGCTTCCTCAGTCCCACTGCCCCTAGCCATGTGCTCATATTCTTATTGGCCCTGTACATATCTCCATGTATGGCTTTATTCTTATGTATCAGTGTGATTCTTATGTATCAGTATCAGGCCTTTATTGCTCAACTCTGAGTTCCTTGAGAGCAGTAACCACATGTGATTCCCAGCTCCTGGCTCAGTACCAGGCATGAAATCAATACTTGATCCTTGAAGAAAGTTGGACATTTCATTGTGCTTCAGAAGTTTGCTCTGGAAAATATGGTAGCACTAAGGGTTGGGAGGAGGCTCTCTATTCTGCTAACACATAGATTGGCTTAATGAAGAGAGACAAATTAATGATGATGGTTGCATGACCCAGAGGTTTAGTGGCAGAAAGTGATGAAAATCCTCACTAAATATTTTATATCTTACTCCAGTGCTTCCTTGTTAGACCTACCTATTCTGTCATGTTTAATTTCTTTTGCATGCTTATACTTCTAAGCCCTTGCTGAACAGGTAGGAGGGAATAGAGGTAAATTTGCAGAAAACTCCAGTTCTCTGGGGGTATAGTTTGCTTCCGTCACCAGATTTGTTTTGTTAAGACCCAGAGAGTCACTGAGGTCAAGTGAAATAAAAATTATAAAGTAAGACAATGTTCAGTTCTTTACAATCTTGGTTTCGATTTCTATTGGCTAGTTGCACCTCTATGGGGAACAATATATGGACTAGCTAAAATGCCCAGCTCTGTCCCTTCCGAGGGAGGACTTGTGGGGAGGACTCTGTTTTCTTAGTGCTATGACTTGGTTATGGGCTTTGGCTCCTTTCCCTACGGAAAGTTCTTTATTCTGGAAACCAGATTCCAATCTCCTGTCCCAGGGAAGGGGTGGGGCAGGCATTCATCATAGTTTATACATGGTCTACAATGGGGAGTCAATTCTAGCTCTGTGATGCTACTCTCCATAACTTCAGTATCATCCCCTGTAGTTTCCTAGTGTCAGGGTGATCTGGTGTAACGGAGAAAGTGTGGCACTTTGTGGAGGTCTCCATGGAAACTCCATGGATGTGTATAAGGGCTAAGGGGCAGAGTCACCAAGCAGGGTTGAGATGAACTGTGTTCATCAGAGCTACCTCCTAGCTGCATTGAAACATAGTCACACTTGTGGTGGTGGCTGGGACATGTCTCCAGGCAGGATGGGAAGTGAGTTGTTCCCAGCCTTACAAGGGGCTGGGAAATTCTTTTTAATTGAGTAGAGCCCTGAGGACTTTGTGATGAGATATAGGCGTACCCTGCAATACAAATAAAGCCACAGGTGTGGGTCTACCCCGAGGAATGGAGACAGGAGACACTGGCCAAGATGAGGCAGAGAGGAGGCAGGGAAGCCACTGCCCATACGTAATGTGCAGGGGTCCAGTTCCCACACACACTGAGAGGCCTTGTTTCCTCCCTGAGTTCCCAGCAAAGCAGCCCTCTCTGACCCGGCCTGGGGTTTCGCCCTCTTGGTATTGGTTTCCTCACTCTTTCCATGGGGAGCCCGTGTACTGTGTCCTCTCATGTTCTTTCTCACCTTGCTCAGGCCCATCCGAGCGTGGAAAGTGGTGAGTTGCAACCCCTGCCTTCCATCTCTGCTCTCAAATGAGGTCTATTTATTAAAAACAAAAGGCAAAAATAAAATTATTCCATCAACGATTACAACACTCCTGATTATTTTGCTTCCTTTTGAGACATATTGAAGGATCAGATAATTGTTTCTATAAAAATAATTGTAATAGCTTATATTTAAAAATATTTTTTATGTGGTTCAGTCCTATGTGAAGTGCTTTGTTTTTATCATTTTGTTTAATCCTCATGACACTTCTCTAAGGAAGGTATTACCATTAATTCCATTTTATAGACAGGGAAGCATAGGAACAGAGAAAGTAAACAAATTGCCCAAGGTCACAGTGTCAGTGGAAGAGCTGGGCTGGCAGCTCCACAGAAGTGTTAAAAATACTTCCTATCATTCACTCCTTGCTTAAATAAACATAAAGAATGTAGGTACAAAAGACAAAGAAAAAACCCCGAATCAAATATAAAAGAGAGACTCAAAATTAAAAAAAAAATAACGTGGACACAGACGTTTTGTAGCATCGGGAGACATGCAGTGATGCAGCAGCTCTGCTGAGAGGACACGCTTTCCTTCTTGCAAAGGACAGTGGACAAAGGTGTCCATATTTATTTATTTATTTTAAAGAGACAGGGTCTCACCTTGTTGCCAAGGCTGGAGCACGGTTGCAAGATCAGAGCTCACTGCAGCCTCGAACCCCTGGGATCAAGAAATCCTCCCACTTCAGCCTCCTGAGCAGCTAGGATTGCAGGCTGGCACCACCACACTTGGCTAATTTTTTTTTTTTTTAATTATACTTTAAGTTCTAGGATATATGTGCAGAACGTGCAGGTTTGTTACATAGGTATACATGTGCCATGGTGGTTTGCTGTACCCATCAACCCGTCATCTACATTAGGTATTTGTCCTAATGCTCTCCCTCCCCTAGTCCCCCATCTCCCCAAACTGGCCCCGGTGTGTGATGTTCCCCTCCCTGTGTCCATGTGTTCTCATTGTTCAACTCCCACTTATGTGTGAGAACATGTGGTGTTTGGTTTTCTGTTCCTGTGTTTGCTGAGTATGATGGTTTCCAGCTTTATCTATGTCCCTCCAAAGGACATGAACTCATCCTTTTTTATGGCTGCATAGTATTCCATGGTGTACATATGCCATATTTTCTTTATCCAGTATATCATCATTGAGGGGTATTTGGGTTGGTTCCAAATCTTTGCTATTGTGAATAGTGCAGCAATAAACATACGTGTGCATGTGTCTTATAGTAGAATGATTTATAATCTTTTGGGTATATACCCAGTAATGGGATTGCCAGGTCAAATGGTATTTCTGGATCTAGATCCTTGAGGAATCGCCACATTGTCTTCCACAATGGTTGAACTAATTTACACCCCCATCAACAGTGTAAAAGCGTTCCTATGTCTCTACATCCTCTCCAGCATCTTTTGTTTCCTGACTTTTTAGTTGTTTTTAGTTTTACTTTAGAGACAGGGTCTCGCTGTGTTGCCTGGGCTGGTCTTGAGCTCCTGACCTCAAGCAATCCTCCTGCCTTGGCCTCCAAAAGTGCTGGGATTATAGGTGTGAGCCACTGCACTTGGCATGTGTCCATATTTTTATTGGCCTGTTACTTCATACTGGCATGCATCTGTCTCCCTGGAGTGCTCTTGTGTTCATTCCCTGCCACCTCAGATTTCCAGGAAAGTTGTTTGCATGCCCCTCTGTCCATCCAACTTGTTGCCTTTCTGTCTTTCACATGTCCACTTGGCCCCCATTTCCTCTCCCACAGAACTAGATTACGATGGTATGAATACCTGTAACAAGTCTTTGGTTGTCTGTTCCATGGGAACGAATGATTTATTCATTTAGGAAAGCCCAAATAAGCAATTGCTGTCTTCTAAACCAGCATTTCCCAATATGGGAGCCACCAGCCCCAGGTGGCTTGTGAACCCTTGACATGGAGCAAGTTGGAATTAAGGTGGGCTCTGAGCATAAATTATACACCTGACTTTGAAGACTTAGTCTGGGAAGTTGGGAAGAATGTAAGATATCTCATTGATAATTTGTAAAATATTGACTACAGGTTGACATAATGGCATAGATAAAATACATCACTGAAATTAATGTTGCCTATTTCTTTTTACCTTTTTCTAATGTGGTTACTAGATAGTTTAAAGTTGCACACATGGCTCACATTGGACATTACTGCTCTAAACCCTGTGCTTGATGCCTTGGATGAAGAAAGGAGGGGCGTGGCCACTGCCCTGAGGGAAACTCCAAGTTCATGGGGTACGTGGCTTAGCTTTTTTTTTTTTTTTTTGAGACAGGATCTTGCTGTGTTGCCCATGCTGGTCTCAAAGTCTTGGCTTCAAGCAATCCTCCTGCCTTGGCCTCCCGAAGCATTGGGATTACAGGCATGAGCCACTGTGCGCAGCCTGCTTCTTTAGACTTTACTGCCCGTGAAGGGTGCAGAGCCTGTGGTTTTCCCTGTAGGAAGCATCTGCATTTTAACAGAGGCAAATGCTTTAATCTAGCAGTGGGAGTTCTGGTCGATGACCTGCTGGAGAAATTCATGTCAGCTGTCAGCTCCTGGAGGCCATAGCTTCTTTGCAGTTGCTGGGTACTGTGCTTCGAGTAGAATTGTGAGCAGTCAGGGGCTATTCAGTGATTAAATGTATTTGGGTCAGAGAGGTTTTCTGTCTGGCAGTCTATCAACTCCATTGCATGGACACTTGCTTCCCCCGCTTGTTTCAAACAGATACTTCCTTTCCTGTTGCCACACCTGCCCTGTCACCAGCCCTGCCAGCCTA
Organism: Hylobates moloch; assembly: GCF_009828535.3. NCBI lineage: Eukaryota > Metazoa > Chordata > Mammalia > Primates > Hylobatidae > Hylobates > Hylobates moloch. Next base: position 54,991,798 of record NW_026652296.1, on the reverse strand, counting down.
CTTCTTTAATTACTCTCCAAGCGGGAACCCCCTCCACGTCTCGTGTCTCTACCAGAGCCTTCATCATCTTTCATAGAGACCCTAGCTAGTCCTCCTACCTCCAGGCTAGCCCAAAGGTTTTCAAACTCTAGCATGATTCGGAGTCACCTGGAGGATTTGTTAATACAGATTGCTGGGCTGCAGCCCCAGAGTTTCTGACTTATTAGGTCCCAGGTGGGACCAAGAATTTGCATTTCCAGCAAACTTCCAAGTGATGCTGATGCTGCTGTTCCAGAGCCCACACACTGAAGATCGCTGGTGTAGCCTAATGATCTTCCTAAAATACAAATCTGACCTTGACGTTCTCCTCCTAAAACTTGCCAATAGCTTATCTGAGTCTTTCGGATGAAGTCTGGACTCCTCAGGGCCCCACCCAAGGGCCTTCACAGTCGGCTCCCTGTGTACAGCCCCAGCTCCATCACTGAGGTCTTTGCTTGGCCCACAGTGCCTTCAGTTCTCCCAGTGGACCAGGCTTTGCCTCACCTCTGGGAGTCCTGCCTGCTGCACTCTTCTCTCCTTTCCTTGTGGGCTGCCTTTCCCAGGCTCTTGTGCAGCTGGTTTCAAGCTGTGTTGAACCAATGGAAGGTACTGGTAGGATATGAGAAGGCAGTAGGAGGGAGAAAGCAGGTATAATTATTTCTTCTCTGTGCTTCGAGTAGCATCTGTAGTAGTGGCTGTGTTTCCTGTATAGCTTCAGCTTCCATCACACAGACCTGCTATGTTTTCAGGTTCCACAAGATCACCCCAGCCATGGGCACTGGAAACACCACCTCCTCTCGAGGTGCCTTCTGTCCTAGGGGTAGAAGCAGCTTCCTGCTGTTCCCAGTGCCTGGGTGCTCCTCTGGCCCTGTTTGGCTTCTTAACTCTTTTGTAATCAATATTCATACACACAATTCATCTCTGGGCTAAATATATAAAGGTTAAACTGCTGATGTCCAATAGAACTCTCCATCATGATGGACGTTTTCTGTATCTGAGGTGTCCAAAACAGTACCCACTGGCTACATATGACCATTGAGCACTTGAAATGTGGCTAGTGCCACTGAGAACCTGAATTTTAACTTTCATTTAAGTCAAATTAAATTTAAATAGCCACATGGGGCTAGTGCCTACTATATAGGACAGTGCAGGCTTAGTCTCTGCCTAATATACAGCCTTTGAAATTTAGGAATAGATTCTGAAATTGGCATCAAAATAATAGGTATTCTGCTCTGTGCCGTCCAGCACAGTCTTGCTATCTGCATATAATTAATGACTTTCAAAACTTTTAAATCATTTTATAAAATATAGATCTACAAGGGCTAAGATTACAGAAAGGAAGAAAGATTAACAAGAATTATTGTTAGGTAAATTAAAGCAAGTTATAGAACAATACTTATCGTACCATTTGATTTGGTGAAAATGAAACTAAGTAAAACTGTGAGTCCTCATGTGAAAATGTCTTAAGGGATACACAAAACACTGTTAATGGTGGGAATTAGAAGAGGAGGGAGGAGGAAAAGAACTATTTTCCACTTAATACATTTTATATCTCTCTGTGTTGTCTGGACACACACACACACATACACACACACATAAACACAAACACACACGTGCAGGTATATTTTTCCATGAGCACATACCACTTCTACTGTTGTATATCTTTCTCTATCAATTCACTTTAAAACCTATATGTCTTTATATTTAAAGTGGGCTTCTTGTAGGCACATATAGTTGGGTCTTGTTTTTTGATCTTCTCAGACCATCACTGTCTTTCAATTATTGCATTTAGACCATTGATGTTCAAAGTGATTATTGATATAGTTAGATTAGATTCACATCTACTACATTCGTTACTGTTTTCTATCTGTTGCCCTTGTTCTTTGTTCCTATTTTTGTTTTCCACTCTTTTTCTTCCTTTTGTGGTTTTATTGAGCATTTTATATGATTCTATTTTCTCTCCTTTCTTAGCACATCAGTTATACTGCTTTTTTTTTTCTTTTCTTTTCTTTTCTTTTTTTTTTTTTTGATGGAGTCTTGCTCTGTCACCCAGGCTGGAGTGCAGTGATGAGATCTCGGCTCACTGCAACCTCTGTCTTCAAGGTTCAAGCGATTCTCCTGCTTCAGCCTCCAGAATAGCTGGGATTACAGGTGCATGCCACCTCGCTTGGCTAATGTTTTGTATTTTTAGTAAAGATGAGGTTTCACCATGTGAGCCAGGATGGTCTCGATCTCCTGACCTTGTGATCCGCCCGCCTCGGCCTCCCAGAGTGTTGGGATTACAGGCATGAGCCACTGAGCCTGGCCCTATACTAGTTGTTTAAAAAAACATTTTTTAGTGGTTGACCTAGAGTTCGTAATACACATTTACAGCTAATCCAAGGCCCCTTTCAAATGACACCATACCACTTCACAGGTAGTGTGAGAACCTTATAAGAACAAAATATCCTTAATCTCTCCCTCTAGTCCCTTGTATCACTGCCATCATTCATTTCAGTTACACCTAAGCATACATAAATATACAGAGTCGACCCTTGAACAAACAGGTTTGAACTGTTTTCTTCTGCCTCTGTAACCCCTGAGACAGCAGAGCCACCCCCTCTTCTTCCTCTTCTTCCTCAGCCTATTCAAAGTGAAGATGATTAGGGTGAAGACCTTTCTAACGATCCACTTCTACTTAATGAATAGTAAATACATTTTCTCCTACTTATGATTTTCTTAATATTTTCTTTTTTCTAGCTTACTTTATTGTAAGAATATAGTATATAATATATATGAAATACAAAATATGTGTTGACTGTTTATGCTATTGGTATGGTTTCTAGTCAATACTAGGCTATTAGTAGTTAAGCTTTTTGAAAGTCAAAAGTTATACATGGAGGCCGGGCGCAGTGGCTCATGCCTGTAATCCCAGCACTTTGGGAGGTGGAGGCAGGTGGATCAGTTGAGGTCAGGAGTTCGAGACAAGCCTGGCCAACACAGTGAAACCCTGTTTCTACTAAAAATACAAAAATTAGCTGGGTATGGTGGCAGGTGCCTGTAATCCCAGCTACTTGGGAGGCTGAGGCAGGAGAATCGCTTGAACCTGGGAGGCGGAGGTTGCAGTGAGCCAAGATCATGCCACTGCACTCCAGCCTTGGTGGTAGAGCAGGAGTCCATCTCCAAAAATAAAAAAAGTCATACATGGATTTCTGATTGCATGAGGGTGAGCACTCCTAATCCCCAAATTGTTTAAGGGTCAACTGTATGTGTGTATATACACATATACCCATACACATATACATTCGTAAAATACTATATATTGCTATTATCTTTACAAAGTATTATCTGTTAGATCAATTAAAATTAAGAAAAATTTTTCTTTTACCTTTACTTATTTCTTCTCTAGTGCTCCTCTTTATGTAGTTCTGTGTTTTTGGCCTATATTGTTTTCCTTCTCTCAAGAGAGCTTCTTTTAATATTCCTGCAAGGCAGGTCAACTGGCAACAAATTCCTTTAATTTTTGTTTGTCTGAGAAAATCTTTTATTTCTCCTTTGCTTTTGAAGTATACCTTTACAGGGTACAGAATTCTAAGTTGGAAATTTTTCTCTGTCAATACTTTAAATATTTCACTTTTACTCATCTTGCTTGCATGGTTTCTGAAGAGAAGCTGGAAATTCTTATTTGTGCTCCTCTGTAGGTGAGGTTTATTTTCCCTCTGTCTTCTTTCTTGATATTTAAAAAAAATCTTCAATTTTCTCTACTTTGAATATAATATGCCTAGATGTAGTTTTTATTGTTTACATATTTATTTATTTGATATTTATCTTGCTTGGTGTTCTGAGCTGCCCCTCTGTGGTTTGGTATCTGACATTAATTTATGGAATTACATACTGGTATGGTTTGGATCCATGTCTTCACCAAATCTCATGTCAAATCGTAATCCCCAATGTTGGAGGTGGGGCCTGGTGGGAGGTGATTGGGTCATGAGGGTGTTTTTCATGAATGGTTTAGTGCCATCCCTTTGGTGCTGTCCTCACAATAGTGAGTGAGTTCTTGCAAGACCTGATTGTTCAGAAGTGTGTAGCATTCTCCTGCCTCTTGCTCCTGCCCCCATCATGTCGATGCCTTGCTCTCCCTTTGCCTTCCACCACGATTGGAAGCTTCCTGAGGTCTCCCCAGAAGCAGAAGCTGCTATGCTTCCCATATAGCCTATGGAACCATAAGCCAATTCAAGCTCTTTTCTTTATAAATTACCCTGTCTGAGGTATTTCCTTATAGCAGTGTGAGAATGGATTAATACATATACCTTTGACTTTCGTCATTTAGATTCCACTGAGCAGGATTTAGTCATTTTCTTGGTGCCGTTTTAATCAGACATGGTAAGACACCCAGCCATAGAATGACTGTTGTAAAAGAAGAGGTTTTTATAGTCACAGATCTCTAGAAACAGGAGGCACAGCATGTCCTGCAGGGCCACATGGGAAGCACCAGAGCTGATCAGGGAGCAAAGGAAGCAGGAAGAGGATATCATGGACAAGAGCCCTTATTGTGGTTTCTGTGGGAAGGAACAGGCAAGACAGGTAAGCAGGTTTAGGATTGGCGGGTTTGAATAGTTTCAGTGAGCTCTGGGGCATATGGACTGTCCCTAGTTACCTGGTCCCCAGCCCTGGGGTGATGAGGGCAGGGAAGCAGTGGCTCACCTTTGAGAGCCCCATTAAGAGGTGGTTGGAGTGGGGGCTCTGGATTGTTTGCTTTGCATATGAAAAACGTGCTCCTAGGCAAATTATTTGCCACCTTTAGGAACTGATTAGCCTTGGGAGGAGCAGTTTTTCCAGGGTTAGCAAGACCTCAGATATCTAATCATCAGAAATATAGAAAATAAAAAGGCTTGATTAATACATATGATGAAGTCTTCAGGAAGGCAGGTAAGACACTGTTTCTGTTAGCTGAACTTTCTATGATCTTTGAGTTCTGCTTTCTGCTTGTCAGGATATCAGGGATCCCTCCTTTTGCTCTGTGTGGTTTTGCATCTGGCCTATTTTCTTCTTTTCTCTTTTAAATTTGTTAGACTTATAATAGATGTCAACTAAGAGTAAATAGGTGCTGAGGGCCTCAGTGTTTGCTCCTCTGTTAATGCTCATTATGGCATTTCTGGTGGAATATCAATTTTTTAAAAAGTGATTACCCCTTACCACTGTAAGGGTAGATTGTATCTGAGGACATGGAATCTCATTAGAAGCCAAGGGACCACTCAGTGCAGGAGTTCATGCAGTGTAGCTGTCCCAGCTACCCTAAGCTACTGTTGCCTCTCTCTATACCAAGCTTAAAACCTGCCATGGGCCAAGTGCTTTGCTTTCAGCACCCAGTTTTACAGCCTGCATTGCTGCTCAGGGAAAACTTACTGCAAACAAACTATGCCCCAAATAGGAAACACTTAAGATATTTAAGGCCTTCCTTATTCTTGAGCCAACCTTAGCAGCAACAAGGCCACATCCCCATCTCTGGGGTCTCCAGCGTCTTAGAATAATATGTCTACCTCTAGATTTTAAGGATCCTGGAAAGCTCATGTATTGTATTTCTTTCTTTGTCTTAGCTGTATACTGTATTTTTGAGGCTGTGGCTTCTGGATAAATACGGTCACTATTTTATGGAGCACCTATATTCACATGGTTTAGTGCAAAAAATGGCACGAAACAAGCCAGTGAACGTAGCAGCGTGATTCTGGTTGCTGTCTAACTTGGGCAAGTTACTTAATCTTCTTGTGCCTGTTTCTTCAATTATAAAGTTGGAAAAATAATGGGACTTATCTCCTAGGGTAGCTATGAAGGTTAAATAACTGAGTCTTTACAGAGTCAATATATCGATAAGTCGAGGCGAATATGTGATATTTAAAGCTTTAAAGGAATTGTAAAACAAGGAATGAATTTAGTACAGGCTATATAAAATCTCATATGAAATTTTGAGAATTTTTTTCCCTGGAAAAAACAAAACACCCCTAAGAGGATGCTTTCCTCTGTTCCCTAGAGGTTCATATCAGCATTTCATGTTGGATGTATTTCATGGAGTATGTATTTGATTCTTCCGTTTCCTGATTCTGCTGTCTTCTTGCTGTTCTAGAGGAAGCCTCAAACTTTAACAATCTATTCCACGTAGGTAGGTTAACGCAGATAGCTGTCAATCCCAGACTGAGATCAGGTATCTGAGAGCAATATCCCATGGACTAGGGGCCCCAAACATGAGGGAGCATTGGGATGGACACCCATTCTCTGTCACCTTCCCTGCTCTTCTCTCCTGACACCAGGGTGTCTTCAAGCTGTCCACTGACTTAGGCCTAACCTCCTTACCATAACCTGGGCCTGAAGACTTATTATCCCTGACTTTTTCCCACAGTGGAATGGGTTTATTGCTTTCTAATTGGACAATGAGAAAGGAGAATTCAATATATAGAATTTCTACAGCTAATTATAAACATTTCTAATGGGATATACAAGAAGTTTCTTACAAGCCTTATTCATCATTACCAAACCCTAGAGACAATCCGAATACCTATCAACAGGGGAATAGATAAAGAAATTATGCTGTATCCATCCAGCAGAATACTGCTCAGCAATGGAAAGGAACAAACCAACATACACAGCAGCATGGATGGGAATAAAAACATATTGTTGAACAAAATGAGCCAGACAGAAAAGAATATATACTGTGGGATTCCATTTATATGAAAATTTGTTATAGTGACAGAAATCAGAACAGAAGTTGTCTCTTGGGAGACGATTCAAAGGAAAGGTGAAGGAAAAGTGCTGTGTCTTAATGTGAATGATGTTTACATGAGTTAAATGGTTACACTCATTGAACTGTAGTCTAAAGGTTTGTGCATGCTACTGTGTGTAAATCATACCTCAATAAAGTACTGTTAGCATGCTAAAAACATTTCTGATGGGAAAAGTTGCTCCCCTTTCTCCGTATCCTCGCCAACATCTGTTGTTTTTGACTTTTTAGTAATAGCCATTCTGGGCAACAATAGAAACTGGGGACTTCTAGAGAGGGGGGAGGGAGGGAGGCGGGCAAGAACTGAAAGGCTAGCTGTTGGGTATGATGCTTAGTACCTAGGTGACAGGATCTTTTATACCCCGAACCTCAGCATTATGCAATATACCCAGGTAGCAAACCTATACATGCACTTACTGAATCTAAAATAAAAGTTGAAAAAAAGAAAGCCCTCTCTAACCAACCAACCAACCAAATAAATAAATAAATAGCTCAAGTGAATCCTAATTTCCGTGTTTTAAATTCATTTTGACCACTGCGTCTGGTCCAAGCAAGTCAAGGCAAATAGGCACGGAGCTTCTTGCCAAGATTATATTCTAAATAAGATAATGTTCTTAAAGAAAGACACACTGTAAAACTCACACAATCCTCAAAAAGCTGTATGGTGTAATGAAAATGAGATAACCACCAAAAAATCACTATCAGCTATTAAGATTTAACAGGACAAATGTAAGTCTCTTGTGTCAAAGAAAGTTTCATAGAGAAGTGATTTTAGGACTCTTTTGCCTCTAGCTATGAAAAGTGCTTTGCAAATCATAGGGAATAAATGCTTTTCTACCCTAAAATTTTTAACTTGCAGCAATGCCTGCAATCTCCCCATTAGAGAATGATAGTTTCGGGGTTTAAAGATCTCTCAGTTTTCAAGATCCCTTGGCACCAAGCTCTCAACACAGACCCATTATGGTGTAAAGCTTTAGTGAGGGGGTGACTGGTCTGGAATGAAACGCTGAACAGGCTTTTGACAGATAGCAGGGATCTCAGATGCTAGAAGATACAGAAGGGGGAAGAAGGTGATTAAAGATAAACTTCACTCTGTGCTCAATTTTCCCAGGGCTGATCCTTCTAATGCACATTACCTCATTTATTCTTACCTTTGGTTTATCTTGAACGTCTTCTTGGGGACCTACCTAGGGCTAGGGCAAAGACAGTCAAGCACTTCTGTGGAACCGAATGTATATAACTGACTTTTTTCAGAGATCAAATTTCAGTGCTTAAATCTTGGGAAATCTATGTAAAATCTATAGCCAATCATGAAGAGCTTTAAGGCTAAGAGCTCTTTGTTGATTAGCATCATGCCGGACAAATATTAAATGTTTTATAAAAACATTTTTCTGAAAATAGCTGAAGAGCATTTCTAATGGTAAAGACAATTCCTTAGTGTATCATTTATCCAGCCATTTTTCCAGTTTGAAGAATTGAGAGTCATTAAGACTGAATCAATTTCTATCTGTACTCGCATTTCTAAATTGGCAAAAGAATCTGTGATGAAAAACAGATTTCAAAATGACTACATTAAAAGAAACAAATGAGTTGTTTATTTTATATTCTTTTATGATATCGTAAATAAATTATTCATCCAGAAGCTGAAAGACTTATGTTACTTAATGCTTGGAATGATCAAGAGCAAAGTGGGTTCAATTACTAAAAATGAGGAGGCAGGGAGAAGCCACCAGAAAAAAGACTTAATGATGAACTGCTATGGTGTCATAATAAAAATATGTAGACCCTTCTAGGTCATGACATTTTAAGTTAATCTAAACTTGTAAGCGTGAAGAAATAAGTAAAGTATCAAGTAATTCTATATTGCACTGACCAGAAAGAAAAGCGTAGTTAATAATTTATTGTATATTTCAAAATAGTTAGATGAGAAAAAAATGTGAAATGTTCCCAACACAAGAAATGATAAATATCTGAGATGATGGGTATCTTAAATACCCTGATTTGATTATTACACATTGCATGCATGTGTCAAAATATCACATGTACCCTGAAATATGTGAAGTTATGATGAATCAATAATAAAATGATCCATTAAAATAGCATCTGGCTAGAGTGAGATGGGATCTCATTGTGGTTTTAATTTGTATTTCCCTGATGATTAGTGATGTTGAGCATTTTTTCATATGTTCATTGGCTGCTTGTATGTCTTCTTTTGGAAAATGTCTGTTCGACCTTTTAAAAAGACTTAATTTGAGGGAGTACCTGTTCATTTGACACTTCTCCCGTTTCTAACTTGAGGAAATCTAGAATAGTATTTGACAAAAACTATGTATTCAATTTACCTTTCATATCTGTCCCACTCCGTTTTGCTTTGTGAACTCTTCATTTAACAATAAATTGTCTAAGGAAAAAAAAAACAACAGAAAAATGTCTGTTCAGGTTCTTTGCCCACTTTTAAACTTTTTTTCCCCCCCTTTCTGAGCTGTTTGAGTTCCTTGTAGCTTCTGGATATTAGCCCTTTGATGCATAGTTTGCAAATATTTTTTCCCATTCTCTAGGTTGTCTGTTTATTCTGTTGCCACTGTTGGTGGGAATGTAAATTAGTACAACCTATATGGAAAACAGTGTGGAGAATTCTCAGAGAGCTAAAATAATTACTGTTTGATCCAGCAGTCCTACTATGGAGTGCATACCCAAAGGTAAAGAAATCATTATATCAAAAAGATACTGCACTCATATGTTTATCAGCATTATTCACAACAGCAAAGATGTGGAATCAACCTAAGTGTCCACCAAGGGAGGACTGAATAAAGAAAATGTGGCATACATATACCGTGGAATACTACTCAGCCATAAAAATAATGAAATCATGTATTTTACAGCAACATGGTTGGAACTGGAAACCACTATCCTAAGTGAAATAACTCAGAAACAGAAAGTCAAATACCACATTTTCTCACCTATAAATGACGGCTAAACAATGAGTACACATGAACATCCAGAGTGGAATAATAGACATTGGAGGCTCCAACACGTGGAAGGGTGGGAGGGGGATGAGGGTTGATAAATTACCTATTGGGTACAGTGTTCACTCTTTGGGTAATGGGTACACTAAAAGCCCAGACTTCATCATGATACAGTATAGGCAGGTAAGAAATCTACAGTTGTGCCCCCTAAATATATAAAAGTTAAAAAAAAAAAAGTTATGAGGGAGATGAAAAAGACCATTTGAAAATACTTTATCAAATGGGAAGACTTTAATAGAACTCCATATAGGGTGTCTTGCTGTATTTTTTTTTTTATTATTATACCTTAAGTTTTAGGGTACATGTGCACAATGTGCAGGTTTGTTACATATGTATCCATGTGCCATGTTGGTGTGCTGTACCCATTAACTCGTCATTTAGCATTAGGTATATCTCCTAATGCTGTCCCTCCCCTCTCCCCCCACCCCACAACAGTCCCCAGAGTGTGATGTTCCCCTTCCTGTGTCCATGTGTTCTCATTGTTCAATTCCCACCTATGAGTGAGAACTTGCGGTGTTTGGTTTTTTGTCCTTGTGATAGTTTACTGAGAATGATAGTTTCCAGTTTCATCCATGTCCCTACAAAGGACATGAAGTCATCATTTTTATGGCTGCATAGTATTCCATGGTGTATATGTGCCACATTTTCTTAATCCAGTCTATCGGTGTTGGACATTTGGGTTGCTTCCAAGTCTTTGCTATTGTGAATAGTGCCGCAATAACCATACGTGTGCATGTGTCTTCATAGCAGCATGATTTATAGTCTTTTGGGTATATACCCAGTAATGGGATGGCTGGGTCAAATGGTATTTCTAGTTCTAGATCCCTGAGAAATCGCCACACTGACTTCCACAATGGTTGAAGTAGTTTACGGTCCCACCAACAGTGTAAAAGTGTTCCTATTTTGAGACTTTTGTAGTGTCAAATAAGTTAGCAGAGTCACTTTTTTAGTGTGTAGTTTTAGAAATACAGAGAGCATATACCTTTCCCCAAATCTTGTTTATATTGGGGAAACATAACTCAGTGCTACAAATACTAACTAAGGCATATAACTGTGCTAACTTGCTACTGTGATGGTTCCAAGGATATACCAATAAAGCAAAGTGGTAAAGCAGAGACTTTATTAGTAAAATTATAGAATTAGAAGGGATTTTAGGATTAGCTATGACAAAACCCTCATTATTGTGATGGTGGTGTGGGAAGGAAAGGAAAAGAAAACTAACATTTATTATATGATGATTATGTGTCAGACATGTATATTGTGTGTTTACTCCTCCCAGAAACTCAATGTAGGAAAACATGGGAATCTATCAACTATCTATCATCTATCTATCTATCTATCTATCTATCTATCTATCTATCTATCTATCTATCATCTATCTATCATCTATCTTCTATTTAAATTGAGTACAATGGAGGCTGTGCTGAGGCTTTTAAAAGTAATGTGAATTCTTAGAAAATCCCTGTGAGATAGACAATATATTTTTTATTTCAGAGAAGAGGAAAGAGAACTTAAGACATTAAATGGCATTGCTGGGAAGTGATTGAGTTGGTATTTGAACTGGTTTGTACATAATCGAAGCCCTTGCTCTTTCCTGATCCTCATATTTCAGCTACAGACACAAAGGTGTAGAGGGAGGGTGTGTTTCAATCAAACTTTTGGAGCCTTGGCTCAGTTGTCTTTCTTCTATTTCATACTGAACATCCCTGCAACTAGGGACAAGGAGGAAGGAGGCATCATCTGACCAAGAGCACTGGACCCTGTTAAATTCTTCTTCCCAGATTACATGCCCTCGATCAGCAACTTTAATTCCAAATTTCCTGTGGGAATAAATTCCAGAGATCAACACATATACTTTCCATTTAAGGTGTTTCCAAAGTTGCCGATTAGGCCACTTGAAGTATTCTTTTGTTTGCTTATGCAATTTTAATTTATTCTTTTCTAAAGAGTCCGTATTATCAGAAATATGTTTCCAGCCTCCTACTTTGTGTTTGATGCCTCTCTTCTCCCTGGTATCTACCTTGGATCTTTCAGGCTGGAGTTAGAACAATTTACTCCTTTTTTCACAGCTTCTGGAAAAGAGGCAATAGTCTCTGAACAACATCCATTGCATATTTGGAGATAATTATGGAATCCCCTCTCAGCTTTTGTTAACGTGAACTTTTCCCTTAGGGACAGTTTTTAAGTATGGAGAAACCACATATCACCAAGCTTCAGACTTACTTTTATAGATGGGGAAAGGGTGCGTGAAGCAGGGAGGAGACATGTGGGCTTCTCCACTCTGCATTTGAGCAATCCAGTGCTTAGATGACACCTGTACTTTGGTGGTGGTGAAAGCCAAAAGACTTCATGGCACTGTGTGAGTCTCAAGTGTCCTTCCACTCAGCCTAAGGGAGAAGGATATTAGTTCAATGGCAGCTGTTAGGGAACCAATCAAATTCATTTGCAGTGGCAAAGCATGTTAATCTGGATTTTTGCCTCTAATGATAAGGCAATGTGATCAGTGGAATTAGCATTGACTTGAGACTTGGCACACCTGGTAACTGATTATGTAGCCTAGGATAAGCCTCTTTATTTTCCGTTTTTTTTTTCTCTTGAGTGAAATGAAGAGTTGGAATAAACAACCTCTAAGACCCCACCCAGATCTGAAATTCTGTATCTTAGAAGCTCTAGGAGGGACCACAGCACTGCTGCTCTCTCCCCATTATTTGAACAAGCACAAAAAGATGGGTTACTTCATTCATGGATTAGTGGGGTAATATGACTGATATCTTATTGGAAAATCACCAGGAGAAGACAACGTGGTGTATTGAACCAAGAATCAGGTGGTCTGAGATTGAGTCCTGCCTTTGTTATTAACTTACTGGATGGTTTTGAATAACTAAAACATTTGGGTGTAAGTTTCTTATTACTGAAGTGACAATTCAAATTCAGTGATCTCTTGTATGCCTACTACTGGTGCTTTCTACATGTTAGTCATTGAGCTAAGAGTAGAAAGAAGGATAAGATACGATTCCTAATTCTAAAAGCTTACAATTTGTGGAGGAGTAAATAAACCACATAGTGCTTATGTGAAGTGCCATAACAGAAGTATATTCAGATGCTACCCAAATGAGGAGTTAAGAATTTGTGTGGAGTAAGAATATAGACAGAGAATACTGTCGAGGTCACATTTGGTTCAGTACTCTCAGTTAAGTGGATGGAGGGAAGGGCATTCTAGGCAGAGGTGTGAGCAAAGATAGGGAAGAACAAAAGAAGACCTTGAGAAATAACACTGGGTGAGTGAAGGATGTGAGGAGAGGGGGTGCAGGGACTGGAATAGAGTTTGCATCATCCTGTAATGGACACGTATTCCTTGTAATGTGGTTTGCATGTCTCTACCAAAACTTATGTTGAAATTTAAATACCATTGTGACCGTATTAAGAGGTGGCACCCTTAAGAGCTGATTAAGTCATGAAGGCTGTGCCCTTGTGAGTGAATTAATGTCATTATCATGGGAGTAGGTTAGCTATTATGGGAGTGGGTTCCTGATAAAAGGATGAGTTTGGCCCGTATTTTCTCTCTGTCTCTCACGTGGCCTTCCTCGCCACATGATAAATTCGATCATGGGATTATATAGCAAGAAGGCCTTCATCAGATGCTGAGCAGATGGAAGTTCCATCCTCTTGGACTTCCTAGACTCCAGAACTGTGTGCCAAATAAACTTCTATTCTTTATGAATTACTCAGTCTGTGATATTCTATTATAGCAGTAGAAAAATAGACTAAGACATCTTGCTAAGTAATTTGAACTTTGTCCTGCATGCAATAAAGATTTATTGAAACATTTTAAAGGAGTAGTGTGGTCAGATCTGTATATTCTGGAGGAAAAATGGGGGCAAAAGAGACAGAAAGCAAACAGACTAAATGAGAACTCTTGCAAATATACAAGGAAGAGGATACGAAGGCCTGAACCAAGGCATTGGCAGAGAAAATGGAGGAATAAGCTTCAGGTTGGGAATTGTCTTGTAAGTGGAATTAGGATTGGCTACATAATTTGTGTGGCCAAGTACAAAATAAAATTGAAGAGCCCTTTGAAGACATAATTAAGAATTTCAAGACGGTGACAGTGAATTTTGAACTGGGGACAGGGGCCTTCTAAGCATGGGGCCCTGTGTGACTGCACAGGTCTCATGTCCTTGAAGATCACCATGAGTAGAATAGAACTTTATTTCCTTCCAGGTTTGTTGTGATCATAGTCAGAAACACTGTTTACAATTTATAGGAGTATACATTTTGGGATGTCTATTTTACAGATAATTTTATTCTGTGTATTCTGCCTTTTGTTTAGATTTTTATCTTAACCTTTTCTGAATTGTCAGGCCACGAGACAAGTCCAAAGGAATGCCTCACTGTGAGGCTGCCTAGAATCTTCAGTAAGTTTTCTGGAGGAAAAGGTTTCTTAAGTCACAAAGCAGTTTCTTATAGAGAGAGCTAAGAAAGGAGAAAACAAGAAAATGCAAGAAAAAAGCTTTAAAAGAGGGCCTTATAATAGGGTGATATAGAACTGGGCTTATTTAATCTGGAGAAGGTAGTAGAGAATGATTTTATTATGGTATTTGTATTAGTCAGCTATGCCATAGCAAAGCTGGGTGACAAACCATCCCCAACTGTGATGGTTAATAGAGTGTCAACTTGATTGGGTTGAAAGATGCAAAGTATTGCTCCTGGGTGTGTCTATAAGGGTGTTGCCAAAGGAGATTAATATTTGAGTCAACTGACTGGGAGAGGTAGACTCACCTCCCTCTGGGTGGGCACCATCTAATCAGCTGCCAGCATAAAAGCAGGCATGGAATGAGCAGACTTGCTGAGTCTTCTGGCCTCCTTCTTTCTCCCGTGCTGGATGCTTCCTGCCAACGAACATCAGACTCCAAGTTTTTCAGCTTTTGGACTCTTTGGACTTGCACTAGTGATTTGCCAGGGGCTCTCAGGCCTTTGGCCACAAATGAAGGCTGCACTATCGGCTTCTCTACTTTTGAAGTTTTGGGACTTGGACGGGCTTCCTGGCTCCCCAGCTTGCAGATGGCCTATTGTGGGACTTCACTTTGTGATTATGTGAGTAAATTCTCCTAATACACTCCCCATCATATGTTCATCTATCCTATTAGTTCCGTCCCTTTAGAGAATGCTAATACACCACTCAGTGACACAGAATAGGCAGTTATTCTCATGCTCAATAGGTCTTCAGGGGACCTGTGGTTTAGTTAGTCTTAAGTGGCCTCAAATGTGTGACTCTACTACAGTTTGAGGGTTGGCTGGTCTTAGATCCAGGCTGTGAGTCGGGTTCAGGTCTGCTCCTTGTGTATTTTTTATCTGGGTGGGGGCTCAGACTACAGAGACAGTGTCCACCCAGCCCTGCTCTTCTCATGGCTATCACAGGAAGTAGGCCAAGCCAAACTCTGTGGAAGCAGGTGGAATGGCACTTGCCGTGGCCAATGGAGTGTCAACAGGATGCAAGTATACGGCCAAGCCCAATGTCCCTGGAGCAGGGAAATAAACTTCACCCACAAAGGAAGGGGTAACTGAGTGAATATTTGCTGAATAAACCAAACTCTCACAACACTCAAAAATTTGTTCTTTCAGAAGCTATGAAACTTAGTTGCTGGATAGTTACACTGAGGCTAATACTGAAAGGAAGGTGGAATAAAGGGCCTTGGTTAGCTGCAGGATCCTATCGGACAGGAAGGATTGCTCAGTTTGGCAGGGGGTGGGCATTTCTGAAGATCTTCAGGGTAAGCTCATTTTGTCTTTTGAGGAGACTGCTATGTGAGGCCCTGCTGGGAAGAAGTGGCAAGGTCAGAAGTGAGTTCAAAGATTTTTCCAGGTTTCTTCAAGTCGCAGAACTGTAGAGATTGAACAGTGGCCTCAGGTAACAAATGCTCAGGATGAATGCTTCCCCTGATTCTCAGACTACAGAGGGAGAAGATATCTTTTCCTGGCCTTCATCAGACCATCTCTCAAGATACTTGAGGTTTCTTTTCTTTTTTTAAAAAAAGTTTAGTTTTGATTTGATAGTTTCAAGTTTTTGGAAGAATTTGCTTAAAGATTTGGAGGTTTTTTTTTTTTTTTTTGGGCGGGTGGTATTTAACATTTTCCTTAGGATTCAAAACTCAAACTCTTTTCAGGATCCTCTTTCAAATCAAGAAGCACCTTAGGTCTTTGTGAATATGTTCCTGATTTGCAATTACTAGCTGGAGGATGATATTAAAATAAAGAAGGCTAAAGATAGTTTGCTAACTAGTAGATGTAGAAGGGATGATAGAGCTAGAATATTACTATTTTGAAACTATCATTAGTAATTAATTCAGAAAAAAATGGTGAATGCATGCTACAACTAGTAGACGAAATTGGATGAGGGAACAGGATATATTCATAGCCTTAAGGTATCTTCTCACAAACTACTTATTATGGAGGAAAAAATAATAGTTTTATAATAGAAAAAGTTGACAGGCACCATCTCATACCAAGTGATCCAAGTTATTATTGCCAGCATCTCTTATCTCTCTTGATGTGATAGGCTGAGAAGAACACATCATTTCTGTGATAATTGTACCAAAGGATGCATAACCCCAAATAGGGGAGATTCTATGAAAGAATCTCTGAAAAAAATGTCAAGGTTATGGAAAACAAAGGAAGGCTGAAGAACTACTCCAAAATAAAGGAGACCGAAAATGTATGGTAATGAAATGGAAAGTGTGAGTCTGGATTGGATCCTGGAGTAGGGTTAAAAAATACAGCTGTGAAGGACATTGTTGGGATAATGGATAAACTTTGAATGTGGACTGTGGGTTAAAGAATAGAATTATACCAATGCTAAATCTATATTTTAATAATTGTGCTATGGTTACGTAAGAAAACATCTTCCTCTTAAGAAATATACGCTGACGTATTTAGGAGTAAAGGAGCATGATGTCTACCGCTTATTCTCAAATGGGTTGCAAAAAATTACTTTTAGAGAGAAAGGAGAAAACAAATGGGACAGAATTTCAGTTAGCCCCGATTTGGACGTGGATAAAAGGTACCTTGGAGGTGTTGGTCTTATTCTGGCAACTTCTCTGGAGGGTTAAAAGTAAATCAAATTAAAAAGCTGTACAAAAGAAAAAACCTTTCTCAATATTTAAAGGTGCAAAATATTTCAGTGTGATATAATTACAATATGTTGTTGCAGTACTATGAAACCAAACCTTTATACTTTTAAACAGTTAAGTCTGATTAATGAAAGCAGAAAAAAAATTGCCCTTAGACTTAGCAACAAACAGACTGTACCCCTGGACAACACTGATGTTGTAGTTCTCAGCGTTCTTCCCAGTTTTCTGTTGTAGGTCAGCTATGCCTCACAGTTTAAAATTGAGAATAGGAGAAAGGTATTGTTTTATTTTATTAGCTGTGGTAGAAAGAAACTAGATTTTATCTAAAAAGGATTTTAGACTCATAGGAAGAATAAAAGGGTAGAAAAAAAGTTTCTTTGTCAGCACTTCTTGATCTTACAGAATAGCATAATCTATTGTGGTTGAGGTTCTAGAAATTAGACAGGAAAGTTTGCTGTAATGGAGGGGCGTTGATTTGGAGGTTTGGTAGCAATGGAAATAGTCAAAACAAAAGAATTAATTTCAGTAAAAATTGTTTCTTGGACCAGATGCTCTGTGAGTGAGCCATGAGAAAAGACAAGGAAGTTGAGAATTGGACCATTTTAAAAAGAACATTTAAAGACTTGGATTCGTTTGCTTCTCTCTTGCCTACAGCTCCCATTTCACCATTTTCTTCAAATCCAGGCAAAATAAGATTCACTGATACCATCAGGCCTCATGTTTGTGATTATTTTGCTTATGTTTTAAAGTCAGTTCTTTCCCCAAAGTTGTGTATTCTCCAAAGATTTCTCTGATCCCGCTTGCTTTTCAGCAGATGTTGGCAAAGACGTTGATCGATGTTTCAAAATACTCAATTCATTCCTTTCCTGCTTTTATTTCCCCCTTTTTGCTAGTGATGCCTAATGTATGGGCTATATATGTTTTCCCAGTGGTAGAGACATATTATTTTTACTGAAAGCAACTAAATATATGAGCTTTAATTTGAAAATGAAACTGTTTATGAGGATCTTAGTTTTCATTTTTTAGCACTGAAATCCCTGTTGTCATCTTTGAGGAAGCAGTAGGTGGAGCTACAGGCTTTTTATCACGGAAGAATGTTTTCAGTAGCTGCCCATTGCCGGAATAACCTGAACAAGTACACATTTCCAAAAATAACAGAGGCATTTCCAAGTATTCCAGAAATATATGCAAGACTGTTTAGTCATTCATAATCACCGCTTTGCAAGTACTAGATTCTGTAGAAAATATTTCAGAAGCAGAAAAAAGATTCATAGAATTCCCTGTATTTTTAGAAAAGAGATTTTTAAAAAATGGAATTCAAGAGGGAGGGAGAGACACTTACTCTGTTCAATCATGTGCCACTTTTTTTCCCAGGTGGTGAAAGGGCCCAGAGGGGTAACCGGGGGTGGAAAAAAATCTTTTCCATTTGCGTCAGAACTCTGAGGAGCTCTTCATTTCCCCACTCGATGAACTTCTTTGAGGCTCTAAACTGTGGTTTCGATTTTTCTCTGAATCACAGGGGTAGCCTAGGTTAAGTGATTCTGAGGAGGCCAGAAGGCGCTTACAACAGATCGCTCCTGAGGACCGTTCCTCTCATACAGCCTGGTGTTTTTGACCATTTTCTTAAGAAAGAATTATGAAATGGCTTTTAATCTCTGTGGAAAATGTAGATTCTCTCCATGTAAAAATCACAAATTTTGAGAAATGCTTCAATGATCTTGTTTCAGGGTTCTCCAGAAAAGCAGAACCATTTAAAAAATAGAACATCTAGACTATTGTTTGACTAAACAACGGGGCACCATAGCCAAGCCAAGCTGACATCTAAAATTAACTATCATGGATCTCATTGCTATAATCTAGTCTCAAGCCCCACAAAGAAATGATATATGTGTGTGTGTGTGTGTGTGTGTGTGTGTGTGTGTATATATACACATATATAAAATATATATGTATATATATGTGTATGTATATATGTATGTGTATGTATGTGTATGTATATATGTGTGTGTGTGTGTGTGTGTGTGTGTGTGTGTATATATATATATATATCCTAGCCCATATATATGGAGAGAGAGGGAAAGAGAGATACCTTCACAGCGATACCTGGACGTGTTTGACCAAACAACTGGGTACCATAGCCTAGTCAAGTTGACATCTAAAATTAACTACCACAGGTCTCATTGTTATGATCTCATCTCAAAGAAGCCCTTCAGAGAAATGCTGAAAAATATCTTGAGGCACACCATTGCCCCGGATGTTAAGTGTTAAGGGAAGGCCACACGTGGCTGCAGTAGAAGAGGTTTACCACCCTTGACCCTGTTACTAAGCCTCTCCCTCCTACTTGTTTGCCCCATCCTCTCCTGGGGATGGCAAATTATGACATAAAGCTAGTAAAAAGACAAAAAGGGAGCCATTGCTAGGATTTGATGGATAAAGGCTGCAGACATCAGATTTCTCTGCCTTTGGCTCTTCTAGACACTCCTGTTGATGATGACTTCCAGTTAGAAGAACAGCAGCCAAGATGCCTCCTGTCTGCAGAGCTGGCTGGGATAGACCTGGCTGCTATAGAAGCCCTTCCTTTCTCATTCAGTCCTCACAGCAAGCCTCTGATTTACAGGCGAGAAAAAGGCTGAGAAAGGTTCATGGATTCTTCAACTACTGAGCAGCTGCCATACCCTGGGCACGACTCTGGGTGCTGGGAATACACACAAGTGTGATAAGAACACACATATTTCTTTCTCTTATGGTTCTAACATTCTAATGCAGACAACAGCAAACAAAATAAGGAAATAAGCAAGTGAAAAAGTGCAAGTTCTGGCAAGTGATAGGAAGGAAATCAGTAAGTGGCCTGAGATAGAGTTTACTTGGGGTGTGGTGGGAAACCCACTTTTGATGTGCCACAAGGAAGGCTGCTGTGGGGTGGTAACATTTAATTTGAGATGTAAATGGACTTAATAGACTTGCCTAAACCTCCCACTCATAAGTAAGAATTGGAGCTGGGAGGACATTTTGCTGTTGTTGTTTTAACTCATCTATAATCTTTATCCATCACAACTGTCTACTAGCTTAGAAGTAGTATGAGAAAAAAAGATACCTGGTATTCCATTTCAAATCTGAGAGAGAACTGTGAATGCCTAAGCAAAGGCTGTAGGTACTTTGTGAATGAACAAATGTGCCTGAATCTCAAGAAAGGAAATGCTAGACAATCTCAAGCAACCCCAGCTAGAGTCTTTCAACCACTCCTGTTACTCAGTTCTTCCTTCTCTGTAGCCAGAATGTTTCATGCTGTACCTGCAACCTTCTTCCTTTTGCCTCGTCCTTGGCTCATGCAAAGAACTCCTGGTTGTTGTCCTTTTTTGTAAGAGATGCCTGACAGCCTGACCAACTTGGAGAAACTCCGTCTCTACTAAAAATGCAAAATTAGCCAGGCGTGGTGGTACATGCCTGTAGTTCCAGCTGCTCGGGAGGCTGAGGCAGGAGAATTGCTTGAATCCAGGAGGCGGAGGTTGCGGTGAGCCAAGATCATGCCATTGCACTCCAGCCTGGGCAACAAGAGTGAACCTCTGTCTCAGGAGAGAAAAAAAAAATGCTTGACATGCTTCTCACTTAGATTAATATGTCACATTTCTTTCATTAGCCTGTTGTTGTGGTTCATATTCTTCGATTGTTTAATGGTCTTTCAGGCTCCACATAGGTTGTACAGATAGTCCTAGAGGCAACCGCAGAGGGCATCATTCACATTGCAGTTGTGTCAACAATAATCACAGTGGTAATTTGTTGGCGTGGGGTAGAAAAGAGTCTAGCAGGAGGGAGGCACTTCCCCTGCATGTCTCCTTATCAACCTCCCTCTTTCTTTCCAATCCACAAAGACACTTAGGATGATAGGAAGTGAGTTTATGAATTTTTTCTCTCCCCTCAGCGCTGTGAAGGCACAGGGAGGATATCATATAAGGCATTGTCCATTTTCTTCTTTTTACTGCTGACAATACCAGCTTTTCATTTGGTGTCTGGAAGCCTCCTGAAATTACATGGGAAATTTTGTTCATAGATTTTCTTTTTCCCTGGGGTTAGGGTCTGTTGCTTTCAACAGACTCTCAGAGTTACCTTCCCCCAAATAAAGAACTTCTTACTTTCAGGATTCCCTCAAGTGTAAAAGGGGTGGTGAAGGCAATATTTCCATCTTAAAAGAGAAAGGATATTCTTTACTTGAACTATTTGGAGAGTCATTTAGGAGGATGGCTGAGTGTAACCAGCAGGCTATGTTTATTTGGTCCTTCTTGAATTTCTTTTCATCACTTCCTCTCATTCTACCCACTGGTGGTCTGTTGCAGGCTCATAGCAATATCCTTCCCATTGAGCCTTCTCTGAGAATACTCCGAATTCAGTGAGATTTTCCCTTCTTTTCAACGAAAGATGCATCTTTGGGTCCCATTCTGCTGCTCTGCAGTTGACAGTCAGTCTGCTTGGTGGTTTAGTGGTTATTTGTGTTAGCCATTCTAGACAACAAGCTTCTTTTTATTAATAATATAAACAGATGACATTTGGAAAGTACTCTCACCTGAGAGGTAGATTGGCACCTTAAACCTAAAGAAGGATGCCTAGTGGGAGAGTCAATTTGAGAGAGAGAAGATACTGGGAGATAGGGCTAGAAGTGCTTCTCAACTCATGGACACAAAAAGGAAAACAACAGTCACTGGGACCTACCAGAATATGGAGGGCAGGTGGAGGGAGAGGATCAGGAAAAATAAAGAATGGGCACTAGGCTTATTACCTGGGTGACAAAATAATCCATACAACAAACCCTGTGACATGAGTTTACCTGTATAACAAACCTGCACATATACCCTTGAACTTAATTTGTTTTCTAAAAGGAAAATAAAGTTTGCATTTTTGCTTACGGAAGTAACAACCCATCATTGTAGTCCAAAGTGAAAATTTTGGGGGAATGTCATTTCAGCACCTTTAGAAAACTAGGTTTGAAATGTATTTGTAAACTGCTATGTTGGAGTGGATACTGACAAGAACTAACTCAATTCCCAGTGCAAGGTATAGAAGTAGCCCAGTGATAGTGCCATGCACCCTACCATAGATGCCTGCATGCGTGGATGACTACTGGGAGCTCCTGAAGACAGGGAGCTGTCTACCTCCAGCACTCAGTAAAGCTGGTGAAGCTGAGGGGAGGTGGGAGTGAAACATGGGTCTGGGAGTTATCAGAAAGTGAAGTCAAGCCTCTGGCATACAGGGTTATTCCGTTCCAAGGGTCAGGCTGAGACCTTACCCTTCCTCAGCGCTTTCCCCTTCCCTGGTTTGTATGTTTGTCCCCTCCAAATCTCATGTTGAAATGTGATTCTCAGTGTTGGAGGTGGGGCATGGTGGGAGGTGATTGGATCACGGGGGCAGATCCCTCATGAATGGTTTAGCACCATCCCCTTGGTGATGAGTGCTAAACTCTCGTTCAGTTAGTTCATGAGAGATCTGGTTGTTTAAAAGTCTGGGACAGCCCTTCCTAGCTCTCTTGCTCTCACTCTCACCATGTGACACCATGTGTTCTCCCTTTGCCTTTCGCTATGATTGGAAGTGTCCTAAGGCCCTCACCAGAAGCAGATGCTGGCACCACACTTCCTGTACACCCTACAGAACTGTGAACCAATTAAACAGCTTTTCTTTAAAAAAATGCTTCTCAAAAACTCTGCTCCTGTGGGGAGTTGAATGAATCAGGGACTTGCAAGTTCTTTCTTTTATAGGTCAATGTTCTCATTGGAAAAAGTTCGCTATATTTTATTTACCATCTTTAAAAGCCCAAGTTGAAATTTCTAACTGGGAGTAGGATTTTAAGGAGGGTGATATTTTAAGAGACTTTTCATTCCTGGCATGGTGCTTGACCAAATAAAAGCTTTACCACTTTTTATCTTTGCAATAAAAAGATATTTAACTCCCTTATGCTTCAGTTTCTTCATCTATAAAATGCAAATAATAATACTTCTTATAAGATTGTTGTAAGGATTTAATGACATTCACATAAAGCACTTAGCACATTACCTGGCTAATAACAAATATGAGCTATTAATTTTAAATATTTCTGCAATGATTTACATTTTTGAAACGAGTATATGTTATTTTTACAATGTTAAAAATTAGAGTAGAAAATTAAAAAGTAAAGTCTAGATTTTTCTGTCGGTCTTGTTTTAAATTTGTTTTCTATATTTTTCACTCTAGAGAAGAGCACTTAGCATCTTAAATCCTCATGTTGAAGAGGAAATAGTTCTGAGCAATTATTTATTTAAAATATTAAATAATATTTAAAATATTTAAAATATTAAATAATATTTAAAATAGTGCTGGTAAGGTAAAGAAAAAAGTTAAGTTGGTTGTTTTCTACAAGTTAAATAGGTAAGTTTTGTGTTTGGTAATTGAAATAGGGAGCAAGCTTTTTGTGAAAGCTTTAAATAAACTTTTAGAGTTTTAAAATGGGAAACTCAAAGTATATTTCGGGAAAATGTACAGTTTAGTACAAGCCGTGAGCTGTCTCATATGTTTAGAGCAAAATGCTAATTGGGTAAGTACTTGGAGATGAAGCTGGAAAGAGAAGCTGAGCTTGAAGGGCCTTGCTTGTGGAGGTGAGAGAGTGGACTCTTGTTGAGCCAGTGGGAAGCTGGCAGTGGTTTTGGAGAAGAAGGATAAATTCACCAGAGTGTAAATATATTCTTATTACTGGATTAAATCACTTCAAATAATTTCATCTGGTAAAAACTTGAATTTATCACTAGTTCTTTGTGACAAGCTAGCAACTTGAATTTTCTTTTCTTTTTTTAAAATAGTTAAAAAAAAAAAAAAAACTACAGGAGAGCCAGATCTGACAGGAGAGCCAGGTGTTAGTAGGGTTTGCTAACATCTGGCTCTCCTGTCCTCCCTTGGCATATAGGAGTCTGTTTCCCAGTCCTATTGCAATTAGAGAGGGGCATGTGACTTCTTCTGGCTAATAAAAGCATAACAGAAGTATATTGCTTCCAGTGCCTCTGCAATTCTCCTGTTTCTCCCTCTGTCTTTCTGATCACGGATATACCTTTGTGTTGTGATGACTTTGTCTCATAAACCAAAGCAGCATGGATTACTGAGGCACCGTATGGAGAATGGTTGCCCTGGGAAGTTGCTTGAACTTGGAGTGTATTTTGTATGAGTGATAATCTTTGTCGTGTGAAACCACCGAGATGTATTATTTGGTTACTGCTGCGTAACCTATCTTATCCTGACTATTAATAGCAAACGCTATGGTGTATATAACAGCCTTCTAGGCAACGTGAGCTGCCCAGGAATCACGAGGTTGTTAACCAGCAAGGGATGGTTGTGTGGGCACATGCTTCAATCTCAAGTAGCTTTACCTGTCCCAGGAAATATAAAATAAACACTGCAGCTAAATGGAGACATGGAAGAAGGAGATAAACTGCATGCAACCAATCCTAACAATCTAGAGATTTAGCTACACTTTGGGGATATGTGCTTAATAAGTACTGATTTAACATGAGGGTGAAGAAGTTAAGGTAAAGGTGGGTATATTTTTAGAAACACTTGGGTCGCATTATCTAGAAGGGTTTCCTAGAAACATCTGCTCTAAGTTGACGGGAGGGGAGGGAATTTAAAATAATTTTATGTGATAGTTTTAAGATAAAACAAAAAAAGTGACTATATTTTTCTATAAAAATATTAAGGCAAAAAGTTGTGCAACTTAGGAAATAAAATTGAAGATAATTAAAATAAAGAGAAGTGAAGGTAGAAAAAATTGTCTAGTAGGGGTAAGAGGAACTAATGTGGCCTGGTGGCCAAGGCAAAGAGAGAAATGTCATCAGTCATTAAGAATTACCGTGTTCATAATATAAGAAACACACTAATTCTTAAGAAAAGCAGAGCCATTCTTGACCATGAGGTCTGATGGAAATTTCTAACTTGTGTCACAAAATTAGGGAACAGTGATCTAGGGACTTTACATAGTAGGAAAAAAGATCTTAGTAGTATAAGCCAGTTAAGAGACACTGAGAGTTATTTCTCCAAAGAAAAATAAAACAGACAAGCTGGGAAATAATGTATATGCATTATTCTTTGACCTAGAAATTGCATGTGAGTGGTCCTATGACTTAATATTTTTAGTTTATCATGAAAAGTACAAGAAAATTTGGGGAGGTTAGTTTCTAGAGATTGCATTGGCTATACAATACTTTGTGGTGTTTTATTTGGGAAAGAGGTGTGAAAGTTTTATTACTGTTTCACTGTGTGTTTGCATGAATGTATAGAGTACCTTTTGGTAACTTTGAAAGATTTCCACTGCACTACCTGATATGTTTACTTTAAAAAACTCCTCTCCAACCTTAAGAAAGATATGCCAGTAGTTATAAAACTATATCGTTAAGGACTAATAGACAGCCATAGTAGATAGTTCTTAAAGGATTGGCAGTTCACTGAGATGATGAGATAATTTTATAGTTGGAGCAAATGACCAGAGAGCTCTTTTACAGCTACTTAAACAAGTTAATATTGATTTTATGATGCTTTTTCTATTATTTTATGAGGGAAAGCAGTGAGAATATGAGGTGTTGGAGTCTGTTGCTCACTTTTATGAACTGGCCTGCTTGCTTTTTTTTTTTTTTTTTATTAACTATTTCCTGCTTTCTAAGGCAATTGGACAGACTATTTGTAGGTCAAACAAGAAGGCAGAAAATAAGTTCTCTTTTTTTTAAATTAAAAATTTAAAAAGTTATTTTAACATGATTTTAGCATAATTTTACCAACTATTTTCACATAATTTTGTCTTGAACTTGGATTATTTCATGTGCATGCCAATGGAGCCAGGCCTCTTGTCGAAACGCTAATTGGGGTCTCACAGGGAAGTCCCAAAACAGTTTTATAAAGCCACTTTTTCCCTGTTTTGTATCCAGAACATTCTCAGTTACTGCTCTCTGAATGTTGTCTAAACATGTGACCTACAAAAAGACCATTACTGTGGCTGCCAGGTTAATGCTGCTGTGTAATTCTCCTTTAATGCATATCCTTGGGGGTCGCTCTACAACCTGATTTAGCCTTTGGCTTAACCATCCCTACATCTACATTTTTCTTAAGAATTTCCTTTTGGAAAAGCTTGAAGTCATAAATCTCCTGAAATCAGATTCTAGCTATCTGAAATTATGAACCAAATGGTACCATTAAGTGTGTAGATTTGTATTTAATCTTCTCCAAACTTCAGGATCTCAAGCCACGGTATCAGTGAATATACATTTATATGATATCCTGTAACATAGTTTTCTAATTGTCTTGGCCGGGCAGATCTCTAAGTGAGCTGAGGGTGGGCCACTGAAATGAAGGGTAAGTGTTCTTGGACTGATTATGCAAATGTAAAACACTAAGCGTCAGTGAAACTAAGTGGACCCAGGTGGCTTCGCTGTCTAAAATTGGGCCTTTCCAAAGCCTTTTATCTTTTTTTTCCTTTAGAACATACAAGTTCTTAAAAAATAATCAGCTCTGTTGGGAAACTTTGGCAAAGAATTTATATTTTTAGGTTTTTGTATTTAACATGTCTTTTTTTTTTCACAAAGCAAGTAAAATTTCATTATGCAGGAGGACACAGGGTTTGTTTAGCCTTGGATGTGTGATGGCTTCATTTCCAAATGTAAGGACGATGCTGGGTGGAGGTTTATTTCAGACTGTGGGCATGGGCTATGGCATCTTGGCTTGAAACAAATAGTTCCACCCTCCTCAAACCTTAATGAGACTGAGGCCAGAGAACAGAAGGAGTCCCATGTACCCCAGATAAGACTATTTAGAATTTAAAAGATAAGCTAACAAATCATTAAAAACAACACGATTTAGCCTCCTATCTTGATAAATGCACCATCATCTTTACCTACCTAAAAGGCAAGGTTCGAATTTAGAATTCTTATAATCCTTGGATTCTCTATTGGAGGAGGAACTGACCTCAGTCCAGGCCTGCAGCTCCTCTCTTTCTCCCTCCATCTCCTTCCACCTCCCTCCTGTACCAGCAAAGGGCTCTCTCATGTGCAAGCTGGTGCATCTAAACCACATGAACAGCTGTCCCTTGGTTACCCCTTGGGCTTAGAGGGGCATAAACTAGAGACACATTCTGCCTTCAGCAGCCCCTAGAAGGGACCCAAGGGATCGGATGGCCCTAGTAGTGAGGTGTGGTCTACAAGGAGGCTATATTAGTTTGCTAAGTCTGTTAGGACAAAGTACCATAAACTGGGTGGCTTACACAACAGAAATTTATTGTCTCGCAGTTCTGCAGGCTATAAGTCCAGGATTGAGGTATGAGCAAAGTTGGTTCCTTCTAACAGTTGTGAGGAAGAATCCTTCCTGGGCTTCTCCTCTGGATTCTGGTGATTTGCTAGTGATCTTTGGTGTTTATTGGCTTGTAGACACAGCGCTCTGATCTCTGACTTCACTTTCACATGGCATCCTCCCTGTGGTCTGTGGCATCATTTTCCCTTCTTATAATGACACTTGTCATATTGGATTAGGGTCCACCTTAATGACCTTATCTTGATTACATCTGTAAAGACCCCATTTCTATAGAAGATCATATTCTGAGGTACTGGGGTTAGGACTTCAATGTATAAATTTGGAAGACACAAATCAACTGATAGCAGAGGATAAGTAAGTGTGGGCTCCCAGAGGGCACATTCCCTTGGCCTCATGGACAGCTCGTCCTTAGGGAAGGTTGTGGCTGGATGAGGCCCAGAGTGAAGCTCTCTAAAACTTGAGACCTGTGACGGGCCTCTCTAAGGACTATGCTGAGAATACATTCTTTATCAACAATATCACTGCAGTCTTTGACATGGGATGACCCAACAGTTTAAAGAGCAACAGAAATAGAAATGAAATAGAAATAGAAATTAACTTCAACTTCTTCTTAATTTCCCTATTTGGCTAAATTAAGTGAGGCTCTTCCCCACCCTCTGAATAGTCTTTCCAGTCTAGTCCGTCTTATCAGTTCATTCTCTCTTCACCCCTAATTCCCATCACAACTTCTCACCCAGTTCATTTGATAGCTTATGAGTGACTGCTTCTTACAACCAAAAGTGTTGATCTTAGCACAGTGTTGGAGGGTGGCAAGTCCTCAATAAAAACGTGTTGGTTCTCTGGGCCTCTAACTTCTGTTGATGGCATATTTAATGCATTAGCTTTGATTCTGGACAGTACATTTCTAGTTCTGAGGGTAGTCAGGCCTTCACTGTTCTGTATGTGGGCTATTTCTGAGCCCACATTTTAAAAATAATCCATGGCGGGAAGGAGGGGTATTCAATTCTGTGACTAAAAACAATCTCCTGGGAGCCAAAGAAACACACAGATAATGTTTATTCTCCATGCTAAAAATAGGTGGGCTGGTATTTTTAGTCATTCCCCAAAATATGGTGTCTGGACTCAAATTCAGCTGTGGGTGTCTGTCTTTATGGGATCCAATGAGGCTGGCAGTGCGGGGAGGAGTCCGGGTCAGATGCTAGAATAAAAAAATGTTTCTAGGAGAGAAGTCGGGCCTTGCTACCAATTTAAGCTTTCCAGCTAATGAGGGTGTAGTTCAATTTCAAACATTTTTAGAGTTTAAAAAAACAAAAACAAAAACAAAAACAAAGCAACCTCAAGGAATTATTGAGTGCATAAAGACCAGCAGTTGTTACATCCCGGGCTGTCAAAATGAGCTACTTCTTCCCCTCAGATGAGGGCAAAAAGTGGTCTGGAATCACAGCAAAATTAATTTGTTTGCTCGGATATAAATTTAAAATGACTCACCTGATTTTTTTTTTATTCTTCTGTAATTTGCCAGAGTTAATTCAGTCCCAAGGGATTTTCTCTTTACCACCTTGCTATAAAATCTGATTCAGTTTCATACAGTTTTCTCCCCCACTAATGCCCAGACGTACACTTTAAGAAAACACCAGGGCTATAGCCTGTGCTTTTGCTATGTTTCTTGTATAGACTTTCTGGGACCCTTGGTGTGGGAAACGGAAGGGAGGGTTTTCATGGCATTTAAAGAGTTTAAGAAATCTCTACAAATCAGCATAATGTTTTTTCTCCCTTCTCTAAAAGTCAAGTTTAAGGGATCATTTCTTTACCAAGTCTTGCACCTACTGAATTACTGTTGGGGTTGAGACCAACTGCAGGGTTTCAAAAGGAATGGAAAAAGCATACTTAATGAAAAAGTGCTGAGGATTGGATGTCAAACTTAAAAACAGAATGTGAGTTATTCCTGTGTTGTATGACAAAGCCATTTTCCTTGCCTCACCAGACCAAGTCCAGGCATAGGAAGGCCAGGGGGCTGCCTCCAAAACATAAGGCTGCATGTGGGATTCCCACTAAACCCATCCCACAGAAGAACCACATGGAAGATGTCTAACATGACCAGTGGAATGAGCAACATTGAT
The DNA here is from genome assembly GCF_009828535.3 of Hylobates moloch. Classification (NCBI taxonomy): domain Eukaryota; kingdom Metazoa; phylum Chordata; class Mammalia; order Primates; family Hylobatidae; genus Hylobates; species Hylobates moloch. The sequence goes on along the minus strand of NW_026652296.1, from coordinate 54,962,454 downwards.
TTCTCTCAGTGTTCACCAGACGCGTTCCATCATTGTGCTGGCTTGGTAGGAGGGTGCTGGGATGCAGCAGCGGATGTCTTACTGAGATGTTCTCATCGCGTGAGTTAGGATGGAGTGACACATCTCCTTGTGTTATTTTGAGCTGCTTAAAAGTTCATGTTGTGACTATGAGTAGGTTTAGTATCAGACTAGATTTCTTAAATAGAAATCAAGTCCTTGATTGCATAATTCCATTGCTTCAGATGTTATAATTTGGTAACACTGAAGAGAAGATCTATGGCCAAAGGATCATGTGATGGAAAAAAAGGGAAAAATGTCATTTATGCTGTCATATGCCAAGTAGATGTAATTTTAAAGATAGTGTCTTCCATCCAAAATTAATTCCCTTATCTATAGTAAACTACATCAGATGTCATGATAGAAATTGTGGCCATTTGGAGGGGGCAGTTGTACCGTAGTTTCCAAACTATTTTTTTTTTCAAAGCATACTCTTATAACCATTTTTGAGATTTGGGACCATAGTTCTGGAGCCATTATCTTTTTTATAAAACTAAAAGTACAATTTATTTCCTTTTTGGCTTCATGAAAGTAAGTTATTTTGTTTCTCAGAATCATCCATTCTATTGTAAAGACGGGGACTCTGAAGCCAGGTCACACAAGAAGTTAATGGGCAAAGTCAAGAACCTACATATTATGCCATTTCTTAAACTCTTCCCTGGGCCTGACAAAAATAATTTGATTTATGTATCTAGTGATTTTTTTATCACTTGTAATTAAAATATGAAGAGTTGACATTTTTTTTCCTGCTTGGTATTCTCCACACAATCTTTTGGGAGGAGCTTGTGGATTTTTCTGGACTCCTGGGGCTTGCCTGGCTACCTCTTCTGACAGACCTGGACACAGCCCTGTGTGTTTCTGTCACACTCAGCAGGGCAGCAAATGGCAGGATCCTGCTATGATTTCACAGTCCTGCCTTTCTTCTCGGGCATCCAGGCTAGGATATATATATACCATTACCACATCATTCATAGCTTGCTGTCAACAAGCCAAGAAACACATCGCCGTATCCCACACTCGCATTAGCACGAATAATTTAAATCAACATTTCTGTTGGGCTGCATTGGGGGATACTGTTGTTTGGGAAGTCGGGTGCATCCACCGGGCTGGCTGACAGTAGTAGGTTTTTCTTGCTCTTGGTGGGCTCAAGTGCTTGTCTAAATACAGCCCCTTAACACTGCCCTGTTGTCTCGGCCCAGCGGGCAGTGATTTTGGCTCACTACATCACAGCCTCTGGTGTCAACAAAGTCTTGTCTTTGCAGTTTTCCTGGTGTTAGCCTGAAGGGTGTATGTCTCTGTCTGTGAGTCTGTTTGCTAGGAAAGTTTTCCTCCCTGTTGGAGGAAAGGGGGCACAGAAATAAACCACAGAGTTCTCTAGAAATGTCAAGGATTCATTTAGATTTCACTGTGAGGTGTATGTTCTTCTTTTGTCCCCAATCTTTTTCTACTTTTTTGTTTTTTAGAGATAGTCTTGTTCTGTCACCCAGGCTGGAGTGCAGTGTGCAATCACAGCTCACTTCAGCTTTGACCTCCTGGGCTCAAGAGATCCTCCTGCCTCAGCCTCCTAAGTAGCTGGGACCACAGGTCCCAGGACACACCACCATGCCCAGCTAATTTACTTTTTGTTTTTTGTAGAGATGAGGTCTTGCTATGTTGTCCAGACTGATCTTAAACTCCTGGGCTCAAGTGATCTTCTTGCCTTGGCCTGCCAAAGTGCTGGGATTATAGGTGTGAACCACAGTGCCCCTCCCCTAATCTCTTGACGCCCTGTGTTGACATATTTTGATGTATCCTAGACTTCAGTAACCTCTAACTTGGACAACCAGCTAGAAGACAGTTCAAATCTAAATATTCTTCTAGTTTCCTTTGTGCATTTCAATAAGAACAACAACAATATGTGCACACTGAGATTTCTCCTCACCTGGGCCATGGGGTGGATTGTGGAAGTGCACAAAGTGGTCCACGTGTTTACTCTCCTGGTATTTACATCCTTACATTCTTTCAGATTTGGGATGTGACTTTTAAAAAAGACAGTGCCAAGTGTAATAATAGACCTGTTAGTAATGTATATGTGAGACACAGACTGAACATTTTGAGGAATCTTATAGGGTAAAATAGGATAATGAGAGACTTCATGTTAGAAAATAGCTTCTGAAGATGAAGGTAGAATAAATAATTATCTGACATTTGTCTCTTACTCCTGCTTCTATTAGTCATAATTATTTAGGTCATCACAAAGGCTCTGTGTCCCAATTCTTCACTCCATTGTAGTAATATTTTACATCCCATCGTTGCCATGGTGTCATGGTGGGTAGAGTAGATGGCCGGATGTCTTGACTTTGGACTTGGCCATTTGACTTGCTGAGTTCAACTGGATGTTAGCTGGTGTGAGGCCTATGATGTGCTGGGGCTCTTGCGGATGGCTTGAGCCCAGGAGTTTGAGACCAGCCTGGGCAACATGGCAGAACCCCATCTCTACACAAATTACAAAAATTAGCCGGGTGTGGTGGCATGCGTCATTGTACTTCAGTCTGGGTGATACAGGGAGACCCTGTCTAACATATATGCATATATAAAGTCTGCTCCCCATCTTTACTGTTAATTGTTAAGAGAGACCTATGGTTCCTCTCCACTGGGGAGTGGCTGATTATCAGCCAACCTTGGCAGTCTGTGTCTTTAATTCCTGTCTCAGTTTTTTTTTTAAATTAATTTTTTAAATCTTGTCCTCTTATGCTTAAACACCCCTTCTGCAGGTAGTTTGATATTTGGTAGCCCCAGTAATTACCAGGCTTAATTGCTCTGTTAAAACTCATCTAAAATTATTTTTTTCTCTTTTTTTCTGATTTCTCTCTCTAGAAGTTTTTTTATACTGCTAAGCTGTGTATGTTATATACCAAATAAAATTTCTTTTAAATAACATTTTATTATTTAATTTATTTGCCAGATTTACTGAAGTATGATGGACAAATAAATATTGCATAAATTTAAGATATACAACATGGTGTTTTGCTGTATGTATACCTTGTGTAATGATTCCTATAATCAAGCCAATTAACATATTCATCACCTGATGCAGTTACCTTTTTTGTGTGATGAGAACATTTAACTCTCAGCAATTGTAGTTATTATTAACTATAGTTATCATGCTGTACATCAGATCCCTAGAACTTACTCATCTTACAGATGAAAGTTTGTATTTACTCTTTGACCAATATCTCCCCATTTCCCCGACACCCCAGCCCCTGACAATCACCATTCTCTCTTCTAATTCTGTTATGATCTGATTTTCCGCTTAGGATCACAGTGTGATTAATTCTTTCCCCTGTGAAAATTTTGCATTTAGATAGGCAACTGTGAGTTTTTTTTCCCATTTAATCAGTAAGCACATGTTAAAGGCTCACTCACAAAACGCCTACACAATGAACACAAATGAATAATTATGTCCAGTTTAACCATGGGCAATATTACATATGCATATTTACATACATATGTATATATGTGTGTATATGTATGCATTTATGTATATTTACATATATAATCACAGTCTATTTCTTAGATTAACCAGTTGTATGGTGATTTTACAGTAATCTGAATATTTGATGAGTGCACAATTCTCCATTCATGTTAGAGATACTTTACAAATCTAAGGGCAAAAGCAGCTATAGATAAAAGTGGGCAACATCAGTGCCAAACTCCCTCCCTGTTAGGTTCCACTCAAGTTATGAAGTTTTATACACATCAATGCAAAATGCAAGCCCCCTTTTCCTAAACCTTCCCCACAATAGACCCAGCTGCTGGACTCTTCTGGCCTGACTCTATCACCACAGGGGCCACATACTTTCTCCCTACTATTTCTTTGATCCCCTCGTTGGAGCTATACCTGTGGTAAGATGTGTGAGTGCATGTGTGTATCTGTGTGTTTTCCCTGCCCATACTTTCATTTATTTCATGCATTTTTTCTCACACGCAGGATAACATTCCCTTCCACTTACTTCACTGTAAGTTCTTTCTTTCAACCTTGTCTGGTAAGACCTGGGGACATTTCACGCAAGCCTGTGTCTGTCTGCCTTTCTCTTCCCCTCTGCATGCATTTGAGATAAGCACCCCGGGTGATTCTGAGGCATGTAGTCTGAGACCACTCTTAGTGGAAAGTGTGCATTTTTGGTATTAAGCACACCTAGACTTAAGTCCTCACCCTGTCACTTCATAGCTGGGTTATGATGAGCAACTATACCCTTGGATCCACATCTGTAAAATGGGGCTAATGAGAGTACCAGGTTGGTTTATGTTTGTTTGTCTCTTGTCTTTGCTCTTAGATTTTGTAAGCCATGGTAAATGGGATTTACCATGAGCAAAATGAAGGATAGGCTGAAGATAGAAGTACAAATAGTTGATCAGTTCTAGCAGTCAGAAAGTGGGACTGGATTTAGTCATGCTGCAATGTATACATATTTTAAAACAGCATGTTGTACAAAATAAATGTATACAATTTTTTTGTCAACTGAAAATACAAGAATGTGATCAGAAGCAAGCTTTATGTATTTAATTTTATTATGCCAAACTAGTCCAGCACAGAGCTTGACTCTTCATTTTCAAAATGCACACATATTACAAACCGCTGAAACAGAGTAAGTCTATTATTTTCACTTGTGTGTTAGTTTGGCCAGGGTTTAGTGGTATATATTCAAGGGAAACCAAAATGTTTGTTTGAGCTTGTCTGCTATTAAGAACTCTGTTAACATTGGTTCATCAGTCAAATTATAATGACTCCAAAGAAAGAAACTTCAGTTCTCTGTGCTTGAGAATATTGTGTTTTCTAAGTTTTGAAACTTGCTGGAAAAGTGCTATTTTTTTTCACTCATTTGGGCAAAATTTAGTAATTCATCTTGACTAATTATATGATGTTGAATTTACTAAAGAAGATCTTCAGGCACTTTTTTATGTTATTAATTTATGATGATAAATACATGATTATATTTAATAAACAGCATGTTTATTACATAGTTGAAAATCATATTCGTAGGTGTTTGCAAATAGAATTCTAAGGTTTCAGTATTTGAACTGAATATTTTAAAAACAGGTTTGAATTTCAGCAACTGAAATAAATTCTGGGAAAGTATTGGAATCTAAACATTATTAACAAAATACTGTGGCGTGATAAATGTTAAATATCTCAGAAAATATAATCTTGATTATGCCATTATCTCTTCTGTGGTGAATAGAATTTATACACATCGCAATATGTGTTTCTAAACAAAGGGTGACTTAAAATGCTAAGTGTCAGTCATGCTGCTATAAAGACACATGCACACGTATGTTTATTGCGGCACTATTCCCAATAGCAAAGACTTTGAACCAACCCAAATGTCCAACAACAATAGACTGGATTAAGAAAATGTGGCACATATACACCATGGAATACTGTGCAGCCATAAAAAATGATGAGTTCATGTCCTTTGTAGGGACATGGATGAAACTGGAAATCATCATTCTCAGTAAACTATTGCAAGGACAAAAAACCAAACACCACATGTTCTCACTCATAGGTGGGAATTGAACAATGAGAACTCATGGACACAGGAAGGGGAACATCACACTCCGGGACTGTTGTGGGGTGGGGGGTGGGGGAGGGATAGCATTAGGAGATACACCTAATGCTAAATGACGAGTTAATGGGTGCAGCACACCAACATGGCACATGGATACATATGTAACAAACCTGCACATTGTGCACATGTACCCTAAAACTTAAAGTACAGTAATAAAAAAAATGCTAAGTGTCTTAAAATTTAGAGTTTAGACAAAAACTGTATTCTCAATTGTGCCACAGTTTTATGGTCTCCTACTGTGTAGTATTTTGGCACAGATTAGGGATAAAGCATCAATGGATAATAAATCTAATTTCTGAGTTACTGGCCATGTCTGTGATATCAAATAAAGGTTTTTCTCCTAGTTGGTGCATTACTTCACAATACAGATGCTTATTTATTTGAAAAAAAGTGAGAATGTTTGAAAATGTTGACATGTACTATAGTCTGTCTTTTTTTCTAATCACATCTATTTAGATAAGGTTTGCTGATAATTTCAAGTTTTGTTAAAAGTGTATAACAAGGTCCTATGTGTGCTAATGCAAACTTTCAGAAAATTATTTTTTTTCTAACAATATTATTAATAATTTTATATAAGGAGTTCAGATAACTGAGTCGTCATATTGACTTTTAAATGATGTTCAAGTTTCCAAGAGTCAGGATTAAAACTTTAAATAAAGAACTGAAAAAAATATATAAATAACCAGATGGGAATTTTAGAAGAACAACAACAACAAAAAAGTTTAATGGGTGGCTTTAATAGCATACTAGATAGAACTGAAGAGAGAATGAGTGAAATGGAAAGTAGTCAGAAGAAAATAGAAAGAAGCACAAGGACACAAAAAGAAGCACAGAATACAGGGTCAGACACAAAGGCAGTATGTGTAATTGAGGTCTAAAAAGGGGAGCGAAGAAGAGAAAGGATGGATGCATATTTGAAGAAATACCGACTGAGAGTTTTTCAAAATCATAAAAATTATGATACCAAAAATTCAAGAAACCCCTCAGACCATAAGCAAGATGAAAAAAATGAAGCATACACTTATTTTCATTATTGTAAAGTTGTTTAAAAAAACACAAAAAATATCTAAAACCAGCTGGAGGAAAAAGGCTTACCTTTCAGGAGAATCAATTAGACTGTCCCCAACATCTCAGTAGAAACAGTGAAAGCTAGAAGACAGAAAGAAATAATATCTTCAATTTTTTTTTTTTTTTTTTTTAAATGAGATGGAGTCTTGCTCTGTCACCCAGGCTGGAGTGTAGTGGCGTGATTTTGGCTCACTGCAACCTCCGCCTCCTGGGCTCAAGTGATTCTCCTGCCTCAGCCTCCCGAGTGGCTGGGATTACATGCACGTGCCACCACGTCCAGATAATGTTTTGTATTTTTAGTAGAGATGGGGTTTCACCATGTTGGCCAGGCTGGTCTTGAACTCCTGACATCAAGTGATGCGCCTGCCTTGGCCTCCCAGAGTGTTATGATTACAGGCATGAGCCACTGCGCCCAGCCTCAAAGTTCTAAAATGGAATCCTCTGAAGTATCTTTCAACAATAAAGGTAAATATCTTTTCTGACAAACACAATTTGTCACTGATAGACTTGACTAAAGGGAATACCCAAGGGTATTAGGCAGTAGGAAAATTGTGTCAGGTGGAAGCTTGGAGATGCAGGGAGAGATGAAGAGTGGAAAAAAAACAACATGAAAATATTTCTAAATGAGTATTAACGACATAATAATAATATCTTGCATGATCTTCTGATGATATAGGGAAAAAACCGAAGTATTTTTACTATTCCCTCACTCAGTCAACACAGAAGACTTCTGTAACCAAATGTTTGGGAGTTTTCTCTGCACACTAACCAAGCAATCAGTTTTGCAGTGGACACCAGCTGGTGTCCTCCAATTCAATTCTGATGCTATCTTCCTGGAGAGAACATCAGATCCCACGTTAAGGTCTCAGTCCCATGAGATTGCCCCCACTTCTATGCCAATCGAAAGCCCCACTGGCTTCTGACTGATCAGCTATAAGTAGGGTTTCTCACAACTCCCTTCTTGGGTTCAACTAATTTGCCAGGGAAGCTCCCAGAACTCAGGTAAACACTTTACTTACATTTACTGGGTTATTATAAAAGATATTACAAAAATACAGATGAAGAGATGCATAGGGTAAGGTTATGTGGGAAGAGACATGGGACTTCCATGCCCTCTTATATGGGCCACCTTCCAGGAACCTCCATGTATTCAGCTATCTGGAAGCCCCCAGAACCCTGTCCTTTTGGGTCTTTATGGAAGCTCCATTACATAGGCATGGTTGATTAAATCATTGGCTATTGATAATCGACTCAACCTTCAGCCTCCTCCCCTCCCCAGAAGATGGGGCATGAGCTGAAAGTCCCAATCCTCTAATGTTGCCTTGGTCTTTCCTGTGATCAGGCTCCATCCGGAAGCTACTTAGAGGTTGCCAGCCATCAGTCAACTCATTAGCACATGAAATAACATCACTTTGGAGATTCCATGAATTTTAGGCTTTGTATGACAGGAAATGGGAACAAAGACAAAATATATATTTTACAATATCACAACTTAGAGTATACATAGGATTAAAATATAAAACAGCACAGAAAAGGGGAAGCAGTAAATGAAATTGGTGTTCTAAGGTCCTGGTATTGTCTGAGAAGATGCTAAAGTACTGATTTGTTACAGTTTGATAAAAACACATCTATAGAAATAAAAGAAAGCAGAACTATTGGGCAAGGCATGATGGCCATTTGGTGGCTCTGTGGTGGGAGTCTGCAGAAGTTCTCTTCTCGCCACTGCAATGAAGAAAAAAGCAAAGTCAAACAGAGTGAGGAAGGGAAGGGGCATTTGGGGTGTGAGGTGAGGGTGTGAAACAGGCAACCATGGATTCTGATTATAAATGGTTAAGTTTAGCCTAAAGCTGCCTTCTTACATATTCTAAGTTCAGTCTCAAAGTTTCTCTGTAAACTTTCACATAGTGAACTGTAACCTAACTGGATGTGTAAACAGACTATAACCTACTCTTGTGCCAATCACTGACTTTCAGCCAATCACAGGCAGCCAGTTATGCTCAAATAAGGCTAACGCTGAGCCTTAACCAATCCAGCTGTTTCTGTACCTCACTTCTGTTTTCTGTATGTCACTTTCCCTTTGCTGTCCATAAATTTTCTACCACACGGTTACACGGGAGTCTCTCTGAATCTATTCTGGTTCAGGGGCTGCCTGAACCAGAATTGCATGAATTGTTCTTTGCTCAATTAAAATGTTTAATTGGTCAAAGGTTTGTCTTTTAACAAAGTCAAATGAAATGAAATTTGGATGAAGTTGAAAAAGGATGTCAATAGCTGATAAGGCCAATATAGTACTCTGGGTCAAGAGTAGGTTGCAAATTTTTCTGAAAAAAAAGTTAGAGGTTTTGGGGTATCTTTTAATGAGAATAAAAAAGAGGAGTTAAGGGACATCATTTTTTTCTCTCCAACTTCCTTATCAAGAGAATCAGTCTGGAGCTAAGAGGGTGAAGAAGAAGAAAGAGCCACTGCTTTGTAGCTTTGACCAGAGGCAGCTGAGCAGAGATGAACAAACACTAATCAACAAACCAAAGACTCAGGCCTCCTCTCCAAGTCCTGCCAAACTCCCACCTAGGTGATCTGCTTATCCCTAAACAGGGGATCCTGAATGCTGAGGAGAAAGTGCTTCCCTAAGGGCAGAGGGCATATGGAGTTTTTGAGACAACAAACCTGAAATGAAATTCTACCCCCAAAATATGTACATTGGTTATGTAGCAATACAAAAATTTTTTTAAAAAAAACTTTAGGCTGCACTAATGCAAGCGTCCATCTCCTCTCTTTATTGTATTTGAAAAAACTGTAAGCCCGAGGAGATGTGAATCCATTCAGAGAGGAGTAATCAATATGGACTCTGTGCATAGACTATCAATCAAAAAGGAAGCATTAAACATACAGCATGAACAATTCATTGTTCAACTGTCCCTGCCTCCAGATATTCCCCACCTCTCCTGCTGGCCAAGTTAAATGATATTCTTTGCATTTCCATGTCCCCCATGAATATCTTTTCCTAACTTATCATACTGTTCTAATTTTTTTGTTTACTTGGTCACTGTTTCACTAGATTCTAAGATCCTGGAAGGCTGGTGCTGGGATTTTTATTCTATACCCTCAGTAATGAATACAGCACTTGAGCATGACAGGCATAGATAAAAGTTGGAATAAAAGAGGAAATAATGTAATTGAAAGCTGTTTAGACAACATAGGGTTAATAAAAACAGGACATGGAATCTTTCCTTCATTCACTAGATTCTCATTCCAAAAGTGAATTGAAGAATTAAGGCAATTCTCTAGGTCAAGGCTCTCCAGTAGAAATAAAAAGTCAGCCACATATGTAATTTAAAACTTTCTAGAATCCACACTAAAAAGTACAAATAAATAGATAAAATTAATCTGAACAATATATTTTATTTAACCTATGTCCTAAGTATTATTTCCAAATATAATAGACAATAATTATTAATATTTTACATTTTTTTTATAGTACTAAAGTTTTGAAATTGTGAATTTTCCACTGAGTACATTTCAATTTTGGCCCTACATTTATATCAGAAATATATAATCTGTAGTTTGCATTTGTAAAATTTATGATTGAAAAGTGGATTTCATACCAGGTTGTTTGAAATATACTTAAAATTTTTCCAACAATTGAGTTAATCATGTTTTTAAATTTTAATTTAAATAAATTAAAGTGAAATTAAAAACTCAGTTTCTCTGACACACTAGCCATATTTCAAGGCTTAGTAGCCACATGTTGTATTGAACAGTACATTTCTAAGTAATGCAGATCCCAAGCCATGGGTGTGCAGACAAAGATGGGTCCTTGCCATAGAATTAATCAACCAGTTTCCTTTTTTATTTGGACCATATTAATCACATTTGTTCATTAAACCTGCAGACAGTCCAGTCATAAGGAAAAAAATGGGTCAAATACTTGATTTTGCCTGTGGGGCTGAATTTAGTCACTTTGCCTGCTACAAGTGATGTACTTTTGTATTTTTTAAGCTGTCCTGTGGGGACCTGGTGTTTTTTCAGCTTGCAGCTGCAGTATTGTTAGGTCAACAATTAGCACAGTCTTTTGAGTTGCATAACAAATATACTAGCTCCCAGGAAGCAAATAGTGCCATGACAAACTTACGCCAATTTAGGTGGAATCTTTCTTTTTTTAAATTTTATTATTATACTTTAGGTTTTAGGGTACATGTGCACAATGTGCAGGTTTGTTACATATGTATCCATGTGCCGTGTTGGTTTGCTGCACCCATTAACTCGTCATTTAGCATTAGGTATATCTCCTAATGCTATCCCTCCCCCCTCCCCCCACCCCACAACAGTCCCGGAGTGTGATGTTCCCCTTCCTGTGTCCATGAGTTCTCATTGTTCAATTCCCACCTATGAGTGAGAACATGCGGTGTTTGGTTTTTTGTCCTTGCAATAGTTTACTGAGAATGATGTTTTCCAGTTTCATCCACGTCCCTACAAAGGACATGAACTCATCATTTTTTATGGCTGCATAGTATTCCATGGTGTATATGTGCCACATTTTCTTAATCCAGTCTATCGTTGTTGGACATTTGGGTTGGTTCCAAGTCTTTGCTATTATGAATAGTGCTGCAATAAACATACATGTGCATGTGTCTTTATAGCAGCATGATTTATAGTCCTTTGGGTATATACCCAGTAATGGGATGGCTGGGTCAAATGGTATTTCTAGTTCTAGATCCCTGAGGAATTGCCACACTGACTTCCACAATGGTTGAACTAGTTTACAGTCCCACCAACAGTGTAAAAGTGTTCCTATTCCTCCATATCCTCTCCAGCACCTGTTGTTTCCTGACTTTTTAATGATGGCCATTCTAACTGGTGTGAGATGGTATCTCATTGTGGTTTTGATTTGCATTTCTCTGATGGCCAGTGATGATGAGCATTTTTTCATGTGTTTTTTGGCTGCATAAATGTCTTCTTTTGAGAAGTGTCTGTTCATGTCCTTCACCCACTTTTTGATGGGGTTGTTTGTTTTTTTCTTGTAAATTTGTTTGAGTTCATTGTAGATTCTGGATATTAGCCCTTTGTCAGATGAGTAAGTTGCAAAAATTTTCTCCCATTCTGTAGGTTGCCTGTTCACTCTGATGGTAGTTTCTTTTGCTGTGCAGAAGCTCTTTAGTTTAATTAGATCCCATTTGTCAATTTTGGCTTTTGTTGCCATTGCTTTTGGTATTTTAGACACGAAGTCCTTGCCCACGCCTATGTCCTGAATGGTATTGCCTAGGTTTTCTTCTAGGGTTTTTATGGTTTTAGGTCTAACATGTAAGTCTTTAATCCATCTTGAATTAATTTTTGTATAAGGTATAAGGAAGGGATCCAGTTTCAGCTTTCTACATATGGCTAGCCAGTTTTCCCAGCACCATTTATTAAATAGGGAATCCTTTCCCCATTTCTTGTTTTTGTCAGGTTTGTCAAAGATCAGATAGTTGTAGATATGCGGCATTATTTCTGAGGGCTCTGTTCTGTTCCATTGATCTATGTCTCTGTTGTGGTACCAGTACCATGCTGTTTTGGTTACTGTAGCCTTGTACTATAGTTTGAAGTCAGGTAGCGTGATGCCTCCAGCTTTGTTCTTTTGGGTTAGGATTGACTTGGTGATGCGGGCTCTTTTTTGGTTCCATATGAACTTTAAAGTAGTTTTTTCCAATTCTGTGAAGAAAGTCATTAGTAGCTTGATGGGGATGGCATTGAATCTATAAATTACCTTGGGCAGTATGGCCATTTTCACGATATTGATTCTTCCAACCCATGAGCATGGAATGTTCTTTCATTTGTTTGTATCCTCTTTTATTTCATTGAGCAGTGGTTTGTAGTTCTCCTTGAAGAGGTCCTTCACATCCCTTGTAAGTTGGATTCCTAGGTATTTTATTCTCTTTGAAGCAATTGTGAATGAGAGTTCACTCATGATTTGGCTCTCTGTTTGTCTGTGATTGGTGTACAAGAATGCTTGTGATTTTTGTACATTGATTTTGTATCCTGAGACTTTGCTGAAGTTGCTAATTAGCTTAAGGAGATTTTGGGCTGAGACAATGGGGTGTTCTATCTCAATTAATATGTCCCATTCTGTATTTGTGGTAAGATAGGGCCATAAAATAATGTGGCACTCTTAAATGTATTTTTCAAGAAATTTTTAAGAGACAAGAAAGAGATTGAAATTATTCTCTTTCATATCAATATTTTCTGAGAAAAGGTCCAAACTGGAAAACTAGAAAGGTCTTAGAATTGAGCCCTATGAGTATAACTGCATTTAAGCATTAATCAAACTCTACCACTCTTGATAATTCCAGATGTCCAGAAATGGAAAATGCAAGGAAGTCACAGATAATTTAAAAACAAAGAGGCCAATATAGAAAAAGCCTAAAGCTAATATCATACACAATGATTAAAAATGGAAAGCTTTCCCTCTAAGATCAGGAGTAAGACAAACATGCCCATGCTTGCCATTTCTATTCAACATGGTATTGGAAGTCCTATGAGAGTAGTTAGGCAAGAAAAAAAGTAAAATACATCTGTATTGGAAAGGAAGAAGTAAAATTATTTTTTTGCAGATGACACTATCTTATATATAGAAATTCTTAATTCCACAAAAAAACCTCTTGCAATTAATAAACAAATTCAGCCAAATCGCAGAATACAAAGTCAACATATAAAAACTAGTTGCACTTTTATAATAACTAACAATGAATAATCTGAAAAGGAAATTAAAAAAAATTCCACTTACAATAACATGAAAAAGAATAAAACATCTAGGGAAAAAACCTTAACCAAGGAGGTAAAAGACTTATACACTGAAAACTAAAAAACACTGTTGAAAGAAATTAAAGAAGACACAAATAAATGGAAGGACATTCTGTATTCATGTACTGCAAGATTTAAAATTGTTAAAATGTCCATACTACCTAAAGCATTCTACAAATGTAACGCAATCCCCATCAAAATCCCAATGGCATTTTTTTTTACAATAGTAAAAAAAAAAATCTGAAAATTCATATGGAACCACAAAAGACCCCAAGTACCCAAAACAGTCTTGAGAAAGAGCAAAGCTAGTGGTGTCACACTTCTTGATTTCAAAACATATTACAAAGCTACAACAATCAAAACAGTATGACATGGGTGTAAAGACAGGCACATAGACCAAGGGAACAGAATAGAAAGCCCAGAGATAAACCAATGTATATATGGTCAAATCATCTTCAATGAAGGTGCCAAGACTGCACAATGGGGGAAAGGATAATCCGTTTGACAAATGGTGCTGAGAAAACTGAATATCCACATTCAAAAGAATGAAATTAGACTCATACCATACACAAAAATCAGCTCAAAATGGATTAGAGACTGAAATGTAAGACCTGAAACTATAAAATTCCTAGAAAAAACATAGGGAAAAGATTCATAACATTGGTCTTGGCAATGATTTATTGGATATTATATCAAAAATACAGGTAACGAAAGCAAAAATAGATGCGAATACATCAAACTAAAAATCTTCTGTACAGCAAAGGAAACAATCAACAAAGTTAAAAGGCAATTTATGGAATGGAAGAAAATATTTGCAAGTCATATTTCTGATAAGTGTTTAGTGTCCAAAATATGTAAGAAACTTACAATTCAATAGCAAAACACCCCTGAGTAGCCTGAGTAATAAATGGGCAAATGATTTGAATAGATATTTCTTCAAAGAAGACATACCAGTTACCAAGAGGTATATGAAAAGATGCTCAATATGCAAAGGCAAATCAAAAGCACAATAAAGCATCCCCTCATACCTGTTAGGATGGGCATTATTAAAAAAACAGAAAGCAATAAGGGCTGGTGAGGAGAAATTAGAACCCTTGTACACTGTTGATGGGAATGTAAAATGGTGCAGCCACTATGGAAAATAGTATAGAGGTTCCACAAAAAATTAAAAACAGAATTCTATATGATTCAGCAATCCTACTGTGGGTATTCATTCAAAATAATTGAAATAATGATTTCAAAGAGATATCTGCAATCATATGTTCATAGCAGCATCATTTACAAAGTTAAGAGGTAGAAACAAGCTAAATGCAAATTGATGGATGAATAAATAAAGAAAATGTGATATGTACCTAAATGGAAGATTATTTATCTATAAAAAAGAAGGAGGTCCTGTCATATACTATAACATGGATAAAGCTTGAGGACATTTTGCTATATGAAATAAGCTAATCACAGAAGGACAAATCTTGCATGATTCCACTTAATATGAAATCTCTAAAGTAGTACAACTCATAGAAACAGAGAATAGAATTATGGTTTCTAGGAGCTTGGCGAGGGAAGAAAGGAGGAGTTGCTGTTCAATGACTACAGAGTTTCATTCATGCAAGATGAAAACATTCTGGAGATCTGCTGTACAACACTGTTTATACTATACACTTAAAAATTTGTTAAGGGAGATGTCTAACTATATTGTTTTGGTTAATAATATTGTACATTTAAAAATTTGTTAAGAGGTAACTTTTATGTGCTTTTGGTTACCCTAAAGCACAGAATTGAATTATCATTTATTTTTAAAATTTTATTATTTATTATTTTTATATATTTTTTATTACATTATTTTACAGATGAGGTCTCACTATGTTGCCTGGGCTGAGCTTGAGCTTCTGGGGTCAAGTGATCTGCCTGTCTTGGCCTCCCAAAGTGATGGGATTACAGGTATGAGCCAATGTGCCCGGCAGTGGAATTGCTGAATCACTGTGTAAGTGTATGACAAACTTTGCTAGATATAGCTAAAGTTTTCTAATTGTCCCAATTTACACTCTCACCAGCCATTATGAGAGTTCCTGTCGCTCCACATCTTCACCAACACTTGTCTTCAGTTTTTCTTTTCTTTCTTTCTTTTTTTTTTTTTGGCTTTTTAGCCATTCAGCTAAGTGTATAGCAGAAAACCATTGTGGTTTAATGTGGGGGTTGTTCTGACTAGGATTTTTGATTAATAAGAGACTTTACTCAACTTGCCTTCAGTAGTGGGAGCTTTGCTGTAAGGAGGCAGATGCACAGGTACTGGGTTCTGGGAAAACTGAACAGCCACATGCAAAAAGTGAATATCCACATGCACCATTTGCCATTCCTTTCAATGGCAAAAACCGCAATTACTTTTTGCACCAGCCTACATCAGGGCCCAGGCACGAGGCTTTGCTGTAAGATGATCAGCCACTCTCTCTGTTTGTCTTCTCTTTTATCTCCTTTGTCTCTCTCTGGCAAATTTGCTCTATTTCTAGTCGAAATATGAGAAGGAGACTCTGGCTCAGCAAATCTCCTTATTTCGGGTCACAACATAAATTGTGTAATGTGCACTGGTGGCCTTATGCCCAGGGCCAAGTCCTTTCCAGAGAACAATCTAGTGCTGTTTCCTCAAGGGGACACTGAGGACATGGTGGGCCCAGGTGGAGAAGATGGTGGGCAAGAGTGATTTTTAAAACAATGGAAAGGAAATGTATCTTTATCTGAGTGGAGTTTGAATTTGTTGCTAGTGACAACAGGAATAATGACACAATTATTTTTATATACGCACACAACATATATATATCTATATACACACACATGCGTGTGTATATTGCTTTGATCAGAATTGGAGAAACTCAGTTAATAAAATCTTTGATTTGCCATTTTTTATCTTTGTTTAGTGAAAAGTAGGACATTAATAATTACTTCATGTCTGATGTATAGACCATTAACAAAATATTTCAAGCAGTAGAACTCATGGTGAAAATAATAAGAGAGTCTGTTGGTTTAAAAAAAGGAATTTATAGATCTATTGGAATTAAAAAAAGGAATTTATAGCTCTATTGGAAAAAGGAGCGTGATTATGGCCTTAGCAGAAGTGTTTGTGAATATTCTGATATATATATATATACAGTCTTTTACCTGGATACCTTGGTTTTTGATTGGTCATTTTACGTTCTATGAAGACACACTGAAGTCAGATAATTGGAGACTGGATCATATAGCTACAACCTAATCCTCAGGATTTAAACCTCAAAATTCAAATTATCTTTCTTTAAATTCATGTTTATTTCTTGAGGAGTCCATAACAAGTAGTCAAAGAAATGGACTCTTCTAATTTCTGGTATATGTAGAGTGCTGGGATTTTGAGCTGTAGAAAACCCAATAGCTGGTAAAACCCAAACCATGGTACAATGTGACTAAAATGTTGGAGTGTTTGGGACTCAGGAGAGTGAGACATGTGGAGAAACATCGTCGCTTCTCCACTCTGATGGATTGCTATTGTGTATCTGTCCCACAGATGTCCTGAAAAGGGCCTAGGGTCACACCTCGTTCCCCAGATGTTTTTGTCACTGTCTCCTTTCTTTTTCTGCAGGATGTCAGTGTGGGAGGACTGCTCTCTTGTCATCTTCTTCCTGCCCCCATGCCATGTTCAAGGTCTAACTGTTTGTTTTTACTTGGGACATTAAGACCTTGTGTTCTGGTTATCTATTGCTGTGTAACAAATCACTCCAAACCTGGTGTGATAAAACAGTTAATTGTGATGATTTTTATGGTTCTGGTGGTTGACTAAGTTTAGTGGGGCAATTTTCTTTCACTCAGGGTGTCACATGAGGTTGCAGTCAGAAAGTGGCTCTGGTTGGGATCATCTCAAAGGCTTTGTTGCTCACAGGTCTGGTGTTTGATGCTCGTTGTGGTCTCGGGCCTTAGTTGGGGCTGTTGTTTGGAATACCTACATGTACTTTCTCCACATAATCTAGCCTTTGTCTAAGTATAGCAGTTGGGTTCTAAGAGCAAGTTTCTCAAGAGAGAGAGCCAGGCAGAAGCAGTACCAACTTTTATGATCCAGCCTTGGAAGGCACATAGCATCACTCTTGCTGTGTTCTATTGGCTGATGCAATTACGAAGGCTCACCTGGGTTCAGGGAAGGGGACACAGTCTCTACATTTGGATGTAAACAAAAGCCTCTTTATTCTGCAGGCAAGAGATATCACAGGCTATCAGGACTCAAAGCTTGGCTTGCTCCGCCACATCACTCTTCTATTTTCAAGGAGTGGGCTGGAGGGATTTGTGAATAAACCTATAAAAAAGTTAGTCTCCATTAAGTTTTCCTGGCACACTGACTAAATGAATTAAAATCATCTGTTGGTGGAGTGGAGTGATACAATTAAAGTTAAGTGTTCCAGTTATCTATTGCAGTGTCACAAACTGCACAAAAACTTAGTGGCTTAAAATAATATCAGTTTTGTTATATCGTAAAATTTGTGGGTCAGGAATTTGGGCAGGATCAGCAGAGCAATTCTTTTGCTCTCCCTGTAGTGTTGACTAGAATCACTGATCTTCAGCTAGTGGCTGGGTTTGCCTGGAGGGTCCAAGATGGCTTCACTCACATGCCTGTGCCTTGGTAGACACGTCTGAAAGACTCAGTCAGCTGGATCTTTCTCTTTCCACGTGGTCTTGGGGCCTACCCTCAGGTCTCTCCAGCAGACCATATAGACACATAGTAACTCATCACTTCCATAGTCTGCTGGCTAATACAGTCACAATGTGTACCCAGGTTCAAGGGGATGGGGAAATGCTCCACTTTTTGATAGGGAAAGGGCAAGACCACCTTTCAAAAGAGCATATGGAATAGGAAACATTGTTGTGGGTACTTTTGGAAAATAAAATCTACCATTTTAGGTAACAGAAAAGTTACAAAGTAGAAAAGAAAGACTGTGACTTAAATAACTAGCATTAGTGGCTCTAGACAAAGTATGACTCCAAGTGACAAGGTAATTTGCTAAATTAAAGGAATTAGGGCTGCTTAGTTCCTTACTTTTAGTCTGATCTTATTGTATTTCTTTAGCTTGTTTATTGATAAGCTAAGGTATTGGGTATCTGTTATGTTTTGTCTGAAAAACTTACTTTGTTTTAGGATTCCAAGCTGCAGAATTTGACTCAATGGTTTACCTAAAAGTTTTGCTTATTTTGTTTAGTTTTGACAAGAAGGGGAGTTTTATCCATCCATCCATCCATCCATCCATCCCTTCCTTCATCCATTGATTTGGTATTTATTTAGTGTCTTGTATGTACCAGACACCATTTTCAGGTGCTGTAGTTACAGCATCATCTAGTACAAAGTCCCTGAGCTTATGGAATTAACATTCTCCTTATTTCTGGATTGGAAAGTAGCTCAGAAAGAGGCAAAGCGACAGTTATGACTAATGAGAATTGGGAATAGAAAAAGAATGTCTCTAAGACCCTAATGGTATGAGCAGAAATATTTCCCTCTTAACCAGCACATAAACACATTAGAGGAAGCCCGTTTCTTTTTGTACATGTGGGGAAAATAAAATCTATTGGTGAATGCTCAGAAAAACTCTTCTGGAAGCCTGGAGTGACTTTACATTTACCAAGAGGCAGTAAATGAAATTGCTGTGTTCATTGGGTCAGAAAAGAGAAAACTCAGGCCAGAAACTTGTTCTTATGAGACTAGGTGATTATTTTTGTTTGTTTGTTTGTTTGTTTCAATAGTTTCTGTATTTTCCAGGACAGGGTATATACATTTTACATGTGGGCAAATTCTCTGAAATATTTCTTATATTGGATAAATCAAATAGGCCAATTGAGGCTCATAGCCTTAGGAATTCTAGCCGTCATAAGGGTAAGACCTAAGCAAATAATTTCGCAGCGAGAGTACGATTCTCAATCAAGAAGAAATGAATTATTTACTATGGATTCATTGCAGCCTCCCACTTAAGACAGCACAGGGTCATAATTTGTGATTAACCAATAGCTCTAATACTATTTAATAAGTATATTATTTTTATGTAATGCCTTAATGTGAATTTTAAACAATATACAGTTGCACATTGTGTACTTGCATAATTTATAATAAATTTGAATACTATATTTCCTATTTTTAAAATTTTTAATTATTTTTTATTTCAATGCCTTTAGGGGTAAAAATGGTTTCTGGTTACATTGGCAAATTGTGTAGTGGTGAAGTTTGGGCCTTTTGTGTCTCCATTGCTGGAACGGTATGCAGTGTATCCAATAGGTGAATTTTTTCTCTCTTCTTCCCCTTCCACCCTCCCCCTTTCTGAGTCTCCAGCATAGATGACTATTCCTATCAATCTAGGTGACCTTAGGTCCTTTTTATTCACCCGGATACTGGGGACCATGGAATGTGAGATGCTTCTGATTTTATGTTATACTACACTAATTTTAGAAACTTCAGAAAAGTATAAAAGAGGAAGGTAAAAATGATTCTTACTTTCACTGTCCAAAGATTACCTCTACAAATACCTTGGCATATTTTCTGTTTCTTTTAGCAAGCCATACCCACAGCCAAAGCCATATATCTAAGAAAATTGGGATCACATGCTATAAGCAATTCCGAGTCCTGCTTTTTTCACTTAACACTATAAAAGTATGCATTTGCCTATGTTACTAAATACCTCTGAAATCATGAATTTTTAATGGCTGTGTAAGATTCCATTGTATAAATATGCCAACCGCCATTTGGATATTTGCATTGTTTCTTTTGTTATTAATACTGCCGTAATAAACATCTGTGTGCATTGATGTTTTTGTGTACCTCTGATATTTTTTCCCTTAGGATAAACTCATAAAAGGGGAACTTCTTGGTTAAAGATACAAACTTAAAGGTGAGCAACTTGATCTTCTCCAGGAAGATGAAAAAACGGGATTTGAATTTATACTAAATTAGTCCTAAAATGGCATTTGCTAGTTGTGTGGGTGAGAGTGTTGTCTTGTTGCCAGGAATATTATAGTAGGTTCTTACACAATTTCTTAATGAGGGGATACCTCAATGATAGCATTCTTGAAGCTGCTTGAAATTAGTTCAGAAACAAAGTCCTCGGTCAAACTAGAGATTATTTGTTTGTGTTTTTGTTTCTTTTTATGATTTGCTTTTCAGTTCCTAAGTCAGAGCAAGACAAGCAGACATGTGAATTGGAGGCTGAATCCGTCACTTACAGCTGCTCTTGATAAAAGAAGAGCAGTTCCAAGTGCCTTCCTGCTGGCAGCTGCCTCCTCGCCGGCTATCATTCCTTTCCCTGTATCATCTCGCGTGTCTCATTTTGTCCCAAGTGCAGAGCCAAGAGGGCATCTGGTCTGAAGCTTGAGGCCCGCTCACCTTATCTCTCCAGCACTGCAACCCACCAAGAGGGTGGCTTTTCTGTTTCTTCCCCCCTATCCTCCAGCCCCCACCCCCCAACCTTTTAGCAGTTTATAACAAGTTGCTGTCTTGTATACAGAAAAAGCAGACCCTCAACAGGATCTGAGTGTGCTGTTTGGAACTGTTTATGACTTATTTTGGACTCTCCAGGCAAGGCCATAAATACACAGTTAATCTGCCTGATAGCAAGAACAGTCACCTTGGCCCCAAGAGATTAACCACATGTGGAAACACAGAGACCCCATCCTTTCTGCACCAGCCATGCAGTGCAGCTGTCTGTAAACCTGGCCCTCTGTGGAGTGGATGCGGGGACTGGTGCCCCAGCCGCTCCCTCAGGTCATTTCCTTTCCCTGCACCGTCTTTCAAACACCTAGTGCCGTCCTCGATCCTTCCTTGCCTCTGAAAAATGTCTAGCAGTTGCTTAAGCCATTGGGTTGTCTCTTTTAACTGAACTTTGGAATTTAATCTTTATCATTGTGGCTTCAAAGTCTTGCCACCTCTTATTTGGTCGTTTAGGGCTGCACTAACCCATAAGGTAGCCACTAGCCACATGTGGCCATTTAAACTTAAATAAATTTAAAAAAATCAAAAAGAAATTAAGCTTCTCAGTCACACTAACCACATGTCAAGTGCTCAGTAGCCACATGTGGCTAGTGGCTCCTGCATTGGGTGATGCAGACATGGAATATTTCTGTCATCATAAAAGTTTCTTCCACTGGGCAGAGCTGATTCATGACATCAATGCTAAGGAAGGCTGAGGTAGGGAAATAATGACCTCTCTGCTTTGTATTTGGGATTTTTTGCCAGTCTGAGCATGGGAAAAAATATAATGGTAGCTGACATTTTCTGAGCTTTTATCATATGCCAGGCAATGCACTGAGAAGCTTTTGGGCTTGTTGAAATCTCATAATAAGCCTACAAAGTGGAGATTATCATTCTACCTATTTTACAGATGAGAATAAGAAAAGCTGAGCAACTCTCTCAAGATCATACAGCTGGATTTGGGGCCTCCCAGCCTCACTCCCTACCACCACTGTGAGAAGCCTCCTGTCTGGGCTGCCACTCTGAGACCAGAGCACTTTGGGGATTTCTGACACTCTGCAGGTCCCTTGCAGTGAGAGTGTCAGGCTGGGATGCTGCTCTGATCTGGTGTTAGGCATCAGGTTGTGTACTCCCAGATCCAGTTGTACCTAGAAGACTTAAGTCTGTAAACCTCTGTAATTTCAGTTTCCTGGCCTTTCGAATAGACAAAAGCAAGGAGTTCACTGAATGTCATCCTGAAGTGGGGGATGAGTGCAGAGGGTCTCCACATTTTTCCGGTTTAAGAATTAACTTGGTTCCCAGCACTTTGAGAGGCCAAGGCGGGTGGATCGCTTGAGGTCAGGAGTTTGAGACTAGCCTGGCCAACATGGTGAAACCCCGTCTCTACTAAAAGTACAAAAATTAGCCATGCATGGTGGCAGATGCCTGTAATCCCAGCTACTTAGGAGGCTGAGGCAAGAGAATTGCTTGAACCCAGGAGGCAGAGGTTGCAGTGAGCTGAGATCGTGCCACCGCACTCCAGCCTGGATGACAGAGCGAGACTCCATCTTAAAAAATAATATTTAACTTGGAAACTCATGCCTCAGAAAGCATGACTCCAGCCACCCTGAATACCCTTAGTGTACAGATATGGTTTGAGTGGTCACATAGAGAGGGCACAGGGGCACCAAAAGGAAGGGAGGAATCAGGAGTCCCCATGGAGGTTCTATAGAGGAATCCAAATTATGTCTCCAGGAGCTTCTTCTATAACCAGTTGCTCTCTCTTCCCCCTGCCCCAACTTTAGTAAGATATAATTGACAAAAATTATATATATTTATGGTGTACAAGCTAATTATTATATAACATATGCATCACCTCACGTACTTATCATTTTTGGTGGTGAGAACATTTAAGCTCTACTCTCTTAGCAGTTTTTAAGTATACAATACATTATTATTACTACAGTCAGTATGCTGTACAATAGGTGTCCAGAACTTATTTATCCTGCATAACTGACACTTTGTACCGGTTGACTGATATCTCCTAATTCCATCGCCTTCCCCCAACTCCTTGACAACCACCATTCCACTCTCCTTCGGTGCATTTGGCTTTTTTAGATTCCACATATAAATGAGATCATGTAATACTTGTCTTCCTGTGCTTGGCTTATTTCATTTAGCATGATGTCCTCAGGTTCATCTATGTTGTTAAAAATATAAGATTTTAATCATTTTAAGGCTTAGTAGTATTCCATTGTGTATATGGACTGCATTTTCTTTATTCACCTATTGAGGGACACTTGGGTTGATTCCATGTCTTGGCTGTTGTGAATAGTGCTGCAGTAAGCATGGGAGTGCTGATATCTCTTTGACATACTGACTTCATTTCCTTTGGATATATACCCAGAAGTGGGATTGCCAGATCATATGGTACTTCCATTTTTAATTTTTTGAGGAACCTCCATACTGTTCTTCATAATGGCCGTACTAACTTACATTTCAGGGAGCAGGAACCAGTCTTCCTCTTGTACAGTTTCAGTCATTGCCCTTACTGTCCCACCTCTTGCCTCCTCCCTTTCGGATGTCTGTGGGCACTGAAGTTTTCTCTTCAGACTGGATATGAGCCAGCATCCCAGCACTTTGTGAGTTGAGTGTCAGGACAAGGTGCGACTTGATTCTCCCAGAAATGTTTCTTGTTTTAGAGATAGCCTCCTGGGCCAGGGACTCTTAAGGACCAAAGTTCAATTCCCACCACTCTCCATTACACTGGGAACTTCAGAATGTGCGAGTTCCACGTTTCCCGGTGCTGACAGATCAGAGGAGGACCAGACGCGACAACATGGCTGCTGCTGGAGGGGCTGAGAGGTGACTGATTAGCTTAAGCCTGCACAGCCCGTGGAGGAAGTACCTCGTTCCTGCCTTCTCAAGTGACAAAGTCTATGGTGGAATACAGAGTTCCCTGCTCTGAGCACCTAAAGTCTTGATTTTTCTGGGGGAAAACTCTCTGTAGCTCTTTCTTCTAGTATTATTTGTGTTAATGAGTAACTCCTTAACCAGGTTGTGAGCTCCTGGAGAGTTGAGAGTGTGTTTTGGTCTTTGTATCTATGAAGTGCTGGGTTATGCCTTTACTCCAGGGCCATGATTGAAAAAAAAAGTTAGAGGGAGAAAATTGCAAGATGATCACCACATTTTGTCCAATTGAAAAGGAATGTGCCAACCAGTTTATACTGTTCCATTTATTTTTGGAAAAAATATATCTCCATATTACCTGTTTCCTGCCTTCCTTTAACTTGTCTCTCTCTTTTAATCAAAATAAAAAAAAAACACAGAATGCTATCCACAATATGTTAACTGTTGGTTCTCTCCAGGTGTTGGGATTATGCCTCAAACAACAATTCTGAGTAACTTAAATAAATATGGAATGTTCTGGAAGCTATGGGGTAGGATACGGAGTTGAGGGAAAGCCCAAGACCCAGAAATTAGAAGGTCAGTGTTAAAAACATCTCTCAGATGTGGGTAGTGAGAAATAAAGGAGAGCCCTTGGTGCAGGGGGTCATCAGCTCCAAGCATTTTCTCATCTTTATACGTCTCTCTTCAAGATTCAGAACCCTAGGAGAAGAGAGTCTGATTGACCTAGCATGGGTTATGTGACCAGCCTTGGTGAGAGGAGGGCAGGATTCTTTAAATAATGGGAAACTTGTGCTATTACCAAAGATAGGGAGAGGAGAACTGCGAAGGCAAAATACAGATGACCATCATAAACAAGGGGTACTTTTCTTTTTTATCTGTGGTTTCTAATGTTTTTGCTACAAACAAAATACAAAAAATATTTAAGAAATATTTATGTATTATATATAATATATATGTTTATAAATGTTATAATAAACATTTTAATATTTGTCCTTTTAATAGTAAGAAAAAAAACATAGCAGCAACACCATTAAGAGGAAGCTAGTTCACTGGAAGGGATTCAGAGGTGAACATCTGGGAAAGTAAAAGGACAGGAAGCCATGCAAAATAGGCTCTTGGGAAGAGCCTGGGATGTTTTAATTGGTGAATGAGGATACTCAGGTGCATATGAGAGCTCTTTTTTACCACTTGAGGGAACAGTATCTGGATGTGGTGGGCAGTATTCTGCAGGGTTCCAGGAGTGAGAGTGCTGGGCCCAGGAGTGCTTCTAAAGAGGGTTGCTGCTCAATGACAGGAGAGGCAGCCTCAAGTGCTCTCATAGGACCTCACCCAGGGTGTCCATGGAGGGACTCAGTGACTCATGCTGCAGTGGCTTTATTGGATGAGAGGATTCTGACATCCTTTCCAACCCTAATTCTTAGTATTCCAGGACTCGTCATTGGCAGTGCATGGGTTTGTGGGGAAGAAGGCAGGACAATTTGCTGAAAGTCCATTAAAGCCCACTTTCTGGATAACCGGGAGGAGGTATAAGAACGCAGTTGCAATAATTTTACGTATTCAAAAATATGTCCAAGAATATATTACAGGTTCTTATGTCTCAGGACCCTTCATTCTGCCCTATTGCTGGTCCCCTAGTCCTCTCCTTCTCTTTGTCTTTTAGCCCTCAACTATAGTCGTGGAGAGATGGAGCAGAGAAATGGAATATCCTTTAAAACAATAATATGAAGACAACATGAAAATTTATCAAATATAGCTAGGTATAAAAAAACCAGGTAAACTCAGAGAATTGCTCATTTGGTGACTTGGCAATCAGATAATTTGCGTGTGATGAATTGAATTTCAATGAAGTGATTTAGAGCCATTTTGGGATTGTTTTTTTACAGACATGGGGATTTGAACACAAATTCCTGATTCTCTCACCCTCAGAGAGCTGACGCACATTGGCCTATCTGGGGACATGTCATCTTTGAGTATCTCCCTCCTAGGGTAGGTGGGGGATTTCTGGAAAACAGCAGGCCTTGGGGTGCCCTGAGTGTGATGTTCTGGATATTCCAGATGAATCATTGCTGATTCAATTTGGGGCTGCCTTGGAAGGACTTTGAAGGCCAGCTATGCCCCAGTCAGGAGAACTCCTGAATCAGTCACAGTTACTTTGACTAATTCCTGGGGTTCATGTACAGATGCTGTGCTGAGCCTCTTAGATCCACCTTCATGGACAAAACACTTAGGCCCATATCAGCTGAAACTGCTGCCTTAAGATAACCAACAGCAGACAGGATTCTTGGGAATTGCCCTGGATGAACAGAATGGCCTTGTCCAAGGCCACACCCCCTTCCCAGGTGACCCATGTCGAATACTGAAATAGAGGCAAGAAGGCCCCATCCCGTTGCTCCAACTCGACAACTCCAATCCCAGCTCAGGTGTTCTATAGTCCCTTTGCACCATCCTGGAGTCTCTGAAATTCTTCATGCTATGTCATCTGCCGCACCCAGAATACACTGTACTCAGCTATTACACTTTTATGCACACATAATTATCTTTAAATATTTGTATGTTTCTCAAGGCAAGGAGCTATGTCCAATATTCATTTGTATGTGTACAAGTGGTTTGCACACATTAGGTGTCAATAAATATGAGTCAACCATTCTATTGCTTCTAATAATAATTGCTAACAGTTTTTGAGGCTTACTATGTGCCAGGCACTGAACAAACAGCTTTGTGTACAGAGTTTCAGTCAATCCTCTGTATATCCATGGGATGTATGGTATCATTATGATGATTTTACCAGTAAGAAGACCTAGGCTTAGCAAAGTGCAGTGGCATGACCAGTGGCATGGTAATTGGTGACTTTGGAATAATCATATCTTCCTTGTGTGTACATAGTTCACTTACTTTTTTCAGAGCTCTTCAGTATTTAATTTTTCATTATGTTTTTCTTACATCTATGTGAGTGAACAATTTTACAGATGGAGAAATAAAGGTTTATGCCGTCCAAGCCCTAATAAAAGTCACATAAGGTTTGGTGAAGGTCGCAGGAGGGTGGCTGAGGTAGGATCAAGGCTACTAGTCCGTTTTGAATCTGGTGGCCTTTTTGACAAAGGCTGGGCATGAGCTCACTTGGCAACTGGGTAGACTGGAGACGCACCAAAAAATCTTGTGGCTCCAGAAATAGTTGCAGGCTGCCAAACTCCTGGGTTGTTTTCTATCCATGTTGCTGCAAAGGACATGATTTAATTCTTTTTTTATGGCTGTGTAGTAGTCCATGGTTGTAATTGTCTGATGTTTCAGATTCTTTATGTACTATGGACAAAGCAGTTTAAAGACTCATTCTTTTGCTTGAGAAACTCAGATCTTGGTAGATAGTTTGTTCCCCAAGGTCTCACCAGGAAAGTAGTTTCTGGGACAGCCCCAGTTAGAGCCATTTGACATTGGCACATCAGCACATCATCCAATAGAAAGTAGAGCCAGCACAAAAGATGCATGGGAGAAATACGAAATTATTCTAAAAACACAACTGATTGGTTATGACTAAGAAAGAACTTTAAAATCCTTTCCTTAAAATAACTGAAGATGTGGTTAGTCAAAATTAGCAATAATCTTTATATTTTGGCTCTGCTTATGTTGGAAAAGACCACAAATCTGTCACCGGAACTCCTCATACACAAACCTACAAAACTATGGCCCAAGGAAAAATATGTCCACATTGCATTTGAAATTTTACATCAATACTCCTCTAAAGATTTACAGAAATTGTATCTTATTTCTTAGTAATTCTTCTAGAGGCTATATCACTACCCTCCAAGTATGTTTACTGCTTAAAAATAAACAGTGTAGACAGGAAACTGATGTGGGATAAACATGATCCTTATGTTTTACTCCTGCATTTCAGAAGGGTCAAGGTCTTCATGTGACTTCATGCTGCACACTGTCAGTAGTTGAGTTTGGCTGTTCCTTCCCCTCCATTTTGAGGCAGCATGGAAATAGGATGAACAGAACATGGGTATTAAGTACCGGACTTTTGAGCTTGATCAGTGACCGGCTGGCCTGCCGTGATAAACAAGGTACATTTTGTCATTTAGAGCATGAATGATACAGACGAGCTTATCTTCACATAGGGAAGTATATACAACATAAGGCAAAGGACAGATTTCAGCAGCCGCTTGATCTTTCTTTGAGGTTTGGTCAACCAAGAGCAGTTGGGGCTTTCCTCTCTTTCTTAATAGGGCAAGCGGCATCCACATCACAGAAAGACCCTTTAACAGACAAGGTTTTTGAAGATCCCATCTACCTCTCACCACTGATTAGGCATTATGCATCTTATTAGACAACTGTGCATTACAGTCAGTCCTTGGTCATGCAAGATATTGATGCCTATGATGGGTCAGGATATCACATGAATAAGTATGGCTGTAAAAGACTGTACATAGTTCCTTTGGTCTGAAAATGAGGACCTTCTTAATGTTGATTTTTCATTTTTTTCTTCTGTCTATACTGTCCTTGGTCCTCTCTCTTCCTTTTCCTCTTGGTGTTTCAGATTCTTTTTTTTTTTTTCTTTCCAACTTTAATTTTAGATTCAAGGAGTACATGTGCAGATTTGTTACATGAGTCAGTTGCAAGTTTCAGGGGTTTGGTGTACAGATAATTTTGTCACCCAGATAATCAGCATAATATCTGATAGGCGGCTTTTGGGATTCTCACCTGCCTCCCACCCTCTACCCTCAGGCAGGTCCTGGTGTCTGTTGTTCCCTTCTTTTTATCCGTGTGTGCTTATATTTAGCTTCCACCATGAGAACATGCAGTATTTGATTTTCTGTTGCTGTGTTAGTTGGCTTAGGATAATGGTCTCCAGTTCCATCCATGTTGCTGCAAAGGACATGATTTAATTCTTTTTTATGGCTGTGTAGTATTCCATGGTTGTGTATGGTTGCTGTTTCAGTTTCTTTATGTACTATGGACAAAGCAGTTTAAAGACCTATTCTTTTGCTTGAGAAACTCAGATCGTGGTAGACAGTTTGTTCCCCAAGGTCTCACCAGGAAACTTCTTGAGTATTTCAAACACAGAGACTTTAGTGACACAGGAAATAATGATAGCAGAGAATTGCAGACACAAGTGATGGATGAACTGAAACCAAACAGGAACCAATAAAGCCATCAGAGATCTGAAAAAACAGGAAACCCTTACCATCCCTTGTCAGGCAGGAGGGAATAAGGGAGTTAGCTTGAAAGGATCAACTCATCTAAGTTGGGATCTGAGAGGGTCTGTTCAGCAAAAGCAGGAATCCCATTGGGACTTATCTGGGTTGGAGATAATGTCCAAGGCAGATAAGAAGAACCTGGCTTCTTTGTCCCTTCTGCCTTTGAATTTCCTGTCATTATTTGTTGGACAAACCCAATAAGGATTCTGTTGTGGATATTACTTACCTGTTGGCATGGCCCTGGGTCTATTTGCCTTCCAGATCCCTCATTCAGCAATTCCTTCCTCTGTTTTGAATCTCAGGGGCTAACAGAGCCTGGGAAATGCAGCCTGCGGGGGCCAGGCAGCCTCTGCAGTTCAGAACAGGGAGAGGGAAGTCTGAGGACTGGTGGAGTGAGTAAAGAGGGTCAGGGCCATCACAGCTGGTACTCAGCATCCACAGTGGAATCCTCCTTTGAGTGTTCTTTCCCTGATTCTTTATCGTTATACTTCCTGCTTGCCTTAGAGTCCAGATCGTTGTCACTCCTTCTGGAAATCTTTCTCTTGACTCTGCTAATCTGGAGTCTGCCTCTTTGTGCCCCTAATTTCCTGGGCACACTTCTGTTAGAGCTGGGCTACACTAAAATATAATTGACAATGTACTGCTTTGTTTTTTTCCATCAGCCAAAAAATCTCCTTGCTGGCATTTCTTATCCATCCTTCCATCCCCAGTCCCTAGCACCCCCGCCCCTCCTTTAGTAGGAGGCCAATAAACAAATGAAGACATGCCTGAATCTTACTGAGAAAATATGTAAGATGTAACAGCTATCTTCACATGCTAATTACTTGATTTGTAAAACGCAAAAATTGCACATTCAGAAAATGGTCTGATTAACTTTTGCCCTTCTTTGAAAATATACAAATAGTTTTATTTTTAGAGCCAAACCTAAACTCCATAGGTGCGGAGCTGGATATCCTTTATCGTTCCTTTGGATACGAAATGTGTGTCTTTGGCAGATAGAAACTGTTGACAGAATGCTGGAAAGGGAACCAGAGATGACAGAGGTGTGAAATAAATGGTCTTGGGGGCTGAAAATTGATCTTCTGAATGCTCCCTTCTCTTATACTGATGGTTATCTACTGGAATAATATACCAATTTGTCTTTTGGTCTTTTTCCCCGTTTATCCCACCATAAACTGAGCATTGCTACTATAGACAGACAATAAGAAACTAGTTTTAATTTAACCATTGGACTGGAAGAGTGTGTGATCTTCATGTTTGAGAAGAATGGACTTCATCCCATTGGTCCCTTTCATTTCCAATATTTGCTGTCTTCTCTACTGAGGTTGATTTGATGACTTTTCTGTGAGTCAGATGTCATCCTTTCTGGCTGAAGTATCTTGGTTTCCATATCTCTCTTGGGAGCATGAGGAATGGGTTGACATAATGTGTTAAACGTTTCTTTCAAACCTTTGTAGAAGTTGTCTATTCATGAAGTAAATAGTAGCTTATATCATGAACTTTTTAAAATTTAATTAGAATTTCTTGAAATATGTAATGCATACACAGGCATAGAATTTTTAAGGCAAGAAATGTTTTATGTTTTATTAATACACACAATAAAGGATGTAAATATTTTAGATTTCAAGTAATCTTCGCCCATTCTAGTTTTTCAATTCCCTAGTTTTCCTCTCCAAAATCAATGACCATTACTTGTTTCTTGTGCATCTTTGTAGTTATTCTATGCTTATAAAAGCAAAGTATACCCCCTCAACATACATTTAATACAACCAGAGCATATTGTACATGCTGTTTGCACTTGCCACTTGCATTTTTAAACTTAACATTTCACATCCTATACATCCAAGCATACCAGGGAAGTTCTTTCACCTTAAACTTCCTGAATGGACCTATTTCTTATCCTTGGAAATTACATTTCTGTTGGATAATAAATTTTTTCCATGGATAAATACTGCAACACTAAAGAGATGACACATTAAACATCTTTAGGGATTTAAAACTTGGTATGAATTAGTTAATGGCCTAGCTTTCTAATCTGCTAATGAGGGGTGATTGATGGAGGCATTAGAGATTTTGAATTTCGGAAAAGAAAGATTGCAGTGACTAGGAAGCAAAGGTGCTGAGAGAAAAATTTTCCCACTCTCTAATTTGTTGAGTGCCTTTCAAAATGTAAACAACTCAGAAGAAATCAAGTCATGAAAGGAAGAGGGCCAAGGAGAGCAATACTTGAATCAATATTGCAACACCAAAGTGATTGTCAAAGACAAACATATTCTAACTCTGGGAGATAAGGGTTGTTTTATAAAATGCTGTTAAGACTAGCTTAAAAACATATTAATAGGAATGGAGAAATTTATTCAAGGAATTTATTCAAAAGATCACAGATGTGCTCAAAACTCAGCTATAAGGATGGCTTGTGATGAAATAGCGAAAAAAATTAAATGAAATCAATGTTCAACAATGAGAAAATGGTTGTACAAATGATGGTATGTCCATATAATAATCTTGCCAATTTTTGATGACATGGAGAAGGTTTCAAATATAATGTTAAGTGAAAAAATTAGCATGTAACATGATTAAATTTTGGTGAAATATATTCACTATCAATATATGAGGATGTATGTTTAGAAAAAGCATATATTTATATATAAAATAAATCTGCATTCTACACTTATGGGTAACTTAAATTTTCTTTTCTGCTTGCCCATGTTTTTCCAAATTTTCTAAAGTAGACAATAATTTTGAAAAATGTAAAAATCGTGAGCTGAGACACATGTGAAATAGTTTATAATGTCAGTTTCAGCCCTATTTCTACTTCTGTTTTGGCATATGTGCTGCTTAAAATTATTTATGGAAATATAATGTGAAATATGTATGGTTATCAAAACAATACCTATTGTAGATGCAATGGAAACAAGACTCAAGTAAATCTAATCTTCTTTTTAAAAATATTTATTTACTTATTTATTTTTAACCCCACCCAAGCCAGAATTTTGAACTTCTTTTATGAGAATTCTTTTCAGCATCAATTTTTTTTTCTCAACTTGGAAAATACTATTTACCCCACAGAGATGGGTCATCAAATATTGTGCCCAGGATATGTAGCAAAATAGAGAATCACATGATTCTCACTGCTTTTTGGAAATCATAAATGTGATCAGCCAGCTAATTACATTTCCGTTTTACTTGTTTGAGATTGAGCTCCTGTGAGATAGTGGTAGTATTTCCTCCCTTCTCCTTCCCTTCCTTCTTTTTTCTTTTTTCTTTTCCTCTCTTTTTCATTCTTTAGGTATTTTCAAAACATGGTACCTTTTATGGCTCGAAGACATGTTTGTGGTGGGTGTTGGCAGGGTCCCTGTTTATGTTTGACTCTGCTGATCCACACAGCAAGGAAAGCAGCTATATTTACCTTTGTGGCTATCAGATGTCTGAGAACTTAGATGATAGAGGTGACTTTCTAGCAACCACAGTCCTTTAATTTAAGTCCTCACACAACACCTGTTAAGGAAGCATGAAGAAAAATTACTTCTCCTACCAAACAAACTAAATTCGAACTCACAAAATTTCAATAAAGATATTATTCAGTAAAATAGAAACAACAACGAATGAATAATACAACAACATGAGAACTACAGCAACAAAAATAAATATATGAGTGAGTTTTATGAACAGTGAATTTACATCCAGTGCAGTAAATGATTTGGGAACTTTTGCAGTTATTTATTGTCAACATAATGCTGCAAAACAAACAATCACAAAACTTTTATACAACAAACAGTACAACATACAGTGCCATGCAACAATAAACATGTATTTTCCTCTTGTGTCTGTGGGACACCTGGGTGATTGGTTTGAGTGATTTTGTCTGGGTTTACTCATGCATTTGCAGTCAGCTGGCAGTTTGATTCTGCTCCACATGGTCTCTCATTCTCCAGTAGGTTAATCTGGGCTTATTCTCATATTGGAAGCAGAGGTCCAAGGGATAGTAGAAGTGTGCAAGGCCTCTTTAGGTCTAGGTTTGGAACTGACAAAGTGTAATTTCTGGCACATTCTATTGGCTAAAGCAAATCACAAGGCAAGTGCAGGTTCGAAGGGTGGGGAAATAGACTTCACCTCAATGGGGGTTGATGCAAAGACGTATTACACAGGGCATGGATCTGGAAAGGGTAGAGAATGATTCCATTTTTGTACTCAATATGCACAGGGATTTTACATTCTGAAAAATAAAATGTTGCCACTTGATAACACTGCTGAACTGTGGCTCCTCTTCATTAATAATTTGATACTTTGATACGATATTTTCGTAGTCTTTCAGTTGATGTTCCACAATTTGCAATCATAACATCTATTTGTAGTTCTTAGAAAAGACAAGAATAAGTGAGTAAGAGGAAGAATTGCCTTAATGTCCCAACAGAACTTTACGCTTTGGTTATACATGTGGTGGTGTTTGAAGCTAAAATGATTTTAGCTTTATGTCTGACTTTGAGTAAAATTAAGAGAAATGTTTACACACGTAGAATAAAGCAAAGAAAGAGTCTAAGATTCCAAGTGGCTCAATTTTATCAGTGAAGACATGGGGAGCTAGCCCTGTAAGAGACCATGTCCATAAATTTATTTTTCAAAAACGCAACATACAAAACCACACATAAAAACCTCTTAGAAATACAAGAAAATAATGATTAGAAACAAAATTGTGGAGATGTACAGATAAAATTAAACTAAAAGTGAGGATATAAAGGATTTGAAGCCTACAGTCAACAAAATAAATTTAATAGATACAGAAATATATAGAAAACTTTGTGTCGTACC
Source organism: Hylobates moloch (assembly GCF_009828535.3). NCBI lineage: Eukaryota > Metazoa > Chordata > Mammalia > Primates > Hylobatidae > Hylobates > Hylobates moloch. The sequence goes on along the minus strand of NW_026652296.1, from coordinate 54,928,597 downwards.
TTGCAAACAGAAATTGCTTTCTCTGTAACACAAGAAAGACTTTGTTGTTGTTTTTGAATTTAGAATGCAGCATTATTAAATCAAGCCAACTAACATATCCATCACCTCACTTATTGTTTTCTGTGGTGAGACATTTGAAGTTTACTCTTTTAACTATTTTAAAATATGCCATTCATTATTACTGACCATAGTCACCCTACTGTGCAATAGATCTCAAAACTCATCCCTCCTGTTTGTCTGAAACTTTGTACCCTTTGACCAACTCCCCATTCCATTGCTCCCCAACCCATACCCCTAAGCCTCTGGTAACTACCATTCTACTTTCTACGTCTATAAATTTAACTTCTTAAAATTCCACATGTAAGTGAGATCATGTGCTATTTGTCTTTCTGTGCCTGACTTATTTCATGTAGCATACTATCCTTCAGGTTCAACCTCATTGTTACAAATGACAGAATTTTATTTTTAAAGGCTGAATAGTATTTCATTGTATATATAGTACATTTTAAATTCATTCATCTGTTGATGGACACTTACATTAATTGCATTTCTTGGCTATCGTGAATAATGCTGCAGTGAACATGGGAATGCAGATATCTCTTGGACATGTTGGTTTCAATTCCCTTGGAAATATACCCAGAAGTTGGATGGTTGGATTATATAGTAGTTCTATTTTTAGTTTTTTGGAGCAATCTCCATACTATTTTCCGTAATGGTTGTATTAATTTAAATTTACTAATTTAAACATTTTAAAACATGCTTATTTGAAAGCCCCTTTTCGATTTAGCTGTATAATCTCTAGTTCTTCCTGGATGAGTTTTTCTATTTGTTCCATCCCTGAATATTTCTAACGATGTTGGTTTTCCTTTGTGCATGGTAGTGGGTTTTCTTCATGCACTTTGTTATTTTTATGAACAAGCTCATTTTTGGTGGGAGATATTTTACCCAAGAGTTTCCTGAGTGCCTTAAGCAGACATCTCTAGGATGGTTTCACCATAGCTTCTGCCGGGAATCTGTTGGGTTCATTGGCTCCAAATTAATTCTTTATTTTTTATTTTTAGACAGGGCCTCACTCTGTTGCCCAGGCTGGAGTACAGTGGTGCAAACACGGCTCATTGCATCCTTCACCTCCTGGCTCAAGTGATTCTTGATTCCTCCTGCCTCAGCCTCCCGAATAGCTGTGACTACAGGCACGTGCCATCAAGCCCAGCTAATTTTTTAAACACTGGAGAGATGGGGTCTCCCTGTGTTGCCCAGGCTGATCTCAAACTTCTGGGCTCAAGCAAACCCCTCACCTCAGCCTCCCAAATTGGTGGGAATTACAGGCATGAACCATTGCAACTGGCATCAAATTAATTTTTATACTAGTGTTTTCACTTGCATTTTATGTACCATTTAAGTGTGCTATGTATGTGGCATTGCTGAGGGCTTTGACACTCTTTCTGGTGACTTTTTTTCCCAGCAGAGCCTGGGATATGTGGCTCACTTCTGCACTATAACTCTAGACATGGTAGAGTTTTCTTAGATTCGGTTGAAGGATGGGATGCCTTCCATGGCTCCTGGCTTTATGACTAAAACTCTGAAACATTTTGTTAGCCTGCATGTCCTCCCAAAAGGCCTCATGGTTTTAACCCTGTGGCTTTGGATATGAGTTTTCTCCTCGTTTATGGTATCTGAACTTTCTCTCTCTTTTTGTTAGCTATGAATTTTCATTTTCACTAAAAAGTATTTTATACATTTGGAGCAGAACAGGGCTTCTGGTATCAAGTCTGTGCTTGTTGGACAGAAATTCCATTGATCAAACACTAACAAAGAATGTTGTTAGCCACAAATATGATATATAAGTAACAACATTTCAGGAAGTAATGACAGCTGTGAAGATAAATAAGACAAGTAAAAAGCTAAACAATTGGCATTTATTTTTAAGGAAGGTCATGGAAAACTTCTCTAAGGTAATCTCTGAACAGAGGACTGATTGAGGCAAGGGAGTGAGCCACGTGAAGATCTTGGGACGAACATTCCAAGCTGAGTGAGAACCTGAGGTTGGTGTAAGCTTGGTATGCTTAGGGAACAGCAAGACATTCCATCATCCCCAGAGCAGCAGGAACAAAGTGGAGAGTGGTAGGAGATAAAGTCATAAAAATGATAGCTCATATGGAGCCTTTGTAGGCCATGAGGGTTGGGAATTTGGATTTTATTCTTGTGTGATGGGAAACCCTTGGAGTGTTTAAGAGAAGTCGCAAGATTCTATTTATGTTGATATAGGGCATTCTTGTTGCTGTTTGGCGAGGATGCTGTAGGGAGATAAACTGGAGATACAGAGATTTATTCGAAGATTAATCCAGGCAAGTGGTTTTTGTGGTTGGGAACAGAGTGGTAGCAGTGGAGATGATGAAAACTGTCCAGATTTAAGATGCATTTTGAAAGGAAAGATGACAAGACATGTATGTGTAAAGGAAAAAGAACCATTAAGAATAAGTCTGATTTTTGCCCTGAGCAACTGGGTAACTAATAGTGTCATTTGCTGAACTTGGGAGGGTAAAGGATTTAGACTTCAGTGTGAAGCATGATATATTTGAGATGTCTGCTAAACATCTGAGTAGAGATATCCAGTAGGCAGTTCAATATACCAGTCTGGCATTCAGGAGAGAGACTGGGGCTTAAGAGCTATGTTTAGAAGCCATCAGTGAAATAATACAGCACTCAAAGGTGGAAGATTAGAGGCTTTTAGTGTGCCTCAGCCACTTGGAAATAGCAAGATAGTACGTAAAGATCAACTCTGTGAGCTTTAATTTAAGAAGGAATATGAAAATCCACCAGAATTGTGAAGGACACCCCAGATCCCAGGAAGGAGAATGCCGTCAAACAACCCTAGTGATGTCATCTTGCTGATAAAAGTAAGAGAAGCCCCATTATATGAGAGAGGCAGAGAGCCTGCCTCTGTGACTCACCTTTCCATTGGGAATCTGAGCAACCCAGGCTGAGGGGGAGCACTTTATTTCTGCCAAGCTCTGGAGGTTACTTGGGGAGGGACATGGAGATGCTCTGAGGGAAAAACACTGGGAAAAGCTACAGACATTTTCCCAGTCCTGAGACCAAGAGCAGGACACAATTTTGAATCCAGGTACATACAAAGTCAGCCATTCTTTGGTGACCCACCGGCATGGCCATGCAAGCATATTAGTCTCAGGCCAGAGATTTGAGGGTCTGCTCTGGAGTGGCATAAGGGCCTTTCAGAGCCAGAACTGTGGAAAGTGCCTCAGCAGTTGGCACTGAAGTTGTGCTCTTCCCTATCAAAAGCCGGGGGTGCGAGGAGAGCTGCTACAGCTGCAGTTTCTCCCGGGAGGTAAGACTTGTAGCCAGGGCCAGCTTTACAATCTCCAACCAGTCTGTGTGTGCCATTGCTGGGTACCCCACCTTGTTCTCCTGAGATTGTGGTACAGCAGTTTCCTCTCTTCTCCACTCCCAGGTGGAAACCTAGGCATTTAGAACACCTGCTTGCCTGGACCAGCAGCCTGAGATGCCCCACCAATCCTGGACATAGATTGTGGTGCAGCAGCTCCATGCCCAGACAGATCTCCATGCATTTAGAGCACCAACCGGCTTGCCCGAATTAACAGCCTGAGATGCCCCACCCATCCTGTGCAGAGATCCTGGTCCAACAGGGCTCTCTCTGCTTCACACCCAGGCAGATCTCCAGGCATTTGGAGCACCCATTTGCTTTGTTCAGAAACTTGAGCCACCTCACCCTTCCTGTGAAGATGCTCTGTGCAGGGTGGCCCTCTCTGCTTCACACCCAGGCAGACCTCCAGGCATTCAGAGCACTCATCAGGTTCAGCAGCCTAAGCTGTCCTACCCTTCATATTCCTAGATCATGGTGCAACAGGGCCCTGTCTACTCCATGCCCAACAGAACTCCAGGCATTTGGAGCATCTGTTTGCCTGGTTCAGCATCTTGAGAAACCCCACCCTTCCTGGAGATAAATTTCAGTATATCAAGCCCCTCTCTACTTCACGCCCAGGCAGATCTTCAGGAATTCAGAGCACCAGCTCGCCTGGATTAGCAGCCATCCTGTGCAGAGATCCTGGTACAGGGAGACCTTCTCTGATTCATGTCCAGGCAGATCTCCAGGCTTTCAGAGTAACCACTCATCTAATTCAGCATCTTGACCAACCCCACCCTTCCTGTGCAGAGATCCTGGTGAAGTAGGACCTTCTGCTCCCGTGCCCAGGCAGATCTTCAGGCATCCAGAACACTCACTCTCCTGGATTAGGAGTTTAGGCTTGCAATCCCCATGCTGAGTACTTGGGGCGTAGGAGGTTTCCCAGGTCCATGCGTATGCACATCTCTGGATGCTTGGTGGCCTCCCACTAAATTATCCCTCAGTGTAAGTGCTTGTAACTGCTACTGAGGAACCTGTAAGTGGACCTGCCTGGTGTGGCTCTGCTTATCATGGCTCCTACCATCCTTGGAGCCGAGAAGAGAGCTCAGATCACTGTGAATTCCACAAGGGAGCCCATTGCCTGAGGCAACAGAGAGCTTCTGCCAGTAAAAAAAAATCAAGTATTTACCCAGATGTGTTGGCCATACCTGGCTCTTATAAGCACAATTTACTGTCTTGTAGGTTGAACTGCACAGCCCAATGTAAAGCTTGCTGAAAAAACTGCATAGGGCTATAGAAGCAAAGCCAAAAGATGCTACCCAGCATTCTCTACTATACTAAGGAGGTGGAAGAAGGGAAAGGGAAGAAAAAACCCCAATGATATTATAGGAAAAGAAAGAAAAAGAAAAAAATACTACCCACACACAAATACTTATAAAACTTAGTGCCAGTGTCTGCAGATGAGAAGAAACCAGTGCAAAGAATATGGCACCATGAAAAACCTGAATGTAGTGACACAACCAAAGGATATCACTAACTCTCCAGCAATGGTCCCTAACCAAAATGGAAACTCAGAAATGACACAGATAAAGAATTCAAAGGATTGCACGGAAGCCCAATGAGATCCAAGACAAGTTAAAAATCAATACAAATAAACTTCTAAAGCAATCCAGGAAATAAAGAGATAAATATCTTAATAAAAGAAGAGATAACTATCTTAAGAAGAAATCAACCAGAGCTCCTGGAATTGAAAAACCTACTTAAGAACTTTAAAAATATAATTAAAATCTTTATCAGTAGGCCAGACCAAGCAGAAGAAATAATTTTAGATCTTGAAGACTAGTCTTTCAAACTAACCCAGTCAGACAAAAATACAGATTTTTTTAAAAATAAAATCTTTGAGAAATACAGGATTGTGTAAAGCAACCAAGCCTATGAACTACTGGCATTCCTGAAAGAGAAGGAGAAAAGGCAACATATTTGAGAAAATAAATCAAGAAAAATTATCTAATCTTGTTATCAAGGTAAATATCCAGGTACAAGAAATCCGGAGAACACCTGCAAGATAGTATGCAAAATGAACATTACCAAGGCATATAGTCAGCAGACTGTCCAAGGTCAATGCTAAAGAAAAAATCTTGCAGTTAGAGAAAAAGGTCAGATCCTGTACAAAGGGAATCCCATCATGCTAACAGCAGACTTCTCATCATAAACCTTAGAAGCTAAGAGATACTGGTGGCTTATTTTCAGCATTCTTATAGAAAATAAATTTCAACCAAGAATTTCATATCCTGCCAAACTAAGCTTCATAAGCGAAGGAGAAATAACATCTTTTCTGGATGAGCAAGCACTAATGGAATTTGTTACCAGTAGTCCAGCGTTGTAAGAGATCCTCAGTGTAGTTCTAAACATGGAAATAGCAGAGCAATACCTGCTACCACAAAAACACACTTAAGTACATAGCCCACAAACCTAATAAAGCAACCACACAATAGAAACTACAAAGCAACCAGCTAACAGCTTCACAACAGGCTCAAAATCTCACATATAAATATTAGCCTTGAATGTAAATGGTTTAAATGCCACACTTAAAAGGCACAGATTGGCAAGTTGGATATAAAACCAAGACCATCCATCTGTTGTCTTCAAGAGACCTATCTCACATGTAATGACACCCATAGGCTCAAAGTAAAAGGTCAGAGAAAGATCTATCATGCAGACAGAGAACAAGAAAGAGTAAGGGTCATTATTCTTACATAAAATAAAACAGATTTTAAACCAACAGTAAAAAAGGACAAAGAAGGGCATTACATAGTGATAAAAGGTTCAATACTACAAGAAGACCTAACTATTTTAAATATATATGCACCCAACATTGCAGCACCCAGACTCATTTAAAAAGTACTTCTAGACCTATGAAAAGATTTTCTGTCTCTCTCTCTTTTACAAAATACTGGTGATATTACATTACCTACTACTGAATACTAGTAGCAATTATAATGGTATTTGTGTATCTAAACGTAGAAAAGTTTCAGTAAAAATATGGTATAATCTTACAGAACCATTGTTGTATATGCAGTCACTGTTGACTGAAACATCATTATAAAGTGCATGACTATATATAAACCAGCAACATAGTTGTTTATTTTCAAGTATTATGTACTGTACATGAATATATGTGCTATACTTTTGTATGACTGGCGGTGCAGCAGATTTGTTTGTTTATAGCAGCATTATCACAAACAGATGAGTAATGCATTGAGTGACAACTTTACAATGGCTTTGATGTCACTAAGTGATATAAAAATTTTCAGCTCTATTATAGTCTTTTGGGATCACCTTGGTATATGCAGTTCATCTTTGACCAAAACATCATTATGTGGTGAATGAATGTAATTGCTAGGGTTCTTGCAGTTATTTACACCATAATCTCTATTAGGGCAAGAACTTTGGTTCCCTTCTCTATCATTTAAGAAAAGGTATAAAAGAACATTACTGCCCTTAGAGAACCATTTTGTTTTATTATTGTAATTATCAAAGAACATCTATTGAACACAACTGAAACAATGTTGCTCTATGGTCAGGTAGGTGAATTTAACCTCTGAGAAAGTAGTTCATGTATGCAATTAAAAAGAGTGGATGGAATATAAAAGAATAAGCTAAGATTTGTGCATAGCATGTTTAGATTATTCAATAGGTAGCAGAGTTGATGAAGAATGAAGAAGGAAACTGATAAATGGGGAAGCATAGCATTTGGGGAAGCCATTGAGCAAGTAAGATTTTTATTTTTAACAGTGTGAGTGATTTTGATTAAGATACAAAAGTATTTTGGGTCTATCATACCAAATATGGTTTAATAGTTGTGCTCATAGTGTTTGTTTTTATCTGGGCCTACAGATAGGCAATGAAACGCTTTGAAAATATAGCACACGTAAACACCATGAAGTTTGTTTGAAAAGTTGTAATGCAATATAAAGCAGTACTGGAGGTTGCCAGCAGATGGAACCATAGATTTTAGAAATTCAGATTGAGACTTCTTTCTTAGTAGACAATGGTAATGTAACAAGTTTATGAAAGCATAATATTTTTTTTTCTTTTAAATAACAATTTCCTGGATACATATCAGCCAGACTAAAGAGTAACAACCAAAGTAAACTTGTAGGTGTGAGACTCAATTTTTGTTGTCGCTTCTTTTTTTTTTTTTGAGACGGAGTCTCGCTCAGTTGCCCAGGGTGCAGTGGCGCGATCTTGGCTCACTGCAAGCTCCGCCTCCCGGGTTCATGCCATTCTCCTGCCTCAGCCTCCTGAGAAGCTGGGACTACAGGTGCCTGCCACTACGCCTGGCTAATTTTTTTTTGTATTTTTAGTAGAAACGGGGTTTCACCGTGTTAGCCAGGATGGTCTCGATCTCCTGACCTCGTGATCTGCCCGTCTCGGCCTCCCAAAGTGCTGGGATTACAGACGTGAGCCACTGCGCCCGTCCTGTTGTTGCTTCTTTAATGGTAAGTCTTGGAAAAAACATTTCTAAAATCTAACTGTAATGCAAATGTCTAGATACAGAAAATAACCCTTTACAGACCCATCAAATAATCATGAGTGTTGTAGGTAGTGAAGCAGAAAGGTGGTATTGAGCAATTTAAGTGCAACACCATTATCATGGGTAACATTGCTTCTTTTTAAAAGTTTTTATGTAAGTGTTTTTTTGTTTGTTTGTTTTTGGCTGGAGAGTGGCCTATGGCTTATGGATCTGGTATAGTTTTCATGCTTAATTTTGTGTAGTCTTAAGCCTTATCTGATCACTACAGCCAGAATTTAAGAGAAGTGAGATATAGATGACGCTGGGGAGTTATACAGCTTGGTATTCAGAAAAAAATGTGTCTTCACCTGCCTGAGGTTTTAAAAGTTGATCTGTGGGAAGGGGCTGGTTGCCATGAAGAAAAGTCCATGAACATCTGTCAGGATCCGAGGGGTACTGAGTGACAGTGATATTGCTAACTGGGCTTTTCTAGTAACTGCAACATTGCCAAAAGAGTCACATGTTTTCAACTGTTTTTTTGGATGTCCTGTTTATTTAAAGGCAGGACTTTCTATCAGCTCTGTTGGTCTTCCTTTTTTTCCCCATTACTTGTATATGATTCCTAGTCTACTGTCCTGCAAGGGCAGGTGGAAGCATGTCATCTCCTGCATTTGCTGTTAAAGTGGCATTGTAAAAACCACCTCAAACCTAGCTCTTTTGGTTCCGTGGGTGGCCATGCCCTTGAAAAATAGCTCGATTAGTAATAAGAGTAGTAAATATGTAGAAGGTAACTTTGGGCAAGAAAGTTAAAAGCTCTTTCCTACTTTCTTCTCCACTGCGATCTCTACATTCACTAATTTTCTCCCCTATAGTCGATTTTTAGTTGTGGTAGTTATATCCCATAAAAGTCTCCTGGAACACTGCATCAGCAAACATTGAACCATTACTTCTAGGAGAAATACAAGGTTAGTTGCCTGTCAATCTCTGTTCACAATATTTTCATCCATTGATTAATATATAACCTTGTTTTATGTGTGTTTCTGTTTAAAGATACTTATATATATGTATGTATATGTGTGTATATATATATATGTATATATGTGTATATATATAGAGTATTAACCTTGACCTCATGACCAACCACACTATAGTTTATCAGAACAAAGCTTAACTAACATACATATTTTTTCTGTAAGGTACATCCCAGTATTCTTGCAACTAGGAACACTAGAGGACACCTCAGCAGTATGCTTGGGGCCATTTTAAGTAGGGGAATCACCAATAAAAAGCACAAAAATTAAAAATGTGGTATTGTCTAGATAGAGAAAAGGATACTTGTTTACAGTATGCGAGCTGGAACAAAAAGATAGTCCCATTTTTGACCTCTGCTGGGAGAATACAATTTGGGTGACTCACATAATTTGCTGCCTTAATGTTTACAAGAGATCATGAAAATTGATTTTGAAGTTACAAATAAATTTTAGCAAGCAAGTAAATTTGCAAATATGGAATCTGTAAATAACTAGGACTGTTATCATTGAAAAATCACTGCTAATATGTCAATATTCTTGCCTCTAAACTGTTGACAGTATATTTTTGGTTTTATATAATTGTAATGACAGGCTGGGTGTAGTGGCTCATGCTTGTAATCTCAGTGCTTTGGGAAGCCACGGTGGGAGAACCACTTGAGGCTTTGAATTTGAGACTAGCCTGGTAGCATGATAAGACCCTATCTCTAAAAAAATTTTAGGAAAGTTAGCTTGGCATGGTCACATCCACCTATGGTTCTAGCTTCTTGTGGGAGGATTGCTTGTGCTCAGGAGTTCAAGGCTGTAGTGAGGCATGATTACACCACTGCACTCCAGCCTGGGCAACAGAGTGAGAACTTCTTTCTAAAATAAAAAATAATAAAAAAAATTTGTAATTTTAGCTCTCTAGTACCACTCAACTGTCTTTTTAAAACAAATGAGACCATTGGAACATTATAGAATGGGAATATATTTCACAACTAGTCCATGACAAAGCCAGAACTGGAACTCAGATCCCCACATGTGTGGTCCAGTGCTTTTGTAGTTGGGTCAAATGACTTCAAAGGCTTCAGAGCATTGGAGAGTTTCCTTTCTTCTCTCTATCTATGGTTTATGACTTTGCTAGCCTGGGCACTCTGGTAGGGGAAGAGGGAATCAAAAATTTGTGACATACACAGAAATCCCCATTCACTTTCTGATTTCAGTTTATGAATATCTTTAAATTTAACAAATATATAAATTGCTCCTGTTAAAAATGCAAATAGAGGTTGGGCCAAGCTGGTGGACTAGAAGCAGCTCATGTGCATAACTCTCGTGGAGAGGAAGTGCCAGGGCTGGGAACACTGAATCGGCAGGCTGATAATCTGAGAAACCACATGGGGACCTGTCAAGGCTCTTGGGGGGCACAGGACACAGAGAGAAGGGAGGAGTGAAGCTGGCACCAGCCTGTCCGGGCTCAGCATGGAGCCAGGAGAACCTCTTTAACACAAGAAAGGTGAGAGAATGCACTGGGAGATTCACACTCTCCATAGAGACGTGCAAGACTGGGAATGGGAGAATCTCACCCTCCACACTCCCCCACCATGTTTCTAGACTGAGGCAGAGAACCATCCAGATATTTTGTGAAGACAACTTTCAAGCCTTGGGACCTCTACAAGCCTTGGGACCCAGAGAAGATCAGCACCAGTGCCATAGCCCCAATAGAGGCTGCAGTCGCAGTGCCTGGGAGCAGTAAGATTACTCTACCCCACCTCAGTGAACGGGGCTTGGCACCAGCTTTAACTCAGTGGTCCTGCCTCTGTGTGGACTCAGCTAGAAGGTAGAGCCTTCTGTTGTCCTGGGAAACACCTGGACGGCAGGGTGGATGACCTCACTCACCCCTGCTGCTGGTAGCCAGGCAAGAAATGCCTGCTAGAGCCTCTGGCCCAGTGGTTGTGCTTCTGTCTGAATTTAGCCAGTGGATACAGCATCTTGTTGTCCCAGGAAACACCTGGACAACAGGGTGGGCCACTCTACCCACCCTTGCCTCTTGTAGCCAGGTGAGCCATGCCTGCTAGAGCTTCCAGCCCAGCAGTGCTACTTCTGCCTCAATTTGCTGAGTGGTGCAGCCTCCTGTTGCCCCCAAAACACTCAAAGGGCAGGGAAGGCAACTGTACCCACCCCTACCTCTTGTAGCCAGATGGGCCATACCCACTGGAGCTTCCAGTGGTTCCACTTCTATCTGAACTCTGCAGGCAGGTGCAACCCCATGCTTCCCCACAAAGTACTCAGACAGCATACATATTAGGGCTGACCTGGCAAAAATATGGCCAGTCTGCCAACTGCAGCCCCTGCCCAAGGGAGCCTTGTGGACCAGAACACCCAACAAAAAAATGTGGCTATGGAGGCTGTAATCGGACGAAGCTCATTCAAGACTCAGGAGAGGACTAGAAACCAATTGACTGAACCCACCTTGTACCACAATCAAACCCCCAGTGGTATCAAAGAAGATAAAAGCAAAAAACCCAAGCCAAAGGACAGCAACTTCAAAGAATAAAGGAGTGTCAGCCCACACAGATGAGAAAGAACCAGCAGAAGAACTCTGGCAACTCAAAAAGCCACGGTATCTTCTTACCTCCATACAACTACACTAGTTCCCCAGTAATGTTTCTTAACTGGGTTGAAATGGCCGAAATGTCAGAAATAGAATTCAGAATATGGATAGAAAGGAAGATCATCAACATTCAGGAGAAAGTCAAAACCCAATAGAAGGAATCTAAGAAATACAATAAAATCATACAGAAGATAAAAGACAAAATGACCATTTAAAAATAAAAACTAAACTGGTAGAGCTTAAAAACACACTACAAGTATTTTATTTCAAGTATTAATAGCAGATTAGACCAACTGAGGAAAGAATCTTAGCGCTCAAAGATCAGTTCTCTGAAATAACACAAACAGAAATAAAGAAAAATAATAAAGGAGAATGAACAAAAACTCTGCGAAATATGGGATTATGCAAAGAGACCAAATCTGTGATTCATTGGTGTCCCTGAAAGAGAGAGAGAGAAAAGAAGGAACTTAGAAAATATATTTGAGGATTTCATCCTTGAAAATTTCCCTAGCATTGCTAGAGAGGCCAACATTTAAATCCAGGAAATGCAGAGAATTTCTGTGAGATACTATACAAGGAAATCATCCCCAAATACATAGTCATCAGATTCTCCAATATCAAAATGAAAAAAAAAAAAGTCAAAGGCAGCCAGAGAGAAGAGGCAGGTCACCTTAAGGCTAACAGAGGACCTTTCAGAAGAAACCCTATAAGCAGAAGAGATTGGGTGGCCTATACTCAGCATTTTTTTTTTATTATTATACTTTTAAGTTTTAGGGTACATGTGCACAATGTGCATGTTTGTTACATATGTATCCATGTGCCATGTTGGTGTGCTGCACCCATTAACTCGTCATTTAGCATTAGGTATATCTCCTAATGCTGTCCCTCCCCCCTCCCCCCACCCCACAACAGTCCCCAGAGTGTGATGTTCCCCTTCCTGTGTCCATGAGTTCTCATTGTTCAATTCCCACCTGTGAGTGAGAACATGTGGTGTTTGGTTTTTTGTCCTTGCAATAGTTTACTGAGAATGATGTTTTCCAGTTTCATCCATGTCCCTACAAAGGACATGAACTCATCATTTTTTATGGCTGCATAGTATTCCATGGTGTATATGTGCCACATTTTCTTAATCCAGTCTATCGTTGTTGGACATTTGGGTTGGTTCCAAGTCTTTGCTATTGTGAATAGTGCCACAATAAACATACGTGTGCATGTGTCTTTATAGCAGCATGATTTATAGTCCTTTGGGTATAAACCCAGTAATGGGATGGCTGGGTCAAATGGTATTTCTAGTTCTAGATCCCTGAGGAATCGCCACACTGACTTCCACAATGGTTGAACTAGTTTACAGTCCCACCAACAGTGTAAAAGTGTTCCTATTTCTCCACATCCTCTCCAGCACCTGTTGTCTCCTGACTTTGACTTGGCGATGTGGGCTCTTTTTTGGTTCCATATGAACTTTAAAGTAGTTTTTTCCAATTCTGTGAAGAGTCATTGGTAGCTTGATGGGGATGGCATTGAAACTATAAATTATCTTGGACAGTATGGCCATTTTCACGATATTGATTCTTCCAATCCATGAGCATGGAATGTTCTTCCATTTCTTTGTATCCTCTTTTATTTCATTGAGCAGTGGTTTGTAGTTCTCCTTGAAGAGGTCCTTCACGTCCCTTGTAAGTTGGATTCCTAGGTATTTGATTCTCTTTGAAGCAGTTGTGAATGGGAGTTCACTCATGATTTGGCTCTCTGTTTGTCTGTTATTGGTGTACAAGAATGCTTGTGATTTTTGTACATTAATTTTGTATCCTGAGACTTTGCTGAAGTTGCTTATCAGCTTAAGGAGACTTTGGGCTGAGACAATGGGGTTTTCTAGATATACAATCATGTCATCTGTAAACAGGGACAATTTGACTTCCTCTTTTCCTAATTGAATACCCTTTATTTCCTTCTCCTGCCTGATTACCCTGGCCAGAACTTCCAACACTGTGTTGAATAGGAGTGGTGAGAGAGGGCATCCCTTTCGTGTGCCAGTTTTCAAAGGGAATGCTTCCAGTTTTTGCCCATTCAGTATGATATTGGCTGTGGGTTTGTCATAGATAGCTCTTATTATTTTGAGATACGTCCCATCAATACCTAATTTATTGAGAGTTTTTAGCATGAAGGGTTGTTGAATTTTGTCAAAGGCCTTTTCTGCATCTATTGAGATAATCATGTGGTTTTTGTCTTTGGTTCTGTTTATATGCTGGATTACATTTATTGATTTGCGTATGTTGAACCAGCCTTGCATCCCAGGGATGAAGCCCACTTGATCATGGTGGATAAGCTTTTTGATGTGCTGCTGGATTCGGTTTGCCAGTATTTTATTGAGGATTTTTGCATCAATGTTCATCAAGGATATTGGTCTGAAATTCTCTTTTTTGGTTGTGTCTCTGCCAGGTTTTGGTATCAGGATGATGCTGGCCTCATAAAATGTGTTAGGGAGGATTCCTTCTTTTTCTGTCGATTGGAATAGTTTCAGAAGGAATGGTACCAGTTCCTCCTTGTACCTCTGGTAGAATTCAGCTGTGAATCCATCAGGTCCTGGACTCTTTTTGGTTGGTAAGCTATTGATTATTGCCACAATTTCAGAGGCTGTTATTGGTCTATTCAGAGATTCAACTTCTTCCTGGTTTAGTCTTGGGAGGGTGTATTTGTCAAGGAATTTATCCATTTCTTCTAGATTTTCTAGTTTATTTGCATAGAGGTATTCGTAGTATTCTCTGATGGTAGATTGTATTTCTGTGGGATCAGTGGTGATATCCCCTTTATCATTTTTTATTGCATCTATTTGATTCTTCTCTCTTTTCTTCTTTATTAGTCTTGCTAGCAGTCTATCAATTTTGTTGATCTTTTCAAAAAACGAGCTCCTGGATTCATTAATTTTTTGAAGGGTTTTTTGTGTCTCTGTTTCCTTCAGTTCTGCTCTGATTTTAGTTATTTCTTGCCTTCTGCTAGCTTTTGAATGTGTTTGGTCTTGCTTTTCTAGTTCTTTTAATTGTGATGTTAGGGTGTCAATTTTGGATCTTTCCTGCTTTCTCTTGTGGGCATTTAGTGCTATAAATTTCCCTCTACACACTGCTTTGAATGTGTCCCAGAGATTCTGGTATGTTGTGTCTTTGTTCTCGTTGGTTTCAAAGAACATCTTTATTTCTGCCTTCATTTCGTTATGTACCCAGTAGTCATTCAGGAGCAGGTTGTTGAGTTTCCATGTAGTTGAGCAGTCTTGAGTGAGTTTCTTAATCCTGAGTTCTAGTTTGATTGCACTGTGGTCTGAGAGACAGTTTGTTATAATTTCTGTTCTTTTACATTTGCTGAGGAGAGCTTTACTTCCAACTATGTGGTCAATTTTGGAATAGGTGTGGTGTGGTGCTGAAAAAATTGTATATTCTGTTGATTTGGGGTGAGAGTTCTGTAGATGTCTATTAGGTCCACTTTGTGCAGAGCTGAGTTGAATTCCTGCATATCCTTGTTAACTTTCTGTCTCGTTGATCTGTCTAATGTTGACAGTTGGGTGTTAAACTCTCCCATTATTATTGTGCGGGAGTATAAGTCTCTTTGTAGGTCACTCAGGACTTGCTTTATGAATCTGGGTGCTCCTGTATTGGGTGCATATATATTTAGGATAGTTAGCTCTTCTTGTTGAATTGATCCCTTTACCATTATGTAATGGCCTTCTTTGTCTCTTTTGATCTTTGTTGGTTTAAAGTCTATTTTATCAGAGACTAGGATTGCAACCCCTGCCTTTTTTTGTTTTCCATTTGCTTGGTAGATCTTCCTCCATCCCTTTATTTTGAGTCTATGTGTGTCTCTGCATGAGAGCTGGGTTTCCTGAATACAGCACACTGATGGGTCTTGACTCCTTATCCAATTTGCCAGTCTGTGTCTTTTAATTAGAGCATTTAGCCTATTTACATTTAAAGTTAATATTGTTATGTGTGAATTTGATCCTGTCATTATGATGTTTGCTGGTTATTTTGCTCACTAGTTGATGCAGTTTCTTCCTAGCCTCGATGGTCTTTACAATTTGGCATGTTTTTTGCAGTGGCTAGTACCGGTTGTTCCTTTCCATGTTTAGTGCTTCCTTCAGGAGCTCTTTTAGGGCAGGCCTGGCGGTGGCAAAATCTCTCAGCATTTGCTTGTCTGTAAAGTATTTTATTTCTCCTTCACTTATGAAGCTTAGTTTGGCTGGATATGAAATTCTGGGTTGAAAATTCTTTTCTTTAAGAATGTTGAATATTGGCCCCCACTCTCTTCTGGCTTGTAGAGTTTCTGCCGAGAGATCAACTGTTAGTCTGATGGGCTTCCCTTTGTGGGTAACCCGACCTTTTTCTCTGGCCACCCTTAACATTTTTTCCTTCATTTCAACTTTGGCGAATCTGACAATTATGTGTCTTGGAGTTGCTCTTCTTGAGGAGTATCTTTGTGGTGTTCTCTGTATTTCCTGAATCTGAATGCTGGCCTGCCTTGCTAGATTGGGGAAGTTCTCCTGGATAATATCTTGCAGAGTGTTTTCTAACTTGGTTCTGTTCTCCCCGTCACTTTCAGGTACACCAGTCAGACGTAGATTTGGTCTTTTCACATAGTCCCATATTTCTTGGAGGCTTCGTTCGTTTCTTTTTATTCTTTTTTTCTCCAAACTTCCCTTCTCGCTTCATTTCATTCATTTCATCTTCCATCACTGATACCCTTTCTTCCAGTTGATTGCAACAGCTACTGAGACTTCTGCAATCTTCACGTAGTTCTCGAAACTTGTCTTTCAGCTCCATCAGCTCCTTTAAGCCCTTCTCTCCATTGGTTATTTTAGTTATGCATTCGTCTAATTTTTTTTCAAAGTTTTTAACTCCTTTGCCATTGGTTTGAATTTCCTCCCGTAGCTCAGAGTAGTTTGATCATCTGAAGCCTTCTTCTCTCAACTCGTCAAAGTCATTCTCTGTCCAGCTTTGTTCTGTTGCTGATGAGGAGCTGCGTTCCTTTGGAGGAGGAGAGGTGCTCTGCTTTTTAGAGTTTCCAGTTTTTCTGCTCTGTTTTCTCCCCATCTTTGTAGTTTTTTCTACTTTTGGTCTTTGATGATGGTGATGTACAGATGGGTTTTTGGTGTTTGTTAGTTTTCCTTCTAATAGACAGGACCCTCAGCTGCAGGTCTATTGGAGTTTGCTATTGCTAGAGGTCCACTCCAGACTCTGTTTGGCTGGGTGTCAGCAGCGGTGGCTGCAGAACAGCGGATTTTCGTGAACCGCAAATTCAGCTGTCTGATCGTTCCTCTGGAAGTTTTGTCTCAGAGGAGTATCCGGCCGAGTGAGGTGTCAGTCTGTCCCTACTGGGGAGTGCCTCCCAGTTAGGCTGCTCGGGGGTCAGGGACCCACTTTAGGAGGCAGTCTGCCCGTTCTCAGATCTCCAGCTGGGTGCTGGGAGAACCACTACTCTCTTCAAAGCTGTCAGACAGGGACATTTAAGTCTGCAGAGGTTACTGCTGACTTTTTGTCTGTGCCCTGCCCCCAGAGGTGGAGCCTACAGAGGCAGGCAGGCGTCCTTGAGCTGTGCTGGGCTCCACCCAGTTCGAGCTTCCTGGCTGCTTTGTTTACCTAAGCAAACCTGGGCAATGGTGGGCGCCCCTCCCCCAGCCTTGCTGCCGCCTAGCAGTTTGATCTCAGACTGCTGTGCTAGCAATCAGCTAGACTCTGTGGGCGTAGGACCCTCCGAGCCAGGTGCGGAACACAATCTCCTGGTGTGCCGTTTTCCAAGCCCATTGGAAAAGTGCAGTATTAGGGTAGGAGTGACCTGATATTCCAGGTGCCATCTGTCACCCCTTTCTTTGACTAGGAAAGGGAACTCCCTGACCCCTTGTGCTTCCCGAGTGAGGCAATGCCTCGCCCTGGTTCGGCTCGCATACGGTGCGCTGCACCAACTGTCCCGCATCCACTGTTTGGCACTCCCTAGTGAGATGAACCTGGTACCTCAGGTGGAAATGCAGAAATCACCCGTCCTCTGCGTCACTCACGCTGGGAGTTGTAGACTGGAGCTGTTCCTGTTCGGCCATCTTGGCTCCACTGAGCTCTGTGCTCAGCATTCTTTAAGAAAATAAGTTCCAACCAAGAATTTCATGTTCAGTGAAAGTAAATTTCATAAATGAAGGATAAATAAGAGCCTTTTCAGGCAAGAATATCCTTCAATGCTTAGGATATTTGCTACCATCAGACCTGTCTTACAAGAAGTCCTTAAGGAAGTGCTAAATATGGAAAGGAAAGATTGTTACTAGCTGCCACAAAAATACTCATAGACCATTGACACTATAAAGCAACCACACAATCAGGTCTGCATAATAACCAGCTAACAACATGCTGATAGGAACAGACTTGCACATATCAATATTAACCTTGAGTGTAAATGGGCTAAAATCCCCAATTAAAAGGCACAGAGTGGCAAGTTGGATAAAGAAATAAGACCCAACTGTATGCTGCTTACAAGAGACCCATCTTACATGCAGTGATACTCATAGGTTCAAAGTACAGGGATGGAGAAAAATCTACAAACAAATGGAAAACAAAACAAAACAGAGGTTGCTGTACTTATTTCAGACAAAACAGGCTTCAAACCAACCATAATTTAAACAGACAAAGAAGGGAATTACATGATAGTGAAAAGTTCAGTTCAACAAGACCTAACTATCCTAAATATATATGCATCCAAAACAGGAGCACCCAGATTGAAAAGGCAAGTTCTTAGAGTGAAGAGACTTAGATAACCACAAAATAATAGTGGGAGACTTCAACACCCCACTGGCCGTATTAGACAGATCAACAAGGCAGAAAACTAACAAATATATTCAGGTCCTGAACTTGACATTTCACCAAATTGGCCTAACATAAATATACAGAACCCTCCACCAAAAACAACAGAATGTACATTCTTCTGATCTGTATATGGCATCTATTCTAAAATTATCCATGCAATAAGCCATAAAATAATTCTCAGCAAATTAAAGAAACCTGAAATCATATCAAATATACTCTCAGACCACAGTGCATTAAAAATAAAAATTAATACTCAGAAAATTGCTCAAACCATACAATTATATGGAAATTAAACAAGCTTATCCTGAATAACTTTTGAGCAAACAATAAAATTAAGGCAGAAATCAAGAAATTCTTTGAAACTAATGGGAACAAAGACACAACATAACAGAATCTCTACGAGACAACTAAAGTAGTATCAGTAAGGAAGTTTATAGTGCTCACTGCTCACATAAAAGTTAGAAATACCTCAAGTTAACAACCTAACATCAAACCTAGAGGAACTAGACAAAGAAGAGTAAACCAACCCCAAAGCTAGCAAAAGACAAGAAATAACCAAAAATCAGAGCTGAACTGAAGGAAATTGAGACACAAGAAACCATACAAAAGATTGATGAATCTAGGAGTTTGGTTTTAGAAAGAACAAATAGGATTGATAGACTACTAGCTAAACTAATAAAGAAGAAAGATAGAAGATCCAAATAAGCACAATTAGAAATGACAAAGGAGATATTATCACCAACCCCACAGAAATACAGAAAGCTCTCAGAGACTACTATGCACACCTCTATGCTCACAAACTGGAAAACCTAGAAGAAATGGATAAATTTCTGGAAACATACAGCCTCCCAAGAATGAGCCAGGAAGCAACTGAATTCTTGAACAGAACAATAATGAGCTCCAAAACTGAATCAGTAATAAAAAGCCTGCCAACCAGAAAAAGCCCAGGACCAGATGGATTAACAGCCAAATTCTACCAGATGTATGAAGAAGGGCCGGTTACCATTCCTATTGAAACTACTCAAAAGTATTGAGGAGGAGGGATTCCTCCCCAACTCAGTCTATGAGGCCAGCATAATCTTGATACCAAAATCTGGCAGAGACACCACACACACACATACACACACATAGAAAATAAAACATCAGGCCAATATCCTTGATGAACATAGATGCAAAAATCCTCAACAAAGTACTAGTAAACTGAATCCAGCAGCGCAAAAAGCTAATACACCATGATCAAGTAAGTTTTATCCCTGGCATACAAAGTTGGTTCAACATATACAAATCAATAAATGTCATTCACTACATAAACAGAACTAAAAACAAAAACTACGTGATCATCTTAATAGATGCAGAAAAGGCTTTTGATAAAATTCAACATCTCTTCATTTTAAAAACTCTCAACAAATTAAGAGAGCCAAATCAAGAAGAAAATCTCATTCAAAATAGTCACAAAAAGAATAAAATACCAAGGAATACAGCTAACCAGAGAGGTGAAAGATCTGTACAGTGAGAACTACAAAACACTGCTCAAAGAAATCAGAGGTAGCACAACAAGTGGAAAAGCATCCCATGCTCATAGATAGGAAGAAACAATATAGTTAAAATGGTCATACTGACCAAAGCAATTTACAGATTCAATGCTATTCCTATCAAACTAAAATTTATATGGAACTGAAAAAGAGCTTGAATAGCTAAGACAATCCTAAGCAAAAGAACAAAGTTGTGGCCATGATGTTAACCAACTTAAAACTATACAAGGCTACAGTAACCTAAACAGCATGGTATTGGTACCAAAAACAGACACATAGACCAATGGAACATAATAGCGCCCAGAAATAAAGCTACATATCTAAAACCATTTGATCTTCAACAAAGTTGACAAAAACAAGCAATGGGGAAAGGACTTCCTATTTAATAAATGGTGCTGGGATAACTGGCTAGCCATATTCAAAAGAGTGAAACTGAACCCCTTCCTTACATCATATACAAAAATCAACTCAAGATGGAATAAAGACTTAAATTTAAAACTGAAAACTACAAAACCCCTGGAAGATAACCTAGGATATACCATTCTGGACATAGGCTCTAGCAAAGATTTCATGACAAAGATACTGAAAGCAATTGCAACAAAAACAAAAATTGACAAATGAGACCTAACAAAGGAAAGAGCTGCACAGTGAAAGAAACCATCAATAGAGTAAGTAGACAACCTGTAGAATGGGAGAAAATATTTTCAAACTGTGCATCTGACAAAGGTCTAACATCTAGAATCTATAGAAAATTTAACAAGCAAAAACCAATCAATCCTGTTATAAAGTGGGCAAAGTACATGAACAGATACTTTTCAAAAGAAGACATATATGCACCCCACAAGCATATAAAAAATGCTCAACATCACAATAATTAGAGAAATGCAAATGAAAATCCCATGAGATACCAGCACAGACCAGTTGAATGGCTATTATTAAAAAGTCAAAAAATAACAGACACTGGTGAGGTTACAGAGAATAGGGAATGCTTATATACTGCTGGTGAAAATATAGATGAGTTCAGCCACTGTGGAGAGCAGTGTGGTGATTTCTGAAAGAACTTAAAATGGAAGTGTCATTTGACCCAGTGATCTTGCTGTTGGTTATACCCAAAGGAACATAAATCCTTCTACCATAAGGATACATGCACATGTGTGTTCACTGCAGCACTATTCACAGTAGCAAAGTCATGGAATCAACCCTAAGTGCCCATCAATGGTAGAATTGATAAAGAAAATGTGGTACATGTATACAATGGAATATTACGTAGTCATAAAAAAGAACAAGATTACGTCCTCTGTAGCAATATGGATGGAGCTCAAGGTTGTAATCCTAAGTGAACTAATGCAGGAACAGAAAATCAAATACCATATGTTCTCAGTTATATGTGGGAGCTAAACATGGAGTACCCATGGACACAAAGAAGGGAACAACAGATACTGGAACCTATTTGAGGGCACAGGGTAGAGGAATGATAGGATCACAAAACTACCTATCAGGTACTATGGTTATTACCTGGGTGACAAAACCATTTGTAAAACAAATCCCCATGACACACAATTTACCTATATAACAAACCTGCCCATATTCCCCTGAACATAAAATTAAGATTAAATGAAAATAAATGATTGAATGAGTAAGACAGAAAACACACAAAACAAAACAAAAATACAAATGAGTATGACATTGATCAAAATTATCTATTAATCAAGTATATAAAAATTAATATTTGGGTTAGCTCTGGGGTAACTAGACTGAGACCAGGTCAAGTTGATTGAGAGGTGGCCTTCAGAACGTTAGGCAGGAGTGGGGGGACCCTCCAGGAGATGGATATCCTTGAAGAGAAACCTGCCCCGCCGCCCATGATGACTCTGAAACAGCTGAGTAGGCCTCCCTGCCTGTTAACTGATTGAGCAAACGTGGAAGCCTCTGGAAAGGCTGTTGTCTCATCAAAGCTGGGAAATTCTGCCTTGTAGCTTAATATCTTTTTGATAACCACCTGTGGGATTTCCTTTTCAGTTTGGCAGCATTTGCTTGGACAATATTTCTGTCTGATTCTTATCCTTTTCTCTTTTTATGGGGATCTTCCTCTTTTGCCTTTAGCTATGCACTTCTCAATTTGGGATTTGCACCCTGTTTCATCTTGTTTGGTTACTGGTAACATCACTGCTTGGACTTTTTTCCATCTGCTCTTTGGAAAAATATCTAATTTCATAATTAGAATGTTGTTATTTTTCTTCATTCTCTCAAAAGCTAGTCTTCTACTGAAATGTATTCAAGAAGTGTGTCGCATACGTTTGAAAAATGCTTCCTAATTTCTCTAGAAAGAAATATCGAACGCTATCTAGCCACCCTCCTGATGGATCCCTGTGGTGCCCGGCAGGAATGGGCTGCAGTGAACTCCCAGGGCCTTTCTGCTGCGTCCTCTATCCCTGTCTTTTGCTGTCTGACTTGACTCAGATCCAGGTAAAGTCGGAAATTTCTCCCACAAACAGACCTTCAGCTTTTCCAGTGGGGGTGTCTGTTTGTGAGAGGAGAACCTCTGTTCCCACTTGCACAGTTGGGGCACTCACAGTATTCGGGGTGTCTACTCGGTCCTGCAGGAGCAGTCCGCTTCCTTCAGAGGGTCTGTGGGTCCTCTCAGGATTGCTGGTTTGTTCTTGCAGTCAATCTGGAGCTAAAATTTAC
This sequence comes from Hylobates moloch, assembly GCF_009828535.3. Taxonomy (NCBI): domain Eukaryota; kingdom Metazoa; phylum Chordata; class Mammalia; order Primates; family Hylobatidae; genus Hylobates; species Hylobates moloch. The sequence continues at coordinate 54,906,028 of NW_026652296.1, read as the reverse complement.
AATATAAGCCTCCGTGTGCTGCTCTGTCCAGGCTGCAATCTAGTCCTCCCTCCCATCCGCCATGATTCCCATACCTAATCTCTATTTTTAATCTTTGTTATTCATAGAAATGTCTCTTAATCAATATGTAGTTACATTTAAAAAATTAAGCTGAAAGTCTATGTTTTGTCATAGGATATAGCAAACCCATTACATTCACAAAATATTTGGATTCATTCATGTTACTTATTTTTTGTTTTATGTTTTCATTTGTGTTCTTTTATTTTCAGGCAGTTTTAGACTGACCAAAGTCTCTTTGATCTATTTTTCTTCTTCAGTGGTTTGGAAGTTAAATATCCTATTTTGATTCTTTGAATGGTTGCTCTTACACTTTTAATGAACATCTTTAAACTTTGATTTGCCTTTTTATCAATGAATCAGTCTGTATTTATATTCTCCCACAAATAACACTAGAATATTCACTTTTACTCCTCTCCAGTTTCTCCTCTCCCTACCACATGATCTTCCAGAGATGTCATCAAAAATTTAGTTCTTTTTACTATTTTTTTCAACTTTTTTTCTTCCGTCATCCTACCTCATGTTTCTCAGAGATATCATCTAAAAGGTTAGATTCTTGTTAAATGTTTTTTGTAATCATCACTTAAATTATTGATTATTATAACTGATTCCTTATGTTTGGATTAAATTTTCTTCTTGCTAGAGAACATCCTTTTGTAATTCATTCAGAACTTTCTGAGTCTGAAAATGCTCTTTTTTCGTGCTTATACTTGGATAATTTAGTTTTAGTATTTTAGGCTCAAAATGATTTTCCCTCCGATCTTGGGAAACATTGTTCTATTGTCTTTTTTCATCTGATATTACTAGAAGATAAGTCCAGTATAAGTCTCATTCTTTTATCAAAGTGCATTATCTGTTTCCCACATTCTTCTTACCAGTCTTCTGGTAAGACTTTTCTCTTTATTCTCAGCTTTCTGAATTTTTCCATGTTGGGCTTAGTTGTAGTCTGTTTTATTCATCTTGCCGAGGACTCAAAGGCTTCTTTTAAGCTGAAGTGTAATGATTTCTTCTTCCTCTCTTTTTGGAACTGTAGTAGACATTCATTGATAAACTGGGAGATATCTTTTATGTCTCTTTAACTTGTCTTTCATAAGTTTTTAAATTTTTTCCTTTTGTACGTACTTTTGGAGAATTTTTAACTGCTTTTTCTGTTTTTAAAGTTACTTTCTACTGTATCCCCATACAGTAATCCATAGTGATAGAAATCAGAGTAGTGGTTTCCCAGTTTTGTGGGGAGAGAGCAGGGCAGACATTAACTTGGAAGGAACACTAGGGAACTTTCTAGTGTGTGCATTGTAATAATGTTAAAATAACATTATTGTTACATAATTAAAACAGCTGTATCCATTCAGCCATTTTCTCCATCTATTGATCTTTTTAAACTCTAGGATTAAAATTTTAATTTTCCCCCGTGGTTTCTATATTCTCTTACATCTTATAAGGACATTGGTTACATATATTCTGTAGGTTTATTTGTTTGCTTTCTCAATTTGTCCAGCTTTGGCAGATGGAAGTTATTCTTTGGTTTAGTTTGGTGACTCTTTTTATGTCAGCATTCTTCACATGTTTGGTAAACATTTTCTGTATTTATATGTTATCTGAGAGCCAAGTTTATGAAAGTCTTATCAGTTCCCTTCAGCCTGTCTTCAGAAATTGCAGGAGGCTGGTAGAAGAAGGCTATTGTGCTATGAAATGAACCAGTGACTAGTTTGTTTCTCCTAAGTGATGTTTGCCTCCTGAGATCCTTCTTTAACCCTAGTCTGGAAGCTCTAATGTTCCCTGCTCCCGACTCGGGTTGTATACTTTTCTTGCACTCTGCTTGGTTTAGCGAGAATAAAGAAGAGAGTGTGCATAAGTCAACAAGTCTGGCGGTTTCTACTTGGGTCCCCCCAACTCTTGTATCTGCAGATTTTGACTCGGAGTACCCTGGATCCTCTTTCACCCTTTATAGTAGATATCCCACACACACATTTTTGCATTTTAAAAATACAATCTCATCTATTTTCATCTTTTTTATAATTCTTCATAGACTTAGGTACCTCTTCATTGTTACTCAAAAACAGCTAAGATTTTTTTTTTTTTTTTGAGATGGAATTTCACTCTTGTTGCCCAGGCTGGAGTGCAATGGCACCATCTCAGCTCACCACAACCTCCGCTTCAGGGGTTCAAGTGATTCTCCTGCCTCAGCCTCCCGAGTAGTTGGGATTACAGGCATGTGCCACCACGCCTGGCTAACTGTGTATTTTTAGTAGAGATGGGGTTTCTCCATGTTGGTCAGGCTGTTCTCGAACTCCCGACCTTAGGTGATCGGCCCGCCTTGGCCACCCAAAGTGCTGGGATTACAGGCATGAGCCACTGCTCCTGGCCATTTTTTTCATATGTTTTTGGACATCTAGGACTTTGGAATAAGACAGGAAGTAGGGCACGCTACATAATTTGCAGAATCTAGTGCAAAGTTAAAAAGCAGGACATCTTGTCCAAAAAGCAGGAAAAATAGTGTCGTTAAACGTACTATAATATAAAGTTTTTTCTTTATGATATTTTACTAACAAAAATCACGAGCGTTTTCCTAAGTCACTAAATTTCCCTGTATAACATCATTCTTCCCCCAACTGGAAACTTAAAAAAAATTTTACTTTGCCCTCAGAGGCAAAAACTGCTAACACTTTTCAATCTGTGTTTAAAACATTATTTCTTCTCCTCTTTTTGATATTTTTAGTTTTTTAATCTTTTAAATTATGGTGAAGTACATATAGTATAAAATTTACCATCTTAATCATTCAGCTCAATGGCATTAATTACACTTACATTGTTGTACAACCATTGCCACTGTCCAGCTCCAGAACTCTTTTCATCTTGCAAAACTGAAAAATAATAAAGCTTTTTTCTTTAAAAATGTTTATCACTTATAAAACATAATAGGGATAATAGTGATGGATGAGGAGCAACGTAAACTGTACAATTGCAAAAAATAACATTTTTGGTGTTGTAGTGAGTTGAATACTGTCTGCCAAAATTCGTATCCACTCAGAACCTCAGAATGCAAACTTATTTAGATACAGGGTCTTTGTTGATGTAATTGGATTAATGTGAAGTCACTCTGGATTAAAGTAGGCACTAAATCCAATAACTAGTGTCCTGAGAAGCAGAGGAGAGGACACAGAGACACCCAGAGGAGAAGGCCATGTGAAGACAGGCAGAGATTGCAGTTATGCTGTCACTAGCCAGGGAACACCTGAAGCCACCTGAAGCTGGAAGAGGCAAGGAAGGGTAGAACCTTTAGAGAGAGCACCGCCCTACTGACACCTTGATTTTGGACTTCTGGCCTCCAGAACTGTGACAGAATGAATTTGTGTTGGTGTAGTTTGCCCAGTTTGTGGTAATTTGTTACAGCAGCCCTATGAAACTAATACAGGTATCATACTTCTATGTAGCAAATAAATAGTAATTCTTTAAGAAGACATCTTCATTGAACAGAAGAATTTTACTTTTCTGCAAATTCATTTATTAAGTCATCAAAATTTATACTTCTAGAAATTTTGTTTTCAATTGATATAATTAAAAAATAACACGAGTTGGTCCTGACAAATGCAAGATCACAAATAATTTTAGATAATTTTTTATTGTGAGGAGGAGATTTTTTGGATACAACTGTCATGGGACCTGTTAAAAGTATTTTAGTGCTATGCAACATTGAGATTAACTTTTGATGAATTATTTTGAAATACAAATTTTAATGTGTCTATAGCTGATGACTCTTAAGGAATAGTTTTTCTAAATAGATTTAACTCTTCATACAAATCGGTTTTGTGTAACTCCAAATTTAATTTTGTTAATTTATACAATGATAGTTTGACATTTCCTCTGCTATTTTTGGAATTGGTGGAGGTCTGTACAAGGAATTAAAAGTGGTATAATGATTGTATATAATTCACAATGCCATTTTGTGCACTCTATCATTACATCTTCAATTTTAATGAGAACTTAATGAGGTAATTGTCTTCTTTGTTAAAAATTTATCTAAAGCTTTATATAAAAATAGTGTTATTTTCCATTGAATGTGACAATCTTTGCATTTATTTTCTATTTCTAAGCCTGTGGATATTTGTTTTACAACATTGCCGCAATTTTCAAAATTAGTAATACCTCTTTGAACACATAATAACTCTTTGATATGTTTTATTATGTAATGTTCATGTGTACTTTTTCTTGGTAATTGTTTACTAACAGGGTTTACTGTTTGATAAGTGGCAGTTCCCAGCCGGACTCTCAGGCTGGAGGGTTAGTATTTGTGCTGATGCACAGGGTTGGGCTCCAAGGATGGAATGGCAAGCTGGCATCCCACCGGTGCTCCCAACCCTGGAACATAGAGTCTCACCTGTCTTGGGACAGGGACACTAATGGGGCTGCTTCTGCTGCACCTGCCACCATCACCACCATGCCACCACCAATCTGGGCCCAGGTCTGAGTGTGGCTGCCCCCTCAAGCTCTGCATCACCCCAGCCTGCCCCCAGGATGCTAGTGAGTCCCATGAGGCTAGGCCAGCTGTTCCAGTTGCTGCTGACTGCTGTATCTCCGGGTGTGAGTCTATGTGGTGTGTGTGTGTGTGTGTGTGCACTGCTGCCTGAGTGTGTGTGCTTCCTCTGTTCATATGGGTGCTCCATTGTCCTATCAGTCTTCACTTGCAAAACACAGGTTCAAAGAAAAAATTCTTATGAATATCATGACGGTGATAGCGAAACATTAAAGCAATTGCGAGGTTCTTCCTGAGTGTGTGTCCCAGTGGGGCTACACATGCCACATGTCCACAGAGCCAGCCCTGATAGGGAGGCAGCAGGAATACTGCATTTACCATCTTGATCTGATCTCTTCATGAAAGCCAATATTGCTTTATTAAACCACTTTTATGTGGAATGTGGTGCATTTGCATCTGAATTGGTTATCCTAGTTTGCATTTTCCAGCTGGACAAAGGCCAGTTTCAATGGCTTTAGAGAGAGGGAATAATCTAGCCTTGTTCCTATGGCTAGGGACCAAACAGATTTTTTTAATTTTAAAAATTATTTTAAAATTTAATTTGTTTTTTTTTAGAGTTTCACTCTGTTGCCCAGGCTGGAGTGTAGTGGCATGATCATGGCTCACTGCAGCCTTGAATTCCTGGACTTAAGTGATCCTCCTGCTTCAGCCTCCCAAGTAGCTATGATTACAGATGCACATTGCCATGCCTGGCTAATTTCTAAAAGTTTTTTGTAGAGTTGGGGTCTTGCTATGTTGCCCAGCTAGTCTTGAACTACTGGCCTCAAGCTATCCTCCTGCCTTGGCTTCCCAAAGTGCTGGGATTACAGGCATGAGCCATCACACTTGGCCCCAAACAGATTTTTAAATCTCTTCTTGAGAATCAAAAGTCACCTTTCTAATGTGGAAGGTTATGTTCATATTATTCAGAAAATGCTAATGACTGTGCATAAATAAAGCTTATCCTCTATTGTGAATCATCTTCAGCTTCCCAATTATAGCTCATGGATCAGTTTCTGGTATAATCTATATCATTCCCTGGTGACCTTTCCCCCCCTCATTTTCTGCATGTATATATCTTGTGGTTAGGCATCGGAAGGCTGTATCTTATTGAAGTATCTGAGTGTATCAACAGGCTTATAAAAATGGTTGATGTTGTAGAGTTCAGAGATTCAGAGCTAGATGCTTATCTGAAAGCATTTCCAAACCTATCTGGTACTGGCCTGAACCAGATTCTGTTCTGTTTGGAATATAAATTTTACAGTATTTCATTTTTTTTCCAGATAGGAAACAATACTGAGTGTAGCTTATTGAAGTGTTTTCTTAACATTATAGCTTTTTTACTGATGAAAGAATATGAGATTATATAATCTTTGTTATTTATCTTCAAAACTCTTGATATTACATGCCATAGTATACTACAGCATGGACTATTGTTATAATATGTACTAGTTATAAAATGTATAACACAAAAATCTATATTATACTAGTTATAAAATGAATACCACATGCATACTTGTGCTAGTTATAAAATATATACCATATGTACTCGTTATAAATGTATATCACATAAAACCTATATTATACTAGTTCTAAAATGTATGTTACATAAAGCCTGTATTATAACTGGAGGACTAAATATCAGCTAGTTAACAAATTACTCAGATGTTCTTTATATACTCTTAAAGATCTCTATTTGATTGTCTAATTATGCCTTTTATGTGACTGGAGATGGTTCTACATAAAAATATTTGGGAAGCTTGACTTTCTGCCAGACCAAAGAGATTCAAACTTATTTGAGATATATAAGCCACTTTCATTTACTAAGTGTCTGTGATTAAGGCAGAATCCCCTGCTTAAATCATAGCTTTGGGAAGGGAATATAAACAGAAACATAGCTCATGCCCGTGCCCACTGTTTCTCCCTGCCCTGGACGTTTGCCAAGCTTCAGTTTGGCATTATCAAAAATACAGAGCATATTGTTACTATTAGAATATCAATTCACAACTGGGTTTATATTGGGTAAAGATTTGTTATATATTTTTAAATTTCTGAGTTATTTCTTATTGGTGAGCGCTTGGAAAAATGGAGTCAGAGCTTGGTGTGAGGGGAGGAAAGAGGCAAAACCTATTTTGTTGAAAACCCTAATGGGGAAGATTCACTTTTCTACTGGATTCATATTTTTGTACTTCTCCTCGTCGAAATGATTGTTTTGGACAAAGAAGCTGCATTCTTTATGTATGTTTACTCATATTGCTAACAATTAAAAATTGTTTTCTTTTACACGTTGCTTTTACATTAAAAATGCTTAAACATATATTGGTCTTTGAGGCATCAGCCTTTCATCTTGGGGGACCTAATTTAAAACCTTTCCCAGTTTAAGCAGAAACAAGTTAGATCTTGTCACCTGCACTCATCCAAGCTTTCAGGATGAACAATAATTACAATAAACTCAAATCATTCCAAAATGTTTTCTCATTACATTCTAACACATGAAGAATAGTAACAAAATACCTTATTGTGTAACTAAGAAAGATTAGTATTTTTTCTTGAAAATCATTACATTGTAGCCTTCATCAGAAGAAAAATAATGAACTGTTACAGCTTCTGTTATAAGTTATTTTGGAAAATGAAATCAGAGTGTCAAGTATGATTTCACAACATTGTGAATGAGAGACCGTGGGTCTGGTGATGTAAGAGGCCACTTTCTACTCCTTGGGAGAACAGTTTATACCCCTGTGGTCCTCCACCCACAGGAAGTCTTTTCTTTATTGCTTAACTCCACTCTAGTAAGTCACTGACCTCCATGTCCCCTTGAGTTCCATATTGAATACACCAGGTTAAGTTCGAATCCAAACTCGGAACATTTACATTTTAATAGGATTGATAGACTTAAACTGAAGAATAAAACTTGAGTGTGGGAAGTTTTGATAGACAGAAGGAGCGAGATCCCCTGTCGTCGGGAGAGCCTTTGAATCTTACTGGATTCCCACTGGAACTTCACATTTTTTGGGTGTGGACAAGAGGGTCCTGAGGATAGCAAAGTGTCCTTCTCCCATTCTTTTTCTTCAAAGGGCACTTGGCATTCTGGGTGGCCTGAGACAACTTTGTCGCTTCTTGGCTGTAGTAATTTGGAGAATAATTGCTGTCTTTGTCTTATGCTCAGGTCTCTGTACACTCCTGCAGTATCCTTGACTCACTCCTAACAAGGTCCCCAGCATTGTCTCAATATGTACAGTGGTCCAGTCTGCTGTGCCCTCCCATTGCTTTCATAAAACAGTTGCAACTCTCCTTCAGGGTCTCTGTAGCCAACAGGCATCAAACTTCTTGGAAAAACTTCTTGGCTTCTTGGATGGAGCCCTGAATAGCTTTGTTGTATGAGTCAGGTACACACTTTATTTGAGAGTGTGGGAGAACTGGCTAGTACTTTCACTACTACTGTGTGTTGGTAGTTTAAACAATTCAAAGTATAAAATTTATCCATTAACTTGGTTTTATTCTTCTACCATGTAACTAGGAGTGAGAATACTTCATGTAGAAAAATGCTCCAATTTTAATGTTGGAGGTTCTTAAAATGCTCTAATTCAGGTCTTGCTTATGTTGTCTCAAATGCAAGCTCATCCCTGCACTGCCAGATGGTCTCTATGTGCATTTATGTGTGTAGATACAGGCATACTTCTAAGATACTGTAGGTTTGGTTCCAGACTACTGCAGTAAAATTAGTATAACAATAAAATGAGTCACACAATTTTTTTGGTTTCCCAGTGCATATAAAAGTTATGTTTACATTATACTGTAGTCTATTAAGTATACAATAACATTGTGTCTAAGGCAAACAATGTACATACCTTAAATAAAAAATACTTTGTTAAGAAATGGTAATGATCATCTGATCCTTCAGCAGGTCACGATCTTTTTGCTGGGGGAAGGTCTTGCCTTCATGTTGATGGCTGCTGATTGATCAGGGTGATGGTTGATGAAGGTTACGGTGGCTGTGGAAATTTAAAAATATAAGACAGTAATGAAGTTTGGCTCATCCACTGACTCTTCCTTTCATGTAAGATTTCTCTGTAGCACGTGATGCTGTTTGAAAGCATTTTACTCACAGTAGAACTTTCAAAATTAAAGTTTACCCTCTCAGACCTTGCCACTGCTTTATCAACCAAGTTTATATAACGTTCTAAATCCTTTGTTGTCATTTCCACAACGTTCAGTGTCTTTTCTGGGAGTAGAGTCTATCTCAAGAGACCCCTTTTTTGCTCATCCAGAAGAAGCAACTCCTCAACCATTTACATTTTATTTTGAGATTACAGCAATTGAGTCCCATCTTCAGGCTTCTTCACATCTAATTCAAGTTCTCTTTCTTTTTCTACCACATCTGCAGTGACTTCCTCCACTGAAATTTTGAACCTCTCAAAGTCATTCATGAGTGTTGGAAAAAACTTCTAAAGTCTGTTAATGTTGGTATTTTGACCTCTTTTCATGAATCATTAATATTCTTAATGGATCTAGAATAGTGTGTACCTTCCAGAAGTTTTCATTTACTTTGCACAGATCCATCAGAAGAATCCCTACCTGTGATACCTGTAGCCTTATGAAATATATTTCACAAAGAGTAAGACTTAAAAGACAAAATTACTTCTTGATCCATGGACTGCAGAATGGATGTTGTGTTAGCAGGTGTAAAAACAACATTAATCTTCTGTACGTCTTCTATCAGAGCTCTTGGGTGACCAGGTGCATTGTCAATGAGTAGTACTATCTTGTAAGGAAGCTTTTTTTCCTGAGCCGTAAGTCTCAACAGTGGGCTTAAAATATTTAGTAATTCATGTTGCAAACAGATGTGCTGTCATCTAGGCTTTGTTGCTCCATTTCTGGAGCACAGACAGAATAGGTTTAGCATAATTCTTCAGGGCCCTAGAATTGTCAGAATGGTAAATAAGCACTTAGTTCAACTTAAAGTCACCAGCTGCATTAACCCCTAAGAAGACAGTCAACCTGTCCTTTGAACCTTTGAAGCTAGGCATTGACGTCTCCTCTCTAGCTCTGAAGTCCTAGGTGGCCTCTTCTCCAATAGAAGGCTGTTTTGTCTACAATGAAAATTTCTTGTTTAGTGTAGCCACCTTCATCAAGGATCTTAGCTAGATCTTCTGGATAACTTGCTGCAGCTTCTATATCAGCACTTGCTGCTTTCCTCTGTACTTTTATGTTATAGAGATGGCTTTTTTCCCTAAACCTCATGAACTGATCTCTGCTCGCTTCAAACTTTTCTTATGAAGCTTCCTCACCTCCCTCACCCTTCACAGAATTGAAGAGAGTTAGTCCGTGCTCTGGATTAGGTTTTGGCTTAAGGGAATTTTGTGGCTGGTTTGATCTATCTAGACCACTCAAACTTTCTCCATATCAGCAATGAGGCTGTTTTGCTTTTTTACCATTCATGTATTCACTGGAGTAGCACTTTTCATTTCCTTCATGAACTTTTCATTTGCGTTCACAACTTGGCTGTTTGGCACAAAAAGCCTAGCTTTTGGCCTATCTTGGTTTTGGATATGCTGTGCTCACTAAGCATATTCATTTATAGTTTTTGATTTCAAGTAAGAGACATGAGACTCTTCCTTTCACTTGAACACTTCGAGGTCATTATGGGGTTATTAATTGGCCTAATTTCGATATGATACTCTCAGTGGGTAGAGAGAGCTGAGGAGAGGGAGAGAAATGAGGGAATGGCCAGTGGAGCAGTCAGAACACATACAACATTTATGGATTATGTTGAGCATCTTATTTGGGTACAGTTTGTGGACCCTAAAACAATTACAGTGGTAACGTCAAAGATCACTTATCACAGATTGCTCTAGCAGATATACTTTTTCAGTAATGAAAAAGATTGAATATCGTGAGAATTACCAAAATGTGGCACAAAGACGAAAAGTGAGCTCACAAAAAGTGCTCACGAAAAGTGAGCATGTACTGTTAGAAAAATGGTGCCAATAAACTTGCTCAATTCAATGCAGGGTGCCACAAGCCTTTAATTTACAAAAAATGCAGTAACTGCTACATGCAATCTAGAAAGTACAAAAATGTGAGATATGTCTGTATTAGATAAGAGAAACAAAAGCAAAGTCAGAGGTCTCTAAGGGGAGATTGGCCAGGCCTTTGACCTGCTTCCTATCCATTCAAAGATCATCAGGCCTCAATATATTGACTTCTCAATACTAAGAATACGTGAGGCTAAGAATAATAATTTATTAATCCACAGTGAGAAATGGAGCCATCACATTGTATTAGTCCATTCTTGCATTTCTATAAAGAAATACCTGAGGCTGGGTAATTTATAGAGAAGAGAGGTTTCATTGGCTCATGGTTTTGCAGGCTGTACAGACAGCATGGTGGCATCTGCTCGGCTTCTGGGAGGCCCCAGGAAACTTACCATGATGTCGGAAGGCAAAGGGGAAGCTGGCACTTCACATGGCTGGAGCAGGAGGAAGAGAGGGGGAGGTACCACACACTTTTAACCAACCAGCTCTTGGCAGAACTCATTTTCATGAGAACAGCACTAAGGGATGCTGTTAAACCATCATGAGAAATCCAGCCCCATAATCCAACCACCTCCCACCAGGTTCCACCTCCAACTTTGGGGACTGCAATTTGACATAAGATTTGGTGGGGACACAGATCAAAACCATATCACATATGGAACAGGATAATGGGGATTTATGATGAGTTTATTTTTTCCCTATCATCAAATTACATGGTTTCTCATTGTGTTCATTTACCATATGAAACCACTGCTGTAAAGACCAGAAATGTTCACGTTAAGAAGGTCAGTTCCCTTTCTTTCTCTGTAGCCAACTGATTTGAGAATTTGAAGGTCATCTGGGGAGTACAACGTTGGAACAAAGAGAGTTAGATAAAAAGTCCTAAACAACAGTGGACCAAGGTAGTCAGTCATCTCTAGTAAACAAGTTAGCCTTGCAAGTGGGGCAAGATAGAATGATGTCTGTTGGTTTCATCCTGCATCCCATTATACTTTAGGAGTGCCCTTACGTTGGAATTGGAAGAAACACACCAACTCCAATGGTTAGACCTTTGTTTCTCTTGGATTATGCTTTGCTGGGCACTGGTAATAAACTGTCTTGTCCAATCCATCCCTATTTTGATTGACACATTGACTTTTAGAATATATTACTGTAATGTGTTCCATCTGGTTATAGTCAAGCCTGTTAGCCTGTGAGCCAATCAGGTGACTTGATCTCTGTATGCACTGTCTCATATTAGGCTGCTCTTATATTTATCTCTGAAGATAATCTGTTATTTCTAAATTCTTGAGGACACCTTACTTTAGCCCCCAAATATTAACACAAAATACTTGGTAACAAAAATAAGGCAGATTTTTAATGATCAACATACATTCTTAAATTACCTACAATGTTTGGTGCAGTATATCAGGCATGATGTTTTACCCTTTATTTTATACTGAGGACTCTGAACTATGAGTCTTCTAAACAGAACATCTATATATTAATTACTTTGATAAATTAAACTAAAATATTTTCCGGTAGGTTTCTCAAGATTTGATTTCTTGGTCACCAAAGGATATGTTTTCAAGCATCACCTTAAATAGAAAAATACATGTAAAGTCTAAAATAGCTTGGTCACATGACTTGGCAAAGTCATTTGAATGAAGTTACTTATGAGCCATTTCTTGGTGCGCAATCCTATTAAATTTATGATGGTCAATTATGATTATGAAAACATGCCAAAAGGCTCTTCCAGGTGTATTTTTACAGCATTTTCATTTTGTTCTTTAGCTTTTTTGGTAGCTAATCAAATTGTGCTCATCAGAGAATGATCAAAGGATATTTAAGACAAGATTTTGGTTTTCATATATTATTGAATATAAAACAATTGGCTTCATTTTTTATACTCTTTTAAATATATTGAAATATTCATAAGGTATGTGAAAAAAAGGAAAAGCAGCTTTCAAAAACAGTGTGTAATAATGATTTTAATTTTGTATAGATCTGTGTATATATGTATATATATCTAGTTGAGAAAAGGCAGAAAGGCATTAAACAAAGTATGAATCAGTAATTTTATTTATTTCAGGGTGGTAGGAAATTTAAGTGAATAATAGATTTTTCCTCCCTGATTTGTGTATTAAAAAATATAACTAGGCCAGGAATGGTGGCTCACACCTGTAATCCCAGCACTGTGGGAGGCCGAGGTGGGTGGATCACGAGGTCAGGAGATCGAGACCACGGTGAAACCCCGTCTCTACTAAAAATACAAAAAATTAGCCGGGCGTGGTGGTGGGCGCCTGTAGTCCCAGCTACTCGGAGAGGCTGAGGCAGCAGAATGGCGTGAACCCGGGAGGCGGAGCTTGCAGTGAGCCGAGATGGCACCACTGCACTCCAGCCTGGGCGAAAAAAAAAAAAAAAAACCAAAACTCTATCTCTATCTATATATGTATATAAAATATGTCTGTGTTTACTCTAAAAACAAAAATTAAAAAACTGAGTGTATTCAGCAATTACTTTACCACAAAGCTGGTCTCATTTTCCTTAAAAAATTTAGGGCACTTGAGTTTTTTTCCCAGTCACCTTTCATCATTGTGACTGACTGAAAACCATCGAGTCGAAAGCCACTTTTCTACTCCAAGCTTTGAGCTAGTCAGCGAGAAACTATTTTTGTTAATACAAAAAATAAATAAAGGATATTTCTGTGTTTTCTCCCATTTTACTTATCCAGTGACATCATTGATTAAAATTCCCATCCTTTGAAGGAAAAATTTTGAGCTACTACTAACTGGAACAGTTCATCTGCTGGAGAAATTGTTGTGGGGACAACCTCCTTTTTTAGAAGATAACTTGCTAGATAAAGTTGTCATTACATTTAACTTGGTCTTTAATTATAAGCAGATGGATGAATTATTTTAACCACTGCTATATATCTTAGCAGTAGTTCATACATTGACACAAAGTGAAGAACATCAAACAGAAATTAAATACTAGGTCAGGAAAACAGCCAGCCTTCAAGGGAAGCCATTGATCACAACCTGTCATGTTTAAAGGCCAGAAGAATGCAAAATAAACACTTGGGATTAGTGTACTAAATATGGTTCATCTGTCTTCAGCTCTGCCCTCTGATAATTCATCTATTTCATTTATTTTAATGCTTTATCATGTATCTCTCCAGCTCTGTAATTAGTCTTTCAGGTATTCTCCTTTTCTTCCTGCCTTTGAAATTTTGTGTGGTGAGATTCTGCAAGGAGAAGATATTATTACCATCCAGTACAAAAGAAGCAACTCTTGAAATGATTATATTTTATAGCTGACATGTGAGAATTCTTGCTAAAACTCAGAGGGTGTATTAGAATTGGTTTAAAGATAAGGTTTTAGTCAATTTACCATATTCCTTTAAATAGAAGGTTTAGTTTGGCTTAAACTGATTTTACAAGAGAAATCTGGATTTAGGTTCATTGAACTCAAAATACTTGCCTGCTTTTTTAAAAATAAAAAGTGCTGAAATTAACTTCTGAATTAACACCAAAATGCTAATACTAGCATTTTTTTTTTTTTTTTTTGTGAGACGGAGTCTCGCTCTGTCACCCAGGCTGGAGTGCAGTGGCGCAATCTCGGCTCACTGCAACCTCCGCCTCCCGGGTTCACGCCATTCTCCTGCCTCAGCCTCTCCGAGTAGCTGGGACTACAGGCGCCCGCCACCACGCCCGGCTAATTTTTTGTATTTTTAGTAGAGACGGGGTTTCACCGTGGTCTCGATCTCCTGACCTTGTGATCCGCCCGCCTCGGCCTCCCAAAGTGCTGGGATTACAAGCGTGAGCCACCGCGCCCGGCCTAATACTAGCATTTTATGGCTCAGTAGAGAAAGTCATTTTTCCTTGACTAAAAAGAATATAATTAACATATTTTTTCCATAGCAATAAATATACTTATGGTTATATAGTCAATTCTGTTTGGGATTTATAATCTGCCATACATTTTGCTCTAGAAGAAGAGTGTTTCCAAGACATAGACTTATTAATTTATTAATCAGTCTCAGAATATCAACAATAGTGAATAATTTTCATCTATTATTAAGCATTGAAAACCTGAAACAATGCATGCAACCCCGATAGATAAACTGTTTCCACCTTGATGTAAATATGTGATGGCTTCTAGTACTTCGAGTGTAGATATAATGTCAAGATATTAACTTATCATCTGTTCCTTTACAGACTCAAGAGAGTGAGATTTTCTATTTTTAGCTTCATTTAAACTGCATGTTGTCATCCACTTTGTAGATTATCTATGGGAAAGTTTAATCCTATCTGACTTCCTGTCATAATGTCCCTGTGCTGGGTGTGGGAGCATTCTCATGGACTCAGTCTTTCCTTGGAATTAACCGAAAATCAGTATCAATTGGAATTTCCAGTCTGTGGCAAATCCATCTTCTCAAATTAGAATAGATTTTTGTTCTAAAGATTCTCTGATATTTTTGTTTATTTATGCAATTGCTCACTTTTACTGTTGAGGATTGACTATTTTGGGAGAAGATATTCCAAATATGATGCTGTCAACAATGGTATGTGGGTTTCAGACCAACAGATTGGAGAGTTTTGTACATAAATGTTGAGAAATACTTGTCAGCAGAGAGGCAGGTAAGACAATGTAGAATTTGTGTATTATTCTAAAGCAACACATTTCAAATTCAGAAGCTTATGTGACTTGTCTATGAGTCTATGACTCATTTCTCTGATTTGTATAGAAATAAAACATATTAGTGGGAAATTTGGTTTTATTACTAGCTTCTGTGTGACCCTCAGAAAATCTGTTAAGCTCTTGAAACATACATTTCCTCAGTTATAGAATGAAAATGAAATAAGATAAAGTGTCTGGGACATAGTTAGACTCAACTAAGTCCCCTCCCTCCCTCCTTTCCGTTCTTCTTTCCTTTGGTCCTTTTCAATGTATATTGAGAAAGAGAAAACCAGTCCCAGGAGCCGCCCTGGCACTCATAACTGAGCTTTGGTGTTTCTTTATTGAATATAAATAATTTTACACAACACTGACATCAGAGAAGGCCATTCTGTGAACCTGATGGAGCAAGCTGAATCAAGACCACTTCATAATCATGTCAGAGCATGGACAAAAGCAACATCATTCCAACTGCAAAAAAGACCAAACATCTCCCTTTTCTGGCTAATGCAAGTAACTGCTGCTGCTTTGTCACTCACAGATCTTTCGTCACTTCATTCCTCTTTCCTTCTACATACAATTTATTTTCTTACCCCACTTTTTGACAGCATACAACCTACAGTGAAGTCCCACTTCCTTGAACCCTCTCTAACGTTTCAAAAGCCCAAATTCTGTAAGTCCTTTTGAACACCCTCTCTGAGATGGTCCATGGTTCACTGTGGTGTGCTTCCTGGTAGTCTTTGGCTATAGGACATTGACAGTGCTTAGAAATCACCATATGTCTTCATTGATTATGATGAGGTCATAAAAGCAGTTATTTATACTCCTTAATAAGAAAAAATTGAGATCTGGCAAGCTATTTTAGTTCTAAAGTTGATGCTATCATTTTCTAGCATTGCTTGATTAGTCAGAATCACTTACCTGTCTTGGGCATATTTTTCTAATGATAAGATTGGGCTGGAAAGCTCTGCAATTTTTGTAGCTCTAACATTCTAGGGATGATTTTGTAGAAATTGTGAGTAGCATTCTTGGCATTAGCCATGGTGAAAAATACTCCTGTGTGACTTTGGATCCTCATTGCTTTAGAACTTCCAGCCATAGAATGAAGGTTAGGGGAATGGATAATATTTGTTCAGATAAGAAATAGGAGGTTGACCCCCAAATGCAACAGCTGCTGAACATAAGCCTTTATCATTACAGCCCGATGTTATCCTGGAGTGGGGGGGATAATTTTCCTGCCTTGCCATCCCACTTAAGACATTTGCTTTCTAGACAGTTAGAATAATTAACCAATGTTTAGTACAGTGCCATACATACAGTTGTTACTAAATAGATATTGCAGATAGATTATTTTATTATATTTATCATATATTCTCTGGATGTTTTCTGCCTGTCATCAGCTGAATATGCAAAGCAATGACTTAAGGAACCTAGGGGTATCTGAACCACGGGTCCAGTGGAAACCTGTATGACCCAGTAGGTGGGTAGTACAACCTCACATTCTGTGCTAATCCATTTCGCTTTCCTATTCAGAGTCTTATTGCTGTTTAATTATGAAATAAATGGCAGCAATTATTAAGTATTGAGAGCTTGGAAATGTTCTGGGTGCCCTATCAAGCCTTATCTTATTTAGGTCTCACAAGGCTTGTGTGAAACAGGCAATATGGAGGCATGATTTATGAGGATAATTAAGATTTTAATCATTCAATACAGATGATGATTTGTATGTTTGTTCTCAAACTGGCCCTTTGGGAGTCTGTCTCTGTCGCCCAGGCTGGAGTGCAGTGGTGTGATCTTGGCTCGCTGCAAGCTCCACCTCCCGGGTTCATGCCATTCTCCTGCCTCAGCCTCCCGAGTAGCTGGGACTACAGGCGCCCACCACCACGCCCGGCTAATTTTTTGTATTTTTAGTAGAGATGGGGTTTCACTGTGTTAGCTAGGATGGTCTTCATCTCCTGACCTCGTGATCTACCTGCCTCAGCCTCCCGAAGTGCTGGGATTACAGGCATGAGCCACCGCGCCCGGCCTATTTCTGTGGTGTTTATTGTTGTATAATGTTTGTTCATATCACCACTATGGGGGTGAGAAATGGGCAGTTGTACCAAATGTGCAATGTGTGAAAGTTTGGATATTCATTATTTAAATAACATTTTAAGGCTAGAATGAATCATCAGCCCTTATTTTTAGTAAAGGCCTACTGCTTATGGGACATCAAGTCTCTTGAAGCCTTGGTTTTTCTCATTTGTAAAATGAGCCTTTGTTAGAGTAATGTCTGCTATGGAATGAATGTTTGGCTGCATTTGGACATGGGGCCTCTAAGAAAGTATTTAAGGTTAAGTGAGGTCCCAAAGTAGGGCCTTGATCTTACAGAATTCGTGTCGTCATAAGAAGAGACACCAGCAAGCTATCTCTCTCCATCATGTGAGTACAAAGCAAAAAGCAAGCCAGGGAGGGAGTCCTCACCAGCACCCAACCATATAGGCACCGTGATCCCAGACTTTCAACCTCCAGAACTGTGAGAAAATAAATTTCTATTATGTAAACCACCTAGTTAGAGGAGTGATTTCACTGTCCTTCCTGCTGAATACCCTCATGTGGTCATCAGCCTCCAAAGATCCTCTCCTCCTGGCATTTATGTCCTTGTGTAGTCACTTTCTATATCATGTCAGAGCTGCTATGTATGGCTAATACCATATAGCAGAGATGATGGTGTGTGATTTTCAAGGCTAGATCACACACAAAAAAATTGGAGTTTCTGTCTTGGGCTCTTAGATTGTATGCTCTGAGGGAAACAGGTCACCATGCTGTCGGGAAACTCAAGCAGCCCTGTGAAGAGACCCACGTAGGAAAGAATTGAGACCTCCTACTAATACTGGCACCAACTTGCCAGCCATGTGAGCCATCTTGAGTACAGATCCTGCAGTGCCAGAGAAGACTTCAGGTGACTACAGCCCCAGCAGATACCTTGATTACAAGCTCATTAGAGACTCCAAGCCAGAACCATGCAGCTATGCTGCCTCTAAATTCCTGACACATAAAAACTGTGAGAGCTAATAAATGTGTATTGTTTTAAGTCACTAATTTTTGGGGGTATTTGTTATAAAGCAATAGAAAAGTATCATAGTACTGCTTATCAGCAATTTATGCCTTCCTGGAGATGCAGAGCAGTCTGACAAGGCTTTTCCTAGCTCGGCAGTATTCCCCATGGGAACAGGTAGTGGTGTGCTGCTAGATGTTTAACAACTGGCTTCCCAGCAAGCAAGCAAGCAAACAAACATACTGATTTGTAGTATTTGACAATTTCCATGGTGTCAATACCCACACCATGGTCAACTTTAAGCTACCAACGTGATATCATTGTACATGGCACTGGGGAGAGATGCATAGTAGCAAACTATCACATCGAATTTCCACTATACAGATACAATTGTTGGAAATAGGATAGGTATGGTGGCTCATGCTCGTAATCTCAACACTGGGAGGCCGAGGTAGGAGGATGACTTTAGGCCAGGAGAGTTCAAGACTAGCCTGGGCAACATGGCAAGATCTCATCTCTACAAAAAATTAAAAAGTTAGCTGGGCATGGTGGCCATGTGCCTGTAGTCCCAGGTACTCAGGAGACTGAGGTGGAAGGATTGCTTGAGCCCAGAAGGTTGAGGCTACAGTAAGTCTTGATCATGCCACTACACTCCAGCTTGGGTGACAGAGTGAGACCTTGTCGTAAAGAAAAAAAAAAAAAAAATAGTTGGATTTAGCCTCAAAAGCATAGATAATAGTAAAATGTAGTAAAATCATTAGGGAATAAGGAGGTTTGCGTGTTTATTACATTTGTTTTTAATATAATTTATTTAATTGTAAGCTCCTATAATTTAACTTTTAACTGTGGTTATATTTTATAATCAGCTCACAAAATTCCTAAAAATTTAACAATTGGCTCTTGCGAGCTAGCAGGACCTGGCTTTAGTACATCATACCAAAGTGTTTTTTTTTAGTGACATTGTTTATTTGGATTGTTGTCTAATTATATCATCATTTGGGTAGTGATAAACTTCACATCTATAATAAATTGTTTTCACATCTCTAACAGATAGTGACTGGAGACACTTAAATGGAATAATTTTAGGAGTCTATGATATTTGGTTTGTTCAAAGTCACCATCCTGGAAAGTGCTCGACCAGTTGACTGTTGTTTGCCTCTAACTCGGGTTCTAAATGGCAGAAATACTAACAATTGGATAATGTGACATACAATTGTATGAAAAACAAACGAACAAACTGACTTCCACATTTTAGAAACACACTGATTCTTTTCTATGTGGGTCGGGGTATCACTTTTACTGCCATGTCCTGCTTTCTGGGGTCTTTATAGCCTTCTACTTTTCCTGCTGCTGGGTCTTCTCTAAGCTTCTAGGAGACCATACAGTTTGCTGATTACAAATGTAAACTTCAGAATTACAGTGGATTCCTGGTTCCTTAATATCTATGCGACCTTGGGCATGTTACTTATCCTCTCCAAAATTCAAATTCTTTATTTATAAACAGGGTTGTTATAGGGAGGCAATAAAATCATGTTTGTAATATGCTTAGCAGAACACCTGATACATAAAACTATACACTATTATTAGCTATTATTTATTCAAAATAATTGGGTGATTCACTGAGACCATCCCTGGTTTACACAATCTATGTTGTTCAAAAGTTCCTTTGGATCTCTTTGCGGTATAAATTACCTCTAACAATTCTCATTTGCTCTAAAAATATCCTTCCTAAATGTTCAGTCTGAGAGCAGCTGAAGAAAGGAGGGTCCTGGCAGACGGTGTTTTAAGGACAGTAACCCCACCATGGCGCAAGAAACTTTCTGTTTGAGTGTACACTGGGAAGGGAAGCCCCTCTTCTGCAGAGATTGGAGCTGTTCTCTGAAGAGGGAAAGGGGCAGAGTCCTCTTTTCCGTGGAACATGAGGATGGTGACTCAATTTCTCCTCACACTGAGTGTGCAGTGATTACTTTCCATGAATCCTCCTCTCTGTGTTTCTCTCAAATACCATTAATACCGAGATCCATCAAGCTCAAGACTACAGGGTTTTTTGTCTTTTACAGAGCTTCCACCTAACCTTTATTGGGGTGGGAGAGGAGATATTTGTTATAGACTAAGATAGTCTCCTTGGTTTAGGTGATGTACCCTTCACCCAAGCCCCCAGTAGTCTTCCAGTGCTATTCAGTGAAAGGTGGCATCATTCTTTTCCTCCAAGGCACCACGTGTCAGAAGTTATCTCAATTGTCCTCTCATTCATTCTTCTGAGTGACTCCGAGTTGGGATCAAACACAGATTTGGACAAATCACTTAGCTTCTCAAAGCTGCAGTTTAAAAAAATCTGTAAAATAGTGATGAGAATGGGTTTATCATATACTTCCTAGAGTTATTATGAAGATTAAACACCATGTAAAGTTGTTACACATGAAGTACTTAACAACCCAGCAAGACCTGACATTTTCACAGTTCAGTCACACACCACTTCGACATGGATTTTTCTATTTCAAAAATATAAACATTACTCTTTCTCTCTTCATTTGACCGATCAATTCAAGTTTTAAATTTCTTCCTCCACTTAATGCCTTTTTTTTTTTCCTTGCAAATATAGGTTTCAGGTAACTCAATAGATTCCACTCTTGCCTGGGATACTTAGATTAAACCCCTACAGCCTCTGGCAGGGCCAAAGGCATGGATGAAAGAGAGAGGAGTGTGGTGATACAAAGCTGACTGCAGAGACACATGGCTTCTGCCAGTGCCAGAGGAACAGGCGAGCCGGCTGGACAAGATGGACAGTCTTGCTTCTCAAATGTCTTGCTTCTTACCTGCCTCTGGAGGAAAACTCAGAGGATGCCTAGGCTCAAGCCAATCTTTGTTATACTGGTGCCACATCACAGCACTGCACCCCTTTGTTGCCCTACCCCCACTCCATTTCATCTTAAAAAAATACAATTCTTTGCATTGAATTTATTCCCCTCGTCCTCCCACATATCTTTTTTTTTTTTTTTTTTTGAGACGGAGTCTCGCTCTGTCGCCCAGGCTGGAGTGCAGTGGTGCAATCTCGGCTCACTGCAAGCTCCGCCTCCCAGGTTCACGCCATTCTCCTGCCTCAGCCTCTCCGAGTAGCTGGGACTACAGGCGCCCGCCACCACGCCCGGCTAATTTTTTGTATTTTTAGTAGAGACGGGGTTTCACCGTGGTCTCGATCTCCTGACCTTGTGATCCGCCCGCCTCGGCCTCCCAAAGTGCTGGGATTACAAGCGTGAGCCACCGCGCCCGGCCTGTCCTCCCACATATCTTGATGAAAATCAGTTGATGTTGGTAGATATAAATTAGCCTTGCTAACTAACTAGAAATCTTCCAGGGACATATCAGCAATGATGATTTGGAAAGCAGTATGCTGTGGAGTCTTGTCATAAGGATAATGATTTTTTTTCTTGTAGCAGCTTGGTTTCTCCTTCTCTGGGTAAATTTTTATTTTTTCATCTAAGACACCTTTGTGATTATGAGGGATGGATGTCTTAAGCTTTGTTAATGGCTAGGCCAGAATGGGAATAAGGATGGAGAAGGTATAATTCCTGTGGTCACAGAGCTCACAGGAGGACACATTAGTCAACAGACTTGTCTAATACTGTCTGTTGAGAACAAGGATGAACGTTTGCGTAAGGATTATGACAGTACCTGAGCAGGAGGGTCACACATTGCTTCTGCAAGAGGCTGACTCACAAGTTGAGCTTTGCAGCATGATGTGTGATCATTCCCCGTTCTTCTCTCTACCACTTCCGGATCCATTCTCTTTTTGGCCCAAATTGGAATCCTAGGATCCTGACTCCTGCCTAGTGTATATTGTGATTCCCCACCCAGTCCCTCATCTAGAAATGAAGGACTTAGTCCCCTAAATGCTGGAAGACCAACCTCACATGTCAACCCTTTTTTGGGATTTTGTCTCCTGAAGAAAATGTCTCATCTAAGGTCGTGCCTCCTTTCAGGGGCAGCTGTGTCCAGTGACTGATTATTGAGGGGCTATAAAGGCCACCCCTCCTCCCCCCACCATTTGCTCCAACTTGAAAGAAATCTGAAGGATCATTCAAACTTCAGAGCTTGCACGCACTCATCTGAGGCCTTAGCTGGGTGTGCACCATGTGCCACCTCCTCCTCTGCCCAATCCTGTTTCCTTCCTCTCCCTTCCAGGGTTGGTCATCCCAAGAGCACTCTTTGTTAAGTATCCCCCCATCTCTAGTGAACCCAACCCACAACATCTGTGGACTGCAGGGCCCAGGCTAACTGGCTGGCTGGATTCCTGATGAGTTCAGCCAGTAGCCTGTAATCAGAGGTGGGGAAGACAGAGAAGCATTTACTCTGTGTGCCATGTACTCTCCCTTCTTCCACACTGTTCTCTGGCAGAAGCTGTTCTCTTTGGGACTATGGTCCTATCCAGGCAGGTGCTTCTCTCTGGTGCCTGCTCACACTCACTCAGCTCTGAGAGCAGTAATGCTTCTCTCTGTTGCTAGTCTCTGGGAGACTCAACATCTCTAGTTGGTTTCCTTAATTTTATTTTCTTAACCCAAATGGATCCATTGGTTCCAACTTCAGTTGAAGTAGTGGTGTGCTGGTAAATGTTTAACAACTGGATCTCTGGCAGAAAAACAAAAAAAGTCCAGATTTGTAGCATTTGCCAATTTCTGTGGGGTAAATATTCCCACCATGGCCCAAAATGATTCCATGAGACACAGAGTTGGGGAAAGGTGCTCAGTAGTTCCACTATAAAGATAAAATAGATGTAAATAATCTCACGATTGTACATAATAGTGAAATGTAGTGAAATAATGAGGAAGAGAGATGAGAGATGTGGTTTGATTATCATTACTTTTGTTTTTAGTATAATTAGTTATGAATTAATTTAATTTTTGATAATGACTATGTTTAACAACTAACTTGCAAAATTCCTGGGAATTCGCAGTTGACTCTTTCCGGACGAGTCAGCTCCAGCACACGACTGACTTGAAATATCAGAGCAGAACTTTGTTTTATGCTGGGACCCTGCCTGATTTAGGCAAGCAGCAGTAAGCCAGGGAAGTTACAGATGAGGCTGATAAATGAGTGATGGGGGGAAGGGAGGGGTTGAAGTGCAAGTGTGGGACAGGGTGGGTAGAATCCAAGGTGGAAAGACCAGCATGTGGGTATGGATCAAGGTGCACCGCTTACCAGATTCTCAGCCCCCCAGACAGTGGGAACTGTAGATGTCACATGACTTCTGCTGTTTTTGGGACAGCTCTGCCCTTTATAACTTTTGGCTATTTGGGCACACCATAAACATCATAAAGGAAAATAAATCTGGTGATAGAGCCTCAGAGGAGGGATTTTGTTTTTCGAATGAGCTTTGTCAAATTTCCAGGAATACGATACCAAGGACTCACGTTCGAGTTCTGTATCTCAGGAGTATAAATGTGTCTACAGGGCTGGGGGTGATTCAGTTGGGAAGAAGGGTATGGAATATTATTAGTTGGAGAAGGTCAAAAGACTGATAGAGATTGAGAAGACATTGAACAGATAGGAGTGAGTTTGCAAATTAGAGTTTTTTTCTTTTAAAGCAATTTTTCTTCTAAAGTTTTATGTCTATACTTACTCTGAAAATACGGACTATGCATCAGTGTTTTGGCAAATATATTTCCAATATGACCAGACTGAAAATACAGAAGTGAGGAGATAATTGATTTTGAAAAGTTATACTCGTCCACATTTTCTGGTAGGGTTGAGATCACATTTTTGACACACTCAGATCCTGGCTGTGTGCTGTGCATCAGGAGATGTATTAATAGAGCATCCCTAACTGTTCTAGATAATGATGAAGTGCCTCTTGAGGTTGCATGTTCCAAATCTGACGTCAACTGTGCCAATATTCTGAGAGAAAAGACAACTTCTAATTATTTCTCACGCTAAAACAGTTCCACAGGCATTCTTAATCCATGAAATGTGTGCTATTGAGAAAGAAATGTGGCTTCCCGTATTAAATCAGGGAAGATGTTATTTCAGAACTCATAAGTGGATAGATCATTGGCTCATAGTCCAGACATTTTAGGAGCAAAACTTCTGGGCTGAATGGATCTGTGGGTAGCTCATACCTAGGAACTATCCTGAAGCATTTCATTAACTAGTAAGTCACTGCACCCTGTAGATGGGTGTGTGTCAGATCACATTCAAAATTGGCATGTAAAAGCAAAAACACTGTTTCTATGATCCCTTCCGTTCAAAACAAAATTCCTTTTAGGAAGGGACTTAGTCTATGGAGTATCTTTACATTTTGAAGCCCTTCCCACTTAGAGGAAGAAAGATGGAGTGACAATGAGTGAAATTTAATTTGCTTATTCTCATACATTGTTTTAATAATTAAGTACATTTATTTATATTTTGTATTGTATGTGGCACTTCATAATATATAGGATTTTCTTTTTTCATCCTTCCCCAGTTTTCAATCCAATATGTTACCAATATAAGTAGCTGCAACTACTATTATTTGTGTAGAGTTTTACAGTTTGTGAAGTCTTATACTGTTTCAGTTAATTCTCACCATAACCCAAATAGGTGGTCATTAGTTATCATATTTTAGGCTGTTAAATTAAATCTAGCCTAAAGCTGCCTCCTTTGCAACTTCAACCTAAAACATTCTCCGCAGTGATCTGTAGCCTACCTGGATGGTAAACAGACTGTAACCTACTCTTTAACAAGTAGCTGAATCCCAGCTAGTCCCAGCAGCCACACCGACCACTCAGAGATGGTCAACTATTCAGACCATGTTCACATAAGGCAAATGTGGAGCCATAACCAATCTGGCTGTTTCTGTACTTAACTTCCATTTTCTGTATGTAACTTTCCTTTTTCTGTCCGTAAATCGTCTTCAGCTATGCAGCAGTATTGTAGTCCCTCTGAACCTATCCTGTTTGGAAGGTGGTGGGGGTTGCCAGTTCATGAATTATTCTTTGCTCAATTAAACTCTGTTGTTAAATTTATTTGTCTGAAGTTTTTCTTTTAACAGTGCTGAGGAACCTGTCTTAGAGAGCTTCAGCAACTTGCCCAAGGTTAAACACCTTGGAAGTGACATAACTGAGATTCAATCTCTGTCTGCCTCTGTATCCCTCACATTCCCACTTATATGTCCTGCCACACATGGAGGTATGGACTGTCCTCTCCTATTTCTTTGTTATGATTGGATCTGCGTCTTGCCTCTTCCTGTATTTTCAGGGTGAGGGTTCTGCTGCTTTTGTTACAGGTAGTCAGACAGGCATGAGGGGCAGGAGAGGGCTCTTTTCCCCCACCCACTAGGAATGTCAGGTGATCATTCGACAGCTATCACACTGTCTCTATAAAAATGATAATTCGGCAGCTGGCGCCAAGGTGCCAGGGAGAGACAGTCTCCTGATGATCCATAGCTGTTAACATTATTGTGTTAAATGAATGCAGATGTGAGGGGGAAGCAACTTCCTGGGCATGCACATTAAGAGACAAAACGGTGAAGTATGACCTTCCAGGGGACACTCCACTGGAGAAGGTAAGAACATCTCAGATGGGGATGCATACAACTTCCTAAACACATTGCACGTGCTCACCTCCTAAGGGTCAGGAGGGCACTGCACATGTGGGCAGCCCAGCCCACACTAAGGATGAATCATAAGAGAGGGGAGAACATGCATGGCTGTTCCAGTTGCTCCATATCTTCATCAGCCTTTAGTGTTGTTCTTTTTAATCCTCACCTTTCTCAAATGTGTGTGGTGGTGCAGCTCTTTACGGCTTTAATTTGAACTTTCTTGATGCAAGTGATGTTAAACACTTCTTCATGTGCTTATCGGCCATTCATGTATCACCTTTTGTGCAGTGTGTATTCAGCCCTCTTGTCTAGTTAAACATTTTGATTGTTTGACATTTTATTATTGATTTATAGGAATTTGTTATGTATTTTGGATACAGGTTCTTTGCCAGATGTGTGTATTATGATTACTGTCACATAGTCTATGACTTGCCTTTTACTTTTCTTAATAATGTTTTTTATTTTTTTTAAAAAAAGAGTTTTTTTTTAAAAAAAAAACCTTTTAGGTTCAGGGGTATATGTGCAGGTTTGTTATATAGGTAAATGTGCCACGGGGGTTTGTTGTATGTATTATTTCATCACCCAGGTATTAAGCCTATTACCCAATAGTTATTTTTTCTACTACTCTCTTTCCTGCCACCATCCTCCACCCTCAAGTAGGCCCCAGTATCTGTTGTTCCCTTCTTTGTGTTCATGAGTTCTTATCATTTAGCTTGCACTTATAAGTGTGAACATGTGGTATTTGGTTTTCTGTTCCTGTGCAGTTTGCTGAAGATAATAGCCTCCAGCTCAATCCATGTTCACACAAAAGACATGATCTCATTCTTTTTTATGGCTGCATAATTTTTCATGGTATATATGTACCACATTTTCTTTTTCCAATCTTTCATTGATGAGAATTTAGGTTGGTTCCATGTCTTTACTATTGCGAATAGTGCTGCAATGAACATTCATATGCATGTGTCTTTATGGTAGAATGGTTTATATTCCTCTGGGTATAAACCTTGGGATTGCTGGGTTGAATAGTAGTTCTGTTTGCATCTCTTTGAGGAATTGCTATACTGCTTTCCACAATAGTTAAACTAGTTTATACTCCCACCAACAGTGTGTAAGTGTTCCTTTTCTCCACAATCTAATGATGTCTTTTCAAGAGCACAAATTAATAACTTCAAAATCCAATTATAAGTTTCTTATGATGAATGCTTTATATGTCCTAAGAAATCTTTTTCTATGGTAAGTTTAAGAAAATATTAACCTATATTTTCTTACAGAGAAGATATCCTTACGATTGTATCCTTAAATTCATTGCATCCTTAATTTTCTTTTCTTTTCTTCTTTTTTTTTTTTTTTTTTTGAAATGGAGTCTCCCTCTGTTGTCCAGGCTGGAGCACAGTGGCGCAATCTCAGCTCACTGCAAGTTCTGCCTCCCGCGCTCACGCCATTCTCCTGCCTCAGCCTCCCGAGTAGCTGGAACTATAGGTGCCCGCCACCACGCCCGGTTAATTTTTTTGTATTTTCAGTAGAGACAAGGTTTCACTGTGTTAGCCAGGATGATCTTGATCTCCTGACCTTGTGATCCGCCTGCCTTGGCCTCCCAAAGTGCTGGGATTACAGGCGTGATCCACCGCGCCTGGCCTGTATCCTTAAATTTCTTATAGAGAAGATATCCTTACAATTGTATCCTTAAATTCATATGATACAACTGTAATTCATATTACAGTTGTATCATATGAATTTATATTTCGGTTTACAATACAATTTGAATTAATTTATATGTATGGTATTGAGGTAGGGGTTGAGGTTCATATTTTTTTTCCACCTATTTATCTAGTTGTTAAGCACCAACTGTTGAAAGGCAATTCCTTTCTCCACCGAATTGCTACAGTGGGGATTTATTATTCACTCATCAAACAACCAAATTTGCATTTGTCAATGATTTTTCAAGGAAGACCATCTCAATTTATTACCTTTTGTCTTCCAGATATTTGACAACCATTATATGCCACCATTTTTATATTTATATGGCAATCAGATATGTGAAGTAATGAAGAAGTCAGTTGAGGCCATCGTATCCTTTGAAATTTAAGTAAAATTGTTTTGAATCTAAATTCCCAAGACAATTAAAAGAGAACTTCCACAGACTACCAGTACACATTATGTACCCCCAGCCTTTGCATTCTTTTCATTCTGCACATTAGTCTACTTATTATCCACACTCCTATCTGAAGACAAACTCTTCACTTGAAACACCAAATCTTACTCCATTGCTCTACAAAATTTCCCATCTATTTCCTGACTCATCAATTCACTGAATCATTTTCATCAGCATATAATTGCACTCCTATTTTTCTGTCCTAAGAAAAACTCTCCTCATGTCTCCACTTCTCACTAAATACTTTCTCTGTTTCTCTTTGCAGAAAAATTATTTTAAAGAGTTATCTACATTTGATGTTTCCAGTTCTTCTCCTCCTGTTCTTTCTTAAATATATACAGTCACCTTCACTATTCCACAAACATTGCTCTTGTCAAGGTTAAAAGTACAAGAAAAGTCACCTAGGACAGCAATTGCTAAAAACCAGTGGTCAATTTTTAGTCTTGATCTTACTAGACCTATCAGCATCATTCAACACCACTCTTCACTTGACTGTCAGGACACTACACTCTGATGCTTTATCTCCTACTTTGTTGTTACTTCTTCTCAGTCTCCTTTGCTGGCTCCTCCTTACTCTGATCTCTTAAGGTTGTAGTACTCCTGGACTCAGCACTTTTTGTCTTCTCTGTTTGCATTCACTCTCTTGTGCATCATACTGTTGCTTAACTTTGTGTAACCTCATATGCCGTCGACTTTAACATGCCTCTTCCAAAGATGCCTGTGACTTCCTTCCTCCAAAAGTCCCCTCATATATTCATCCATATTTCCCTATGTTTGTGAGATTCCATTGCCTACTTTGGACTTTCTCTAGAACTTCAACTCTCTTGTCTTTATTAGGAAAGATTGTTAGCTTTCTACTAATTCTTCAGCACTGCCCACTATAGCATGGAACCTTCATACAACACTACCTCAGAAGACCACAGTCTGGTTGTTTGTTATGTGAAAATACTTCCTTTGTAAATGTATAGAGCTGATAAGCAGTCATTAGGAGAGTATGGCCTGGCAAGGCTGAGCCCATTTTATCCCATTGAAATAATTTATGTAAGTTAGGACTAAGGAAGGGAATGCAATTATGAGCTACTCCACAGTCTTTATAGTTTGGCCTGTGTTAGAAGTTTTGTGTGATAGTTAATTTGTAAAATATCTGTCAGGGAACAGGGGAAGTCTTTCTCTCAGCAATCCAAGTGAAAAAGGAGGTATGGCAATTGATAATGTAACTGTCAATCTTCCTGAGTAAAACAGAGGGAGGTAAGTTCCCTTGCAGGGTTTCTCAGTTTGGGTGTTTCCAGAAGTGACCCATTAGGCAAGGAAGTGAGGGCAAGTAGCTTATTTGGAAGGTATCCCAAGAAGCACTATCATTGCACATTTGGTTGTTTCTAACTTTTTACAAGTGATTATATACTTGGTTTTTACGTGTGTGAAAATTACAGTATGATACATCAAGAAGTGGCCTGTGCTGGCTAAGTCTATGTACACTTAAAATCTTGATAGATGACAAAAACTTCAATCTTAATTTAAAATCTCCCATACTTTAGGTATTAGCTTTTACCATTCATGTCACCTTTTTTCAGGGACCCATTCATCTGTTATTTTGCATCATCTATTACCCCCTTCAACTTCTTACTTCTGCCTTTGTCCCACTCAGATTTCATGGTATAAAATTATAATCATTCCCGTGAGAACGTTTTTGATGCTTCTGTTCTCTCTATCATATTTCTTTGCAAAACTGTCCCTGAGTTAAGCCCAATTGTCCATTCATTCCCTCCTTGTGCTCAAGCAGCTGAACATAACTAGAGAAAATCAAATGGTATTATCATCTGGACTCACTTCAACTTATGACCACAAATCTCAAAGGTGCACTCAATTCTTCCAGACAATTCTGCTACACATCCCTGGTAAATTTAGTTCCCAACTCTCAGTGATGACTATTTTGTAGCTTCTTTTCATCATCCCCACCTCACTGCATCTTAGCTTGCAAATTTGACTTATATTTTATAGAGAAATTAGATACATTTGGATGAGAATACATCTTGTAAATAGGGAATTTGCCAATCTATTTGCTTCTCTCCTCGTTTACTGTGATGCAAGAGGCATTCCTGCTCCTATCTTAGACCAATCCTCTCTTCTATCACTTTGCTTTCTCAAGCAGTTTGCAACTAGAATCATTCCTACGCGCTCCTTCATTGTGAGTTTATCCTTTTCTATTTTTGATGGCCTTTTGGATTGTTTTCAGTTTTTTTTCTTCTGTCATCAAGAACAATTATACTATGAACTTTTATAATGTATGTCATAGAATATTTATGGAAACATTTTTTAGGGTAAATAGCTAGAAATGGAACTTCTGAGGGTAGCAGAATTTGCTAGTGCTCACCAATATCCATGTTTTCAATTCCTGTGAATACAGACTATGTTTTTCAGCTTCCGTTGTAGTTAGACAAGGCCTTTGAGTTCTGGATAATGGAGCGTATAAGCAGACTGATATTTGCCATGTCTAGTCCTGGTCCATAAAAATGTCCATGCAGCAATCCTTACTTTCTCTCCGTGTATGACTATGTGTGGATTAGCATACTGCTCCCTTCCCCCATGTCGTGAGCAAGGGATTAACTTTTATTATGTTAAATTTCTAATATTTGAGATAGCTTTAGATATTTATTCATTAACTGTATTACAAAGTTAACTCACCCTGACAATACCTTGGGTATTAGAGAATAAAATGTTCAATTTTACCAGGTAATGGCAAACTATCTTATTCATTCTATCTAACTGTATTTTTGTACCCATTAACTATCTCCACTCCTGCCCTTCAACTACCTTTCCCAGCCTCTGTTAACCATCATTCTATTCTCTATCTCTGTAAGTTTAATTGTTCTAATTTTTAGCTCCCACAAATAAGCGAGAACATGCAAAGACTGTCTTTCTGTGCCTGGCTTATTTCACTTGACATAATGACCTCCCGTTCCATCTATGTTTTTGTAAGTGACAGAATCTCATTCTTTTTATGGCTGAATCGTACTCTGTTGTGTATATGTATCACATTTTTTTTTTATCCATTCATCTGTTGATGAACACAGGTTGATTCCTTATCTTGGCTATTGTGAACAATGTTGCAGTAAACATGGGATTTCAGATAACACTTCAAAATATGATTTCCTTTCTTTTGCTTATATGCCTAGAGTAGATTGCTGGATCATATGGTAGTTCGATTTTTAGTTTTTTGAGGAACTCCAAACTGGTCTTTTTTGTGGTTGTACTAATTTATATTCTTACCAACACTGTACGGTGACTTCCTTTTCTCCACATGCTAGTCAGCATTTGCTGTTGCCTGTCTTTTGGATAAAAGCCATTTTTAACTGAGATGATATGATATCGCATTGTAGTTTTGATTTGTGCTTCTCTGATGATTAGTGATGTTGAGCACCTTTTCATGTACCTGTTTGCTAATTTGTATGTCTTCTTTTGAGAAATGCCTATTCACATCTTTTGCCCATTTTTAAATTGGATTATTGGATTTTTTCTATAGAGTTGTTTGAGTTTCTTGTATATTCTGGTTATTAATCCCCTGTCAGATGAATAGCTGGAAAATACTTTCTCCCATTCTGTGTGCTATCTCTTTACTTTGTTGATTTTTTCATTTGCTGTGCAGATTTTTAACTTGATGTGATCCCATGTGTCCATTTTTGCTTTGGTTGCCTGTGCTTGTGAAGTATTATTACTCAAGAAGTCTTTGTCTAGTCCAATGTCCTGAAGAGTTTCCCCAAAGTTCTCTTACAGTATTTTTGTAGTCTGAGGACTTAGATTTAAGTCTTTAACCATTTTGACACAATTTTTAAATATGATTAGATAGGAGTCTAGTTTCATTTCCCTGCCCATGGATATCTAGTTTTTCCAGTACCATTTATTGAAGAGACTGTTTTTTCCCCAATGTATGTTCACACTTTTGTCAAAGATGAGTTCACTGTAGGTGTGTGGATTTGTTTCTTGGTTCTCTGATCTGTTCCATCGGTCTATGTGTCTGTTTTTATGCCAGTGCCAGGCTGTTTTAGTTACTATAACTCTCTAGTATAATTTGAAGTCAGGTATGTGATTCCTCCAGTTTTGTTCTTTTTACTCAGAATAGCTTCAGCTATTCTGGGTCTTTTGTGCTTCCATATCAATTTTAGGATAAAAAAGTACTCTGTGAAGAATGTCATTGGTATTTTGATTGGGATTGCATTGAATCTGTAGATTGCCTTGGGTAACATGGACATTTTAACAATATTCATTCTTCCAATCCATGAACATGGAGTATCTTTCGATTTTTTGTGTCCTCTTCAATTTCTTTCATCAGTGTTTTTTAATTTTCCTTGTAGAGATCTTTAACTTCTTTGGTTAAGTTAATTCCTAGGTATTTTGTTTTATTTGTAGCTGTCATAAATGGGATGACTTTCTTATTTTTCAGATATTCACTGCTGGCATATATTAATGATACTTTTTTAATATATTGATTTTGTATTCTACAACTTTACTAAATTCACTTATTAGTTCTAATAGTTTTTTGGTGAAGTCTTCACATTTCTCCAAAGAGAATAAGATCATATCATCTGCAAACAAGGATAATTTTGACTTCTTCCTTTCTAGTTTGGATGCCCTTTATTTCTTTCTCTTGGTTGATTGCTCTAGGTAGGACTTCCAGCATTACGCTGAATAATGATGGTGAACGTGGGCATCCTTTTTGCGTTTCAGATCTTACAGGAGAGGCTTTCAGTTTTTCACCATTCAGTATGATACTAGCTGTGGGTCTGTCACGTATGGCGTTTATTGTGTTAAGGTATGTTCCTCTTATACCCAGTTTTTTTGAGGATTTTTTTTTTTATCATGAAGGGATGCTGAATTTTATCAAATGCTTTTTCAGCATCACTTGAAATAATTATGTGGTTTTTGTCCTTCATTCTGTTGGTATGATGTATGACATTGATTGATTTGTGTATGTTGAAACACCCTTGCATCCCTGAATGCATAATGAGTGATCTTTTCAATGTGTGTTGCATTTGGTTTGCTAGGACTTTGTTGGAGATTTTTGCGTATCAAAACCAATAGGATACAGAGAAAGTAGTACTAAGGGAAAAGTTTCTGGCTATAAGCACCTACATCAAAAAAGTAGAAAAACTTCAAATAAACAGCCTAACAATGCATCTTAAAGAAGTAGAAAAGAAAGAGCAAATCAAACTCAAATTTAGTAGAAGAAAATAAATAGTACAGGTCAGAGCAGAAATAGATGAAACTGCCAAGAAGAAAACAATACAAAATATCAATGGAATGAGAAGTTTATTTTTTGAAAAGATAAAACAAACAAAATTGACAAACCTTTAGCCAAACTAACTGAGAAAAAAAGAGAGAAGAGCCAAATAAATAAAATTAGAGATGAAAAAGGAGACATTACTAATCATACCAGAGAAATTCAAAGGATCATTAGAGGCTACTATAAACAACTATATGTCTTTGTAAAGGTCTGAAGTAATTTAGCACCTTTATTTTCAGACCCAATATTCACACGAAGATCCCTTACCAGGGCTCAGTTTGTTTAGAATGTGATCCCCAAGGCCAGGGGGCGAACCCTTAATGTGTATAGGGGAGGGAGGGAGATGAGTCCGACTGATCCAGCTCTTTCAATAGCTTGCCTTTGGTTAATGGCCTCGATGAATGCTACGGGTTCTCTTTAATGATGCCTTTCGTATAATTTGGGCAGTGTTTTTCCTTTCTTATGCTTCTTTGTCCATCTAGTCCTTTTCCTTTTTAGTAATTCTTCAGAACTTCTCACTTAATATTTACCTCCTTGTAATGGTTAACTTTATATGTTAACTTACAGGGTGTTTTGGGGTGAGATGAACATTTAAATTGGTGAACTTTGAGTAAGTAGCTCTCTATAATATGGGTGGGGCTCTTCCAATCAATTGATTGCCTGACCGGAACAAAATGATTGGCATCCTTTTGCAGGAAGGTATTCTCCAGCCGACTGCCTTTAGCGAGGAACTGTATTTACCGTCCCAGGCTGTCCTCCAGCCTGCGAGCCCATGCTGCAGCTTTTGGACTTACTAGTCTCCATAATTATGTTACTAATTGCGTATAATCAGTCTCTCTCCCTCTTTCCGTAGACACACACGTGCGCGCACACACACAAACACACATACACACACACTCATTCTATTGGTTCTGCTTCCCTGCAGAACCCTGACTAATACATCCTTAGATCCTTTTTGTTTGGTTATTTCTGCTGTTATTCATTTACATTCCTTAAAATCTCTGTTTTGTCATTGTAGGAGAAAAATTAGAAGACAAGTATCCTCATTTCCACCTGGATCCAGTCTTTCTTCCTTGTTACTTTTATTAACAATATCAGTTAAGGTTTATATGGATGTCTTGCTTTGGCCTGTACAAAAAACCACTTTGTATATGCCTTATTAACTTTGCTTCTGAGTTTCATCAAATTCTCTGATCATAACTCTATATTCTTGTAAGGAGTGCTCAGAATTACACTGTTTCACTCCAAATTTTATGATTATTGAGAAGAAACTGGGTATAGAAGGTTCTGGGACCAGTTTGTAATTTATTGCTTTAAAATTTGGTAAAGTCACTCAAATTCTCTAGCTGTACCTATGAAATAGCTTTAATATTCCCATCCCCTGCATTTTCTTTGAATAAAATGGAGTTTGAATTGAAGTGGTCCTGAATTTGAGTGCTGCATATGCAACTTTTGAGATATGCGATCTTGAGCAAATTGCTTAATCACATTAAACCTCAATTCTCTCATCTTTAAAATAGAATAAATAATAGCTACTTTACAGTGTTGAGAAAAGAATAAAATGAAACAGTTAATTAAAAACATAGAAGAGTGCTTAGGACATAATAAAGTCTATATCAATTGTGCCTATTTTTATTACTAATACCACTATTATTTTTATTCATTTTTTTCCTTCCTTAATGCAATAAATGTTTGTTAAAAGCCTACAATGTATCAGGCACTGCCCTAGGTACTTTGGAAACATCAATGAGCAAAACAGAAAAGAATGTTCTCTCATGGAGTTTATGTTCTAGTGGATTTATTACTGTGGAATGGGATTGTGTGTAATAAGATATTTTGTAAGCTGTTGTGTTAATAACAAGCCATCTAAAACTTGTGTCCCCAAATGAGATACATTAAATCTGCACATTGGCTGGGTGGTTCCTCAGGTTTTGGCTGTACTTGCCCACATGCCTAGGGGTCTGTGGGTTGTGTCTGACTTGGGATGGCCTCAGCAGGGATGAGTAGCACAGGACAGCTCAGATCTTCTTTCTGTGTATCACCTTCTAGCAGGTTAACCCAGGAATGTTCTCATGGCAATGGCAGAGGAATAAGAGCAAGAGTAGAAACATGCAAGTGCTTTTTCAAGCCTCTGTAGCATGTCTGCCAACATCCCCTGGGTGACATCAAGATACGTGGCCAGCTCAGAGCCAGAGTGGGAGTTGCAGTACAATGTTACAAAGGGTGTGGATACAGGGAGGTGTGAAGAATTGGAACCATTAATGCAACCAATCTATCCCACCTATAAAACACAATTTGGTGTGCTGATTATTTGTAGGTGTGGATACATACATAGAAGGTTAATTCGTGAGACTGTTCTTTAAAGTCATGAAGAAGTAGTATATGACATTTATTTCTACATGCGTGGCTAGTCTGCTTGAAGTCCAGCTTTGAAACCAAAATTCAAGTTGCAAGAACACAGTGTTGAAGATCAAAGGCCTAGGTTAGCTCAGCCAGCAGTAGGTTGGGCAGGCAAGTGGGAGCAAGGTGTGAACTGTTTCCAGAGGTCAGGGCCAAATGATGGGTTAGGAAGTTCAAGACAGGCACACGTTAATAGGTAGCCTAATTGCCAGGCACCTGTGACATCACCTTGATACTGAAGCAAGTCTCTGGCCTGGATGGTGGCATGAGATGTTAGTCTAAACGGGGGTCAGGAAAACACTTGGCTGGAGAGTAGGACCAAGTGAAGGCTGCTGGGAATGGACACAGACATCATCTACTAGCGGGGGCCACTTTATCATTTCACTTGTACATGTAACTCTTGCCTGTCATTTAACGACTATCATGTGCGTACATGCCTTCTTGTTTACCCACTAGTGATCCATAGCAAATCTGCTGCCTACTCTCCTAAGACTTTTGTTGATATACCTCCCTAGCATTTCTCTCCAGAGAGAAGTTTTAATGGTGCACCTCTGTACAGGTGTGCCTCCAGTGACTTCATTTGACCTTTTGATGAGTAGCCAGAAACAATGATGATTCCTACCTATGTTCCCTTTCTTTCAATATTCAACATATTGGAATATGAATCTACTCTTCTGCATGGTCCTTCAAAGTTCATATTTTTTCTTAATAAAAATTTTTATGCATATTATAGTTGATGTTATTGAAACATCAACAAACAAAGCAAATGTTTTGCCAAAGATGTTCTACAGAGCTCATTCCCTCTGCTTCCATACCTCCAAGAATAAAGCTTTTTATCTTCAGGAAGATGGTTTCTCTGCTCAGTGTTTGACCAGAAAATGACCAAACCAAGATAGAAGCTCCAAATGAGAGGAGTCTTTGCATTGTGTCTCTGCCAGAGGTAGGTCTGCTGTCACTCAGAAGAAGGATTAGTTTGGGCCCTAACTTGGAATTGACATAGTTAAGTTATTCTAATTAAGGCTAAACATGGGGTTACAATCAAATAATGGGTCACACAAGGCTGGATTATATTTACCAGACTTGAGGCAGAAGGATGTATAGTAGGAACAGATCTAGAGAAGAAGCTAAAACTCTTGGGTAAAAACATTAATATGATTGCACAGTTACATGTTATAGGAGAGATTGTGTTCTCTGACCCCCTGAATTCAAATACTGAACTCCTAACCCCCAGTACCTAAGAATGTTACTTTATTTGCAAACAGAGTTGTTACAATCAATTAAGATGAGGTCATGCTGGAGTAGAGTGTGCCTCTAATCCGTTATGACTGGTATCTTTATAAAAAGGGGACATTTGGACACACACACATGCACACACACACACACACATACACATACACATACACATACACGGGAGAATGCCATGTGAATACTGGAGTTATGCTGTCATAAACTAAGGAACATCAAGAGCTACCAGAAGCTGGAAGACACAAGGAAGAATCCTTTCCCTATAGGCTTCATAGGGAATATGGCCCTGTCAACACCTTGTTCTGGGACATCTAGCCTCCAGAGCTATGAGACAATACATATCTATTGTTTAAGCCACTCAGTAGTACTTTGTTATGGCAGCCCTAGCAAACTACTGCTTTTTGCAAAGGCTGCTAACTCTTGGATAATGCCTGCTATAGCATTAATCGAGCGTCACATTTGTTATGTGATGGACAAAGACTGTGGATGGTGGATCCATGACTTGCCCTTGGAAACTCATTGTCAGAGCAGCTGTCCACACTGTTCAAAGGTTCATTAGTCATGCAAAGGCACATGGAATGCAGTGGATGCTGCTAGTACCATGCCCAGGTTTTCTTTACCAGACTGAGGACTTATTCCCTGTCTGCTGTGTATATTGTCTGCTTTCCCTGAGGATTGCTGTCAGTCAAATAGAAGACCCTTTACTATGCCTTTCCCTTCCCATTTTAGTGTGAAGCCATAAGGGAGTCTAACTCTGTGGTGCCATTTGTACTCCAGAGTTTCCCATGGGATCAGGCTGAGGCTAGACTCCAGCTGAGGCCACATCCTAGCTCAGCTCCTCCTCATGCCCTCCCCTGTTTCCTCACTCCCCTTTTGAGAACTCACGCTCAATAAATACCTGCCTCAGACTGGGCTACCGGGGTACTTGACTTTAGACCTTATGCTTCTCCTTCCTCAATAAATTATGAAGAATGGGCCATTGCATTTAATAGAGAAGACTGGGGGAAAGGGAGAAGTGGCTCAGGGTGGGGCCATGGCTACATGAGGCCAGGTGCTAAGGTGTGGAACCTTTGGGGTGGTAGAGTTGAATGTACATTAGCACTCTTTCATCAGCCGCCCTTACAGTGTCATCACCCAACAATCGTGTCTGTCTCTGTGGTCATTAAGGGAGTACTGACCTTGTTCCCATGATGATCTTCTCATTGATTCCATCCCAACCTTTCCAAACTAGAGCCAGGTGGGTGAGAAGACTTGTGAAAGACGTCCTTTCCCAATCAGGTGATTGATGGGAGCTAGTCTGGCCAGGGTTTGCTCCTCCAGAGGTGGCCTTCCCTGACCTGTGTTTTTGACATTGGCATTTGCCAGCAAGCTGAGACCCACTCCACTTGACAAAGGAACCCTAGTGACCACTTTACCTCAAGTGAAGCCTCAGAAAGAAAGGGCAGAGAAGGCAGGGCTGGGTAACTCAGACACACTGGGTGCATCAGTTAAAAGAGAAATAGAGTCTTTGAGATAACAAAAGCAGTACGAGATCCTAATGACTGAAGTTAAAAGAACAAGACCTGAGAAAGAAAGCCTAGGCAAGAACGATCTGGAATTTGGGTTTCTTGGGCACTTTTTTCCAGAGATTCATTTTTACCACGTAACTTGCCAATCTGCCGTTAAACAATCCTGACGGAGTGAAAGTTCATTTATATTTAATTTATGTTAAGTATATAGTTCATTTGTATTTAACTTTTTTTTTTTTTTAGTTTGAGACAGAATCTCACTGTGTCACCCAGGCTGGAGTCAGTGGTGCAATCTTGAGCTCACTGCAACCTCCTCCTCCTGGATTCAAGAGATTCTCCTGCCTCAGCCTCCCAAGTAGCTGGGACTGCAGGTGTGCACCACCATGCCTGGCTAATTTTTGTATTTTTAGTAGGGATGGGGTTTCACCATATTGGCCAGGCTGGTCTCGAACTCCTGACCTCAGGTGATCCACCCATCTCGGCCTCCCAAAGTGCTGGGATTACAGGCATGAGCCACCATGCCCGGCCCCTGTATTCAACTTTTATATGAGTAACAGGAGAACATAGCTCAAACTTCTGAGTTCAAAAATATTAATGTTGTGAAAAGTTAGTGTCACTTTTGCCTTGTCCCCCCATCAGTCAGTGCCTCTCGTTAGATGGCAGCTTTCTTAGAGTTTCATGAGTATCCTTCCAGTGATATATATTTCATGCATTTATGAATACATGTGTGTATGTGTGTTTATAACCACTCAAATGATAGATATGTTCCTGTCCAGCATCTTGCTTTTTCACTTAACGTTATACCTTAAAGATTGTTCCATATTAATAATTGAGGCCTCCCTATTGTTTTTCACAGTTGAATATGATTCCACAGTATAGATGTGTCAGATTTAGTTCAGCCAGGTCCTATTAATGGACTGTTAGGCTGTCTTCAATTTTTGCCTGCATTGAGTATCCTTGCTGTTATATCGTCTGACATATGTGTGAGAATATCTATGAGCTGTTGGCCTAAACTTAGGATTGTTAGGTCAAAATATATGTGCACGTGAACTTTGACATGTAATGCCACACTACCTTCCACAAAGGTGATGCTGACTTACAGTGCCACCTGCATTTTATGTGAATGCTCGTTTAGCTACCCAGGGGTGAACAAACGAAGGCTGCCTATTTTTGTAAATGAAATTTTGTTGGTGCACAGCCAGCTCCATTTGTTTATACTGCCTATGGCTGCTTTCAAACAGCAGAGTTGAGTAGATGCAACAGAGAGCATGTACCCCCCCCCCCAAAGCCAAAAATATTTACTATCTGGTGTTTTACAGAAAAAGTTTTCTCTTATTCACAATAGCCAAGATATGGAAGCAATGGAAGTGTCCATTGACAGATGATTGGATAAAGAAACTGTGGTATGTCCCACGACATGCAACTTACTTATGTAACAGACTTACACATGCACTCTTGAAACCAAAATACAAGTTAAGAAAAAATAGAAAGTAAATCCACAAAAATTAGAAATGATAAGATGAAAATAGCCATCAAAACAGAGGAACTTAAAGGAATAGGAAACTACGTTGCTCAATTCTCTATAAACAAATTGAAAAGCTAAAAAATGAATAAGTTTTTGGAAAAATACAATTTACAAACATTGGCCCCAGTAGATATACACACAATCCAATTGCCTTCAGATTTTTATTTTACATTTTAAAAGAATTTGCCAACAGAGAGCACCAGGTTCAGATATTTTCACAGGAGAATTTTATCAAATCTTAAGCCATCAAATATTATTTTACCTTTTCAGAGCACAGTTTTACAAAAAGGAAAATTCCAAATTCATTTCCTGAAACATTTCCAAATAACATTGACTCCTAAATCACAAAACTACATTTAAAAAAGGAAAATTATGTTTATCACAGCACTGTTCACAATAGCAAAGTTGTGGAATCAACCTACGTGTCTATCAATAGGGAATCAGATGAAGAAAATGTGGTACATACACAACATGGAATACTATGTATCTGTAGAAAAGAATGAAATCATGTCTTTTGCAGCAACATGGATGGAGCTGGAGGTAATTATTCTAAGTGAATTACTGTGGAAATGGAAAATCAAATACCACATGTTCTCACTTGTAAATGGGAGCTAAAAGATGCATACACGTAGACACGAATGGAAACAATACACACTGGGAACTCCAAAATAGGGGAGGCAGAGAGGTGGGTGTGGGTTGAAAACCTACCTATTAGGTAGTACGCTCGGTATTTGGGTGATGGGTTCTCTGGAAACCCAAACCCTAGCATCACCCAATGTACACATGTAACAAACCTACACATGTAACAAACCTGCACATGTACCCCCGATTCTGAAATAAAATTTTAAAAAAGCTGTGGTGTATACATACAATGGAATATTCTTCAGCATTTAAAAAGAAGAACATCCTGCCATTTTCACAATAAGGATGAACCTGCAAGATACTATGCTAAGTATCTTGCTAAATAAGCCAGACACAGAAAGAAAAATACCACATGATCTCACTCATGTGCGGGATCTGAACAAAAAAAGGACAAATATATAGAGATGGAGAAGGAAAGAGTGGCCACCCAGGGTTGTGGGACTGAAGGAGTGAAAATGGGGAGATGGATGTCAAAGGAGACAAACAGGTATGTGACATCGACAAGTCTAAAGATCTGATGTACAATATGAGAACTACAGTTTATAAAGTTGTATTGGGTTTTTTGTTAAGTAGATTATAACTGCTCTTGTGACAAAGAAAAGTAAATATGTGAGATAATAAAGATATATTAATTTACTTTACTATAGAAACCATTTTACTAAGGATATGTATCCCATAACATATCGTAAACCACAAATAAACACAATAACATTTATTTTAAAAAAAAGTTTGGTGACCCCTGATACATACTCTATCAACACAATGATATCAAACTTTTTGATCCTTGCCGATATGAGGGAAGAAAAAAGGTGTTTCATTTTTTATGAATGAGGTTGAAATTTTTTTTTGTATTTTCTTTTTTGCACACCTTGTATTTGTATTTTTTACCTCTTATTTTTTTCTTGAGGAAATCAGCTCTTTTTCAGTGTCATGAGTAGCAAATATGTTCTCCTGTTTGTTGCTTTTCTTTTTACTTTGATCATTAAGTTTGTTTTTAGCATGCAGAAATGTTTGTTTTTTACGTGATTAAATACGTCAATCTATTGTGATTTCAGATTTTCTGACATATTTATAAAAATCTTACCTATTTTTCTTTTATTTTTTACCTTTTAATGTTTATACGCTGGATCCATTTGGAATTTTATTGTAAAATGTGATGCAGTGATGAAGTCTTATTGTTTCTTCAGAAGGCTAGTTTGTTTTATGAAGTCCCCTTTTACTGAAGAGACCATATTGGAAAAACTAATTGGAAACATCATCTTTATCATGAACTAAATTCTACTTTTATTTGTCTCTGTTTCTGAATGTTTATTTTGTTCACTTGATCGTCACTTTTAATGATTCAAGCTTTACACTATGTTTTAATTTCTGAGAGGGCTAGTTTCCCCTCAGCACTTTTTTTTAGAATAAAATTTTCTGGCTATTTTTGCTTTATAAAATTTTCTCATATGGTGATTAGAACTAGCTCATATCCTTTAAAAACAAGCTTTGGTATTTCCTCTCTTTCTCAAACCCCTGCCTCTGTCATGAGAACAAACTCAAACCTACGTTGCCTTCTGGATGATGAGAGACCAAGTGGAGCAGAGAGGAGTCCTCCCAGCTGAGACCTTTCCAGACCAGCCAGCCTGAAGCTGACTTTCCAGCTAAGACAGGAGTAAATCCACTGGAAAATAAATAGTCCTGGCCCAGTTTAGCAGAATTGCTGAGACAACCTATAGGACAGTGAAAAAAAATGCTTATTGTCATATGCCTTTGAGTGGTGGGTGCATTACTGTGGCAATAAATAACCGATAAAAGAATAAATGAGATTACATAGGGAGACTGCACATACAGAGAAAACAAAAGATGGCCTGAGCTGGAAGCCAAGGGTACACTAATATGGAAAGGCCCAGTGGAAGAACTTAGATGTGGTGTTACTTTCAATTTTTCTCTTACTTTTTTTTTTATTACTGAAGAAATAAAAAATACTGTTTTAAAAATTACACTTTAAGTTCTAGGGTACATGTGCACAACGTGCAGGTTTGTTACATATGTATACATGGCCATGTTGGTGTGCTGCACCCATTAACTCGTCATATACATTAGGTATATCTCCTAATGCTATCCCTCTCCCCTCCCCCGACCCCACGACAGGCCCCAGTGTGTGATGTTGCCCGCCCTGTGCCCAAGTGTTTTCATTGTTC
Organism: Hylobates moloch; assembly: GCF_009828535.3. Taxonomy (NCBI): domain Eukaryota; kingdom Metazoa; phylum Chordata; class Mammalia; order Primates; family Hylobatidae; genus Hylobates; species Hylobates moloch. The sequence continues at coordinate 54,863,221 of NW_026652296.1, read as the reverse complement.
AATTCCCACATATGAGTGAGAACATGCGGTGTTTGGTTTTCTGTCCTTGCAATAGTTTGCTCAGAGTGATGGTTTCCAGCTTCATCCATGTCCCTACAAAGGACATGAACTCTTACTTCTTAATAATACCGATATGACGATATCTTACTTAGAACAAGTAACATTCAACAGGTATCAGCAGTGGGCTGTACAAATAACTCCAGAGAGCGACAGACAAAATTCTTTCAATTATTCATAAACTTTTAATAAGTGTTTCTTCATGCCTGGCATGGTTAACTTTTCAAAAGTGAAAATGATATGGTTGAATAACCAAAGAGCTCACAGTCCAGTGGTGTAGTCATACAAGATGTGAAAAGTGTGTTAACAGAGACTTAACTAGGGCCCTGTCATCCTTAGCCCTGATTGGAAGGGTCTGGAGAGTATTCCAGTCTTGGAGTTTCAGAGTTGCATTCAAATGAAGCAAAAGTAAAATCAAGCACATAAAGAAAATATACATTGAGTTCTGACAAAAAGTCAGAAAACCACACTGTGGCTAAGACTGACCACAGCCCATTGTTGATCAAGACCATTCGCTTTCTATTTCTCAGCCGTCTTTGTAGTTTTGTGAGACCCTCTGACTGAATTTTAGCCAATGGAATGAGCAGGTCCACCAAAACCACCTCCGTGTCATCCTCTTGGACTCTTTTGCCTTCTTCTGAATGCAGTGGAGTCCTCTGATGTTGGAAGCCACATGTTGAAGATGGCAGAGCAATATTATAGAAGTAGCTGGGTCCCTGGTTGGCCAGAACCCAGCATGTCTTAGAAGCATGCTGCCTGCTTGTCATTTTGCACTTAACATGAGCAAGAAATAAACTTCGGTCATGTTTGAGCCATAATGCATTTGCTCATTGTGACATATGATGCTAACTTAACTAATATACTGATGTAAGAAAATTGTACTAAAATCTGCCATGCTGGCTGGCATTGCTGGAAGATGCTTTTGTTACAGATACTGTGTTAGGGGACATACTTTGACTCCCCTAAATTCAAACCAGGTAACAACAACCCATGTTATTTAAGTAAACTACAACATACACAAAGTAGACCCAGAGATGTTCTAGAAGCAGATGGGTTGCTCTGAGTGAACTTAGTTTGGAAAGCTCCTTAGAAAATGTGAATCATCAGCAACAGAAATTGTCAACAGAGTAAACAGACAGTCTACAGAATGGGAGAACATATTCTCAAACCATGCATCTGACAAAGGTCTAATACTCAGAATCTATAAGGAACTTAAATCAACAAGCCAAAAAAAAGTAAAAATGGGCAAAGTACATGAAATGACACTCCTCAAAGAAGATGTACAAGTGGCCAACAAAGATGAAAAAATGCTTACTTCACTAATTACTAAAGAAATGCAAATGAAAACCACAGTGAGATGTCATCTCATACCAATCAGAGTGGATATTATTACAAAGTCAAAAAACAGCACATGTTGGGGAGGCTGTGGAGAAAAGGGAACACTTATATACTATTAGTGGGAGTGCAAAATAGTCCAGGCACTGTGAAAATCAGTTTGGAGATTTCTCAAAGACCTTAAAATATAACTACCATTTGATCCAGCAATCCCACTACTGGATATCTATCCAAGGGAAAATAATTAGTTCTACTGAAAAAACACATGCACCTGTATGTTCATTGAAACTCTAATCACAATAGCAAATACATGAATCAACCTAGGTGCCCATCAACAGTGGGTTGGATAAAGAAAATGTGGTGCATATATAGCATGGAATACCATGCGGCCATTAAAAAGGATGAAATCACATCCTTTGCAGCAATATGGATGTAGTTGGAGGCCACTGTCCTAAGCAACCTAATGCAAGAACAGGAAGCCAAATACCACATTTTCTCACTTATAAGTGGAGCTAAACATCTCACTTATAAGTGGAGCTAAACATGCATGTAAACATAGGAACCGTAGACACTGGGCACTGGGGACTACCAGATGGGGAAGGTGGTCGGTGGTTGAGGGTTGAAAAACTACTCGTTGGATACTATGTTCACTACCAGGGTGTTGGGATCATTTGTAACCCAAACCTCAAAGACATGCGGTTTACTCATGTAACAAACCTGCACATACACCCCTTGAACCTAAAATACAAGTTGAAAAAAGAAGAAAAAAGAAAAACACTGAAGAGTTTTACAATAAAGGTAAAACAGTGCCACTCTTCTCACAGATTTTAAGAAAATGTTCATTTTTTAATGAAGCATATGTTCATGTTAGCATATAATGGGCTTATTTTTGTTAAAAAAAGGAAAATAAGAATCATAAGCAGCATATTGAAGAGGGAAGGGAGTATTACACTAAGAAGGAAGAAAGGGCATTTGCAGAGGGTGGAGTTTTGATGTTGTTTTTGACATCAAAGGTCCAATGACCTTTGATTATTATCTGTGGAATAACCTAGATTCTTGATAAAGCTATACAGAAAAGGTACTATAGGAGACCATCCTTCTTGCTTGCATCACATCCCTTTCGCTTGCCTTGAATTTTAGCTGCAGCTGTGGCAGGCCCTTCCTCCGGCTGTCAGTGTTCTCCTTCAAAGTGTGTAGCTGATTACTGTCCCAGTACCTTCTCCCACACCTGACAGCTCCAAGTGAAGCCCCAGCATGTGGAGTTAGTGCCCTTGGGGTCAAACCTTAGCCAATTGGGAGGGTGGCAGGAGGATTAATGCCCCGGCTTTCCATCTCTTAGGTAAACAATCCTTGGAAGCATTTGGGATGCTTCTTGGGAGGTCCTAGTGGCATCACTTCCCTTACCTATAGCAGTAACTTCAACAATGCCTCCTTTATCAGCATTCCTTCCTTCCTTTTTCGTTTTCTCCACTTCCTCTGTTCTAGTTCCTGGGATCACTTCCCATGTCAACTAACTGAACCAAAGTCTTTGTCTCAAGGTCTGCTTTCAAGCGAAGCCAAACTAGGGTACTATGAGTAAAAATTTCTGCAAATCCTTTTTACCTCCTGAATAATAAGTCCAATTACAATTTTTGTCTTTGGAACATTACATTTATTTTGTTAGAGGCACAGACTGAATTCTGTTCCTAATGCCAGCCATTGTCTTGCTTGGAAGTCTAAGATCTTATGACATTATGTCTAATCATTGTAGACTAAATATTATTTGACACTTAACACACACACACACATATATATTATTTGTGCCAATTTTAAGCAAAGATTTATTGAGCACCTTCTCAATACCAGGTGCTGTGCTTGGCACTGGGATTCATTTTTATTCATTCAGCTTTATGACAATACTCCATTAATTGTGCTGTTCTAGAGCTGGGCATATTCTTTGCAAGAAAGCATATTATGCTTCTAGGAAATGTATATTCCTTTTTTTGAGCTATCAGCCCTTGCAAAATTATTTCATTCACTTAGATATTTAGTTTAACTTTTGCTATTGTTATAATTTTCTGTTTTTTAGTTCTGGATGTATTTTCCTTATTCTTTTCTGGACCTCACTCATAATTGACTTATTACTGATACGGGATCTGCCTTGTCTCTCTTAAAGCTAGAAAACTGTCTTGCACATGTTAAGTGCTCAAATTTTTGTTCAATGGGGCTGGCTTATAAATGAGTTCATGATGATTTCTTAAGAATCAAATCTCTTTGGATGGAGTGCATGATATCTAAATTCTCATCTACAATAAAGAAGCTGAAATAAAGTTCTGGAAAGCCAGTGCACTAGTCTCCAGTTTTTCTTTATTTTCTGACAACAGAAAAGCTTCAACAGATTGCAATTGACAAAAAGATGGCAGAGGTCTTTAATTTTTTTAGTATGTTTTTCTTCTTTCTAGTGAATTTCCCAGGAGTCACCTGCCTCCTCTCCTGGCTTTCAGTGTCTTAGGATGCCACCCTGATCTGCTGTTGCTAAGAGTAACTCGTGCTGCCTTGTCTCTTCTCTTAATAACACACAGCACATGCATGTTCTGTTCTGTTCTGGCTCTGCTCTGCTGCATTTATTTTTCACCAAGCCCCATTTTACTGATAAGCAAAGTGAGTGAAGAGGGATTCATGTCTTGCCCCAAGTCACAGAGCTAGTAGTTGATAGAGCTGGGATTCGAGCTAAAGTAGACTGGCTCCAGAGCACCTAAGATTGTACTGTATCTACCACTGACTCTTTCTATGCTCTGAAAACCTTTCCCTTTTCAGTTACATTCCTTTCTTTCAGAGTATACTACCAGCTAAGTGCTGGCTCATTTAACTGTAATCTATGTGTAATACACTGGTGATGCTTTAACCTAGCACACTGTCCCTAGTGGTAGGAATTTCTGGCACTATGGTGGAGTAGGATTAGATGTTTTAGGGAAAAATTGTCCTTTCATTGTCTTCAAGCTTGTTCTGGGCCAACTGCCCAGCTGAATTGAAGTTCTCAGATTTTAGGATTGGCAAAGATACCCAAATCCTCCAATTGGCCTGCCACACACATTTATCAATCATTAGCAGATCTCTAACTTGTTTAGAAATCTAGCCAGATAAAGAGTCAGAAAATAAATTTCATAGAAAATTGAAAGTTCTTTTAGCTTTCACTGTGAACCTCTCTCTGCTGGTCATGTCTTTAAATACTTGAAGTTGTGTCTTTATTCCATTCTTTGCCACTTCATGACATTTTGGGGCCACTGAGAAGCAGGTACCATTTCGCAGATGTGAGGGGTGGACATTAATAAGAAATACTATTTTTTTAAACTACTCATTCATTGACTGAATAAATACGTATTGAGCACCATCTTGGTGGAAGACACTGGGCCATGTTCTGTGAGTGGATAGAGAGATGTAAGATGATCTGTGCTCTCATTTGTTGGGGTTTATTTTAGAGACTTTAACTGTATACATTCCTTCTTGAGATTCTGAGCTAGTTGAGAAATAAATGCAGAATTAAGTTTAGGATAAAATATATCAGTTTTGTTGCTGGCCGGGCTGTAACTACATGGCTCCATGTAGTTATTAAAACAATCTAGCTCCCTAATTTTACTCATAGTCTTACTCAGTACACACAAGTGGCAGACACAGAAGCCCTATCTCGGTGAGATTATTCCCCACTGGGAGCACACATAATGCAAATAGGTTGGTCCCAGAAAGAGATCTCAGAAGGGATCACAAGTCTTTGAGTCTCATTGTTGAAATAGATGGTCACTCTGTTTCCCTTGGAAGAGGAGTGAGTGGGAATAGAGGGAGTGAAGAAACTATCCTCCCATTACCTCTCATGACTCCAAGTTCCTCTTTTATCAACCAAGGTAAAAATGGGGAGAAAATTTTTTTTCTAACATATCCATGAAAAGACAGTTAACTGTATAAGCTAATATGTGATTATACTCTGCAAACAGAGTAAGGATGAAGCTTGTCCTTACATCACAAGATGCCCCAGGGTTCTTGGTGTGTTCACAGTGATAGCAAACAAATTTATAATTTTCTATACATTTTATTTTGCACTAACAACCTCTTTGTCCTGCTAGACTCTTCAGTAAGTCAAAGATCCGCTAATTTCTAACAAATGTGTCTGCCAAAGTGGATTTATTAGAGGAATGAGTTTCAACTGTGTTGCTCTTCTTTAAAGAGAGTTTTGTTAGTTTACTCTTCGGATGGTACTGAGTATTGTGTATCATGTCAAATAAGAAGGGAGAGAATCAGAAAAGGAATTTTCAGAGAACTTAATGTGCAACTGTGAATTGTGGCTGTCTAAAGGTGGGTATAATGGGAAGCATTTATCAAGCGTATTTCTTTACAAAACTCTTCTAGAGAATTAAACAGGAAAATTAAACTAGGGGATTAAATTAATGTGCTGTGGAACACACTTTGGAAAATGGGTAAGGGATTCAGAGAAATGCAATATTTATGAATATAAGAAAAGTCAACAAAGGCTTTAATTGTGAAATTTTACTGGGCATTAAAATGTGGGAGAATCTAGCAGAAAAGAAGGAAGTAGGCATGTCAGATAGGGAAACAATAGGCTCAGAGTCATTGGAGGAGAAATGAAATAATTAAATCGTTTTTAAAACAAAGGGGATAAATGTCACCATATGTAAGATTGGTATTTTGAAAAGTAGTAGTTTTGTTCATTATACAAGTAATTTTTGTGGAAATACATATAACATAATTTTAGCACCAAAAAAGCATTTAAAAATATGTTTGACAATTTATGGTTTTGCCATATTGGCAATTTAAACAAATAGAGAAAAAAGGAGTAGGTGGAGTAAACGTGCATGCAGAGAAGATGGACTTCAATGAGCCATGCGGTCAAGCGTTTGCCAGGATCTTTGCAGCCATGCTAGCCTGTGACCTCTGATGAATGGTGCTCATGTTCTATAAAAGTGCCCCAAACAGTAGCTACTCCTCATATTTTTCTGCACAGTAAGTTTACCATTTCATTTCATGTGTCTCATTAAGCTGCCTTTGGCCCCACTTCTATTGGATTTTGTCATGTGTTTGCATCTCTCCCGATCTGGACATCACCTGAATCAATGCAGCTTCGGATGCTTAGAGGGGACTGCTCAGTTTTGTTAGCATTCCACCAACCGTTTTAAGAAAACAACTAAGAACTCCTTGATGAAGTCACGGTGTGCTGACTAGTGTCTGTGGAATGGAGCACTCTCATCTGCTTTGGGATTTTAATTACCTAGGGGTGCTGGGTACATTCAAATGACCTCCCTCTTCCATGAGCTCATCCTGGCAGTACAAAGCAAGCCACCCAAGAAAGCCAATCACAGATAATTGCCACGGGAACCAGAAGGCAACAAAACTGCTTCTGTGGGACTGGGCTTTGCATTAACTTGGCACTGGTCAGTGTTCCTTCATTGTGGACGCACCCAGCTCAAGCGGAGGTGAAGTCACCACTGCTGTGCTATGGACTTCACTGTTCTTTTGGTAGCTGAATATGCCCATAAAAATGATAATTTTTGGAGAAATGATCAGGCTCCCCAGATGTTTTTCAATATTTATGGTTAAGCATGATATAATTTCCACACTGTAATGTGGCAGTGAATGCTGACCTTTTTTCTCTTTTCTTCAGAATTGTGAAAATTTCAGGTATGGCATATCTTGTATTTTGTCTCTATAATTTTCATATTTGGATTTAGATGACATTTATTGAATCTCTACTAGGTATCAAGCTAGATGTTTTGTGTTTCCTTTCTCATTTAATCTTCACAACTGTCAGAGGTGTTTGAACCAGAGCAGCTCCATCTTTAGCTGAGTAAAATGAGGCTGAGATCTGCTATGCTGGATTCCCGGGAAGTTAAGCATTCCTAGTCACAGGATGAGATAGGAAGTCAGCATAAGATACAGGTCATGAAGACCCTGCTGTTGCAACAGGATGCAATAAAGAAGCCAGCCAAAACCTGCCAACACCAAGATGGCGACGAAAGTCACCTCTGGTCCTCCCCACTGCTCATTACATTTTTACAATGCATTAGCATGCTAACAGATATTCCCGTCAGTGGCATGACAGTTTACAAATGCTATGGCAATGTCTGGATGTTACCCTATATAGTCTCAAAGTGGGAGGAACCCTCAGTTCTGGGAGTTCCCCATACCTTTACCAGAAAACTCATGAATAATCAACCCCTTGTTTAGCATGTAATCAAGAAATAACAATAAAAATAGCTAACAGCAGCCCTCAGGGCTGTTCTCTCTATGGAGTAGCCATTCTTTTATTCCTTTACTTTTGTAATAAACTTGCTTTCACTTTACTCTGTCGACTTGCCCCAGATTCTTTCTTGCCCAGATCCAAGAACCTTCTCTTGGGGTCTGGATCAGGACCCCTTTCCAGTAACTCAACAGCCTTGTGACATGATATTGTTTCTATTTTGTTGATGAAAATCAGACAAAGAAAGGTTCAGTAACTTGCCCAATGCCAAACAGCCTACGGTGGCGTGAGGCACTCAAAACCTCCACATGACCTGTGAATGAGGCCACTGCCAGAGGCTAGCAATAGCCCTTTCAAAGTTTTCTAAGTTTTCTTTTTAGATTAAAAAAAAGTCACCTCTTTTTTGGTGGCTTTTGTTAACAAGGTCATGATGGAGTTACTAGCATAAATACTAAATACATTTTTAGGGGGATGCTCAGGTTCAAGACATTCCAACAAGAACTTCCTGCAATCACGTGGTGAGATGTTTTTTTTGCTAACCAGCATCATGGCATTCTCGGAACTTCGTGGGGATTACTAAGTGATGAAGCCTGTCTGCCTGCCCCTCCCCTGTCCCCTCAGACATTTACATGGGCTCCCCGTGATAACTGATTCAAACCTGAACCCTCCCATCCAGAGTTTAAGATCCTTCAAACCTTTGCCTCACTTTTCCTTCAACTCTGTGTCTGGTCCCTGCTGTGTCCAAGGGAGAGCTTTCCGCTTGACCCTCTGAAGGTTCACTGAAAAAATCACTGATGTGGCCAGGGATGGAGGCGCATGCTTGTAATCCCAATGCTTTGGGAGGCTGAAGAGGGTGTATCCTGAGGTCAGGAGTTAGAGACCAGCCTGGCCAACATGGTGAAACCCCGTCTCTACTAAAAATAAAAAAATTAGCCAGGTGTGGTGGCGCATGCCTGTAATCCCAGCTACTCAGGAGGCTGAGGCAGGAGAATCACTTGAACCCAAAGGTTGCAGTGAGCTGAGATCACGCAACTGCACTCCAGCCCAGGAGACAGAGCGAGACTCTGTCTCAGAAAAAAAAAAAAAAAAAAAAAAAAAAATCACTGACGTGAGGCAGATTGATTAATAAAAGACATACTAATTTTTTGAATGTGTATACACAGGAGCCTTCAGAATGAAGACCCAACCGCCCAATAAAGTATAGAATCTTATCTACCACCTTGAGGTTATAGAAAGAATGTGGGCTCAGAACGTGGCCCAAAACATGTTTTAGTGGCAAGGCAGGTTAAGGAAAGTGACATGGTTTGACTGTATCCCCACCCAAATCTCATCTTGAACTGTAGTTCCCCAAATCCTCCTGTTTTATGGGAGGGACCTGGTGGGAGGTAATTGAATCATGGTGGTGGTTACCCCCATGCTGCTGTTCTCGTGATAGTGAATGAGTTCTCATGAGATCTGATGGTTTTGTAAGGGGCTTTTTCCCCTTTTGCTCAGCACTTCTTGCTGCTGCCATGTGAAGGACATGTTTGCTTTGCCTTCTGCTATGATTGTAAGTTTCCTGAGGCCTCCCCAGCCCTGTGGAACTGTGAGTCAATTAAACCTCTTTCCTTTATAAATTACTCAGTCTCAGATATGTCTTTATTAGCAACATGAGAATGAACTAATACAGGAAGGAAAAAGAGAGAGGCTTGGCTAGCAAAGGTGGTCTTGTTATATAGATGAAGCCTCACAGGTAGAATTCCTTAGAGAGAATACATGGAAAACTTCTTTTCAGACTTAAAGGTGTCAGACTCTCAATCACTCCTAAATCTGGGAAAGTCCTAGAAAGAGAAGACCTGGCTGCAGTAATGAGGATTCTCTATGAATACAAATTTTCCCCACCTCAGTCTGCTGGCCCTGCAGCAGCCGTTTCAAAATATGTCAAGGAAATATATTTTGGGGTGAAATATTTTGATTTCCTTCACTGCCAAATGGTTGCCCTCTATTCTGAACAGGTAGAATCCTTACTTCCTCTGCAACTCCCCTCCACAAGGTCCGCTGTGACTCTCTGTATCCTCCTCATCCTTCCAGGCCCAACCTAAGTCCTGTTTGGTCTCATAAGCCATCCTGAGAGATTCTCCTTTCTCAGATACTTAGTTTTCAAATGGCCCTAGAGTTTGAGGTTTCTGGGGAGTGTGTCTTAGAAGATGGGGAGACAGTGGGAGCAGAGTCCTTGCTTTTCACTGCAGCCAACACTAGAGCAGCCATAGTTTTTCTGTTTGATGCATAGGAACTCTGCTTCAGAAAAGCTCCCCATTTTTCATTTTGATGTTGTGTAAGCACCAGGGGGTGGTGGTGTCAGTAGGGCTCCTGAACATCAGGTTTTGGATAGAGGTGTTGGCTCAGGCCAGAAACATGCCACAGGTAACTGATCGATAAAAATCAGAATGCTAATTCATTAATTTAGCTTGGGAAATATAACACCAAGAGGAATGGAATTTCTTAGTCAGCCTGGCTAGGGCACTTGCTCCCTGAAAGCAAGCTAACTATTTGGGAAGTCAAATGATCTCCTGGGTATTTGTTGGAGACCATAGAAACAGAACCAGGTGTCATTTAGACTTAGCAATGTTTCTGAGCCAACATAAATCCACACACTCTAAACTAGTGGTCCTCAAACCTTAGTTTAGGTCACAATCATGTTGATTTGGGTGCCACTCCCAGAGTGCATCGTGTGTGTGGGGTGTGTGTGTGTGTTTGAGAAGGATAAGAATTAGCATTTATAAGAAGTTCCCAGATGATGCTGTTGCTGCTGGTCTGGGGTCACACTTTGAGAAGCATTGTTCTCTTTCATTATAGGGAAACATAGTGCTTGTATGTACAAAGCCAATATCATACCCTTTCCTCTGGGTATTCCTGATGGACCTTGTCAACTTTAGACTATTTTTTCATGTGATCTAAGATTTACTAGCTTGTAATTCCATTACCTTTCTCCAAACCTCTACCTTGAGTCAATATAATGGATTGTTTTCTCTTGACCACGTTACAATTGCGCCTTAGACCTGCATCTCTGAAATTACTTCCTGTCCACCTATCTGCCTCAGAGGAGTGTTGGGTGTTCTCTGACTCCTCAGAGGAGTGCTGGGTGTTCTCTGACTCCCCAGAGGAGTGCTGGGTGTTCTCTGACTCCCCAGAGGAGTGCTGGGTGTTCTCTGACTCCCCAGAGGAGTGCTGGGTGTTCCCTCACTCCCCAGAGGAGTGCTGGGTGTTCTCTCACTCCCCAGAGGAGTGCTGGGTGTTCTCTCACTCTTCAGAGGAGTGCTGGGTGTTCTCTCACTCCCCAGAGGAGTGCTGGGTGTTCTCTGACTCCCCAGAGGAGTGCTGGGTGTTCTCTCACTCCCCAGAGGAGTGCTGGGTGTTCTCTCACTCTTCAGAGGAGTGCTGGGTGTTCTCTCACTCCCCAGAGGAGTGCTGGGTGTTCTCTGACTCCCCAGAGGAGTGTTGGGTGTTCTCTAACTCCTTTGTTGCACACTTATACATCATCTTTTTTTCTCTCCCACTCCTTCCACAAACACACACACACCCTGAGGGCTAAATCTTGCAGTTTGCATATTCTACTAATTTTTGTGGGAAGCCATATTTCTTTTGGAGCAGAGATGTCCAGGTTTATTTTCCTTCATGTTTCTTTAATTCCATTTTCCCACCACAGCCAGTAGCCAGTAAATGTGAACAATGATGCTCTTTTTCTATCTATTTTTGTCATGAGGTAATAAAGTGGAAGACACTTGGTAGTAATTTACCACCAATAGTGATTTCCTGCCTAAAAATTCAACAAGAGCATGAGTCACAGTGTCATGGACATATGAAAATAAGCTGTGACCCATATCTTGAGAGTAATTGGACCCAGGCTAATGAGGACCAAGTGGTTGTTGTACACAATCTAAATGCAGTCATTGATGCTTTCTGCTTTGCTTCTATTATCTTTTTAAGGCTTCCTAGAGAGCTGACTCAGCTCCCCAGGGAATCCAGGCAGAATTTAACTATGGGATCCACTATGGGAATGTTGGACTTGGGGGACTGGAGTAGATACAGCTGGTGACTATACTTTAAGATGAGATCAAATACTCAAAATATTAGAGAAGAATTTTTATTTTTCAGTTTAATTGTTTTAAATGGTTTCCTCGAGCCCAGGCTAAAATTTTATCATATACTTACTTGGTATGTGGTTTTGAGTGACATTATAAGATCTCCAGTCTCAGCAAATATGATAAGGACCCTAGGATCCTCTATTTTTCACTGGATGACCTTAGTTTAATGGGCATGGTATAGTAGATTGGGAGTGGAGATTTGTAGGCATTGTGGCAACCTTTTAGTTAAGATGTTCTGTGCATTGGTGTTTGTTCCAAGCCCAGACAACTAATTAGATATGATTATTTTACCATTTTTTTTGTGTTGTGAGAAGCCAAGAGGCTCTTCCTCTTTCTTCTTGTTTCTAATACACTGGGTAGTCACTTCCTTCTTAATTCTTGCTCCCATCTCTTCTATCCTCACTCTCTGTTTCCTGCCAGTCTTTGTGTTTTTCTACTCTCATTGCTCCTAAAGTGATCTGCCTGTCATATGGCACAGAAGACAATTAAGTGAAGCCAGCTTTGTGGGTGACAGGTGGATACTAGAAAATCAATCAAGTTGGGGTGGATTTGTACTGTGTCAACTTGGCATGACTGAAATTGCATTCCTCAGAATTCCCTTCCTTGCATGGTTCTGAGTTAAAATGAGACACAAGAGACATTTTGTGAAAGATTTGGAAGGCAGAAGTGAAGCAACAGCCAAATTACTTTTATCCTTGGGAGGTCTGTGGATGGCACCTGGAGCAGTTGCCACTCATGCATGCCATCATTTATCCACAGGCTCGTCCTCATGGCTGGTCCTGCAGCTCCTATGGCTCCTGTGGATCCTCCCTCAGCTGCCCCACCTCCTGGGCCCAGTGAGAGTCCAGTTCCATGATGAGTGAAGTCCGGCAGGACACACTGTCATCGAAGGTGGAGGTTTGAAAGAGATGAGAGAGTAATATGGGTTTGATCTATCTCTGAGGATTCTAGCCCATCCTTGCTGGTTCCAATTTGTCTTTGCTCTCCCCACTCCACATCCATGCTTTCTTTCTGATTGCTGACCCTGCTGACTTTAGATGTCAGCACCAGGTGCAGAAAGTATACGCTTGTGTAGGCTGTTTAACCAGCTCCTACCATTGTGTAAATCAAATCTCTGCAATAAATCCCTTATTAACTATCTCCTGGTAGTTCAGCTTCCTTTATCAAAGAATCATGTGTAAGATCTCCGGTTGGAATCAATCCATGGGGGATTCGGCCGTTGGATTTTGAGATTGTCAAGCATCCAATGGCCATTGTGGGAGATAATTTGGGACGTCCAAGTATCTGAATCTGAATGAGAAACTAGACATTAGTGACTGATTCCACTGACAGGCATTCTTTCCAAACCAATCCTGGGAGGAGAATTCCTAGGTCCTGCTAAGCCACTCTGCAAATTGGCTTTAATACTCAGGATATTTTAAGAATGGAGGAATAGGCTGGGCGTGGTGGCTCACACCTGTAATCCCAGCACTTTGGGAGGCTGAGGTGGGCGGATCACGAGGTCAGGAGACCGAAACCATCCTGGCTAATGCGGTGAAACCCCATCTCTACTAAAAATACAAAAAATTAGCTGGGTGAGGTGGCGCACGCCTGTAGTCCCAGTACTTGGGAGGCTGAGGCAGGAGAATGGTGTGAACCTGGGAGGCGGAGCTTTCAGTGAGCCGGGATGGTGCCACTGCACTCCAGTCTGGGCGACAGAGTGAGACTGCGTCTCAAAAAAAAAAAAAAAAAAAAAAAAAAGAAAGAATGAAGGAATAAAATTTCTTCAATGGATTGCATCTTAGGTCTTGAAACTTCAATAAGGTAGATGCTATCTGTGAAGCTGTTTTTTGTTCTTCTTTTGAGCCCCTTTCCTCCCTTCCCCATTTTTCAGTTTTGTTAATGTAAAAGAATAGACAGGAAGAGAAAAAGAAGTACTTTTGCTGTTACGTTTCTCCCTCCCCTCTCTCCCTCTCCCCTCCACATTACTCATCAATTCACAGTCCCAAAGCATATGCCTGCGACATTAAATGTGGATATTGCTTCAGTGTTAGGAAAGTTGTCAATGTTGAAGAAAGAATGCAACTGTTAATGTTTGTGTAATTCCATCTTGCACTTGGGCGGTTGCGTGGTACAATAATACTTCTGACTTCTCTTTGATCCTTGTCTTTCTACCTAGTCTCATACTTATGGCTTTTTCTAAAGAAGTAACCAGATAAAGAAAATTGTATTTTAAAGCCAATTCTTCCTTCCATCCTTCCCTGACCTCTTGAGTTTCACGTTTTGGGAGAAAAGCATTTTTTGAGCTATGGTTTAAGATTAAATTATATGCCCTCAATTCACCTTTATAATTCAGAAAAGCCCAATACAAAAAGATCCCCAGAATTCTTCTATTCTAAGGGGGAAATTCAACTCTTAGCTTATTTGTAAGTTTAGGTTACGACAAGCCACTTCAAAGCACTGGAAACGGCATGAACTGACAAGGTTGAAACATATAGTTATATGGTTCTGCTTCATTGCCTTATTTCTTTCCTCAGAGCTATTGTAGACAAAACCAAGTAGAAGGTATGGTGTTTCTGATAGTTTCTGCTTCTGGACCCTGCTTTAGGCAGATGACCCTATTACTTCAGCCATTTATCACATCTTTTTGTAGGGCTCAGTTAATAATAAATAATAAACCCAGCAAATGTCTAGCATTTTAGAATTTACAGGATGCCTTTAAATGTATCATCTCATTTAACTCTTACAAAACTTTATGGGGATGGTATTTTTAATCCTATTATGCCAATAAAGTAAGTATTTCTGGGCAGGGCGGTGGGGAGGAGTGGAAGGGGTTTGAATGTAAGGGTTTAAGCTTTAACAAGAGTACTTCAGGTTTCACCTGAATGTTTGGGGAAATATCTTTCTGTAGATTCAGGTCCTTTTCTCTATCACCAAAACAAATTCCATAAGATAAATAACAGTGCCACTGTGACAAGATCTCTTCTGCCTTCTTTCCTTAATGTTTCAGCTACACAAAGAGTCTCAGTGGCAGAAGTAGGAGATTCACCAGCCTGGAGTTTGTGATAATCTCAGGATTGGGGACAAGAGAGAGGATAACGTATGTGTCTAAGCCGTACCTCCCGAATGTGGTCTAGAACATGCTTTCTCTTCCCTCCATGTGTCAGTGTTAAATTTGCCACTCCTTTGGCATTTCTCCCATTAAGAGGTGGAATCTATTTCTCCTCCCTTTTAATCTGGGTGAGCTTGTGACTTCTTTAATTAACAGAGTACAGGAAAGTAACAATATTGTACTTTTGAGGCTAGGTCACAAAAGGCTATACAATTTTCATTTTGGTTTCTGGAAATGCTCTCTTTTGGAGAGCTGTGTAACTCTGAGGCCACCATCCTATGAGGAAGCTCAAGTCACATGTATGTGTACAAGATGTTATTTAAACCTCATCTAGGATGACAGAACACGTAAGTGGGTCCAGATCACATTCTACAGTACCGGCTATAGTGAATTTCTTCACTCCTTAGATTGCTCATAAATGGAAGGCTGAAATGAGAATCACTTTTTGAGCTTAAGAAAAAGCCATTTCCTCTGTCTACCTACCTACCTATCAAAAATTCTATCTATAGAATTACTAGAGCAGGGGGAATTACGTTAGATGTTAGAGGATAATTGGACAATACCATGATACTCTTTCCCAATTTGAATTGGGAAAGAGAGCTACAAGGAGGTTTTTGGACATTTTCTGCATGTCTTTTTGGCCATACCATGTTATATTTAGGCAATGTATTAGAGTTCCCTAGAGTAACAGAACTAGTAGGAGATATACATGAGTTTATTAAGTAGTATTAACTCACATGATCACAAAGTTCCACAATAGGCTGTCTGCAAGCTGAGGAGCAAAGAAGCCACTCCGAGTCTCAAAGCTGAAGAACTTGGATTTCGATGTTTGAGGGCAGGAAGCATCCAGAATGGGAGAAAGATGTAGGCTGGGAGGCTAAGCTGGTCTAGCCTTTTCACGTTTTCTGCCTGCTTTATATTCTAGCCACTCTGGTAGCTGATTAGATGGTACACAGCCAGATTAAGGGTGGGTCTGCCTTTTCCAGCCCACTGATTCAAATGTTAATCACCTTTCACAACACCCTCACAGACACACCCAGTATCGATACTATGCATCCTTCAATCCAATCAAGTTGATGCTCAGTATTAACCATCACAGGCAACAAAAGCAATAGCCCAGTTTTGGCTGACTTATTAGGATTAAAGATTTTCAGCAGAGTTTTCTTGGTTGCTACCACTGAAGACAAGGCCATGGAATAAATCCACTGTAAAAGAAAGCCACCCTTCATTATATACTTTGTAAGGTGATGGCAGGTGGTGCAGTGTTTCTCTGAACATCCTTAACCGAGTATCTGACATGCTGATGTGTTATGATTAGTTATGAGAAGGAAGTTGATTTGTAGCTTTAACTCAGGGAAGTATGAAAAACTCAAGCTTCTTATTTGGGTGTGGCTGTATCCCACAATCTCTGTATACTATGTGAGGATTCTCATTCAAATACCTGTTTGAGGTATTTGAGGTGGAAAAGAGTTTGAGAATCCCTGTGATGTATAAGTTATCCTTGTTTGCATTGTGTATTTTGGGTCTAAATGGAGAACTTAACAGACCTGGGTAGAATGTGGGCAGGCTGCCTTCATGAACACACAAGAATGCATTTGTTAGTCATTAATCCTCCTGGTTGATCAGAGTAAATCTCAACCCAACTGCCTTATCCAGGTCTTCTTTACTTAAAGGTCCCAGGTATACCTTTGGGATTAAACTTGGACTCAGTTTTTCCTACGCTATATACATTTGTTTTCTATTCTCAAAAAAAAAAAAAAAACTAAATTCAACTCTCATAATTAAAATATCCTAAGGGAATTAGTAATATCCTAAGCAAACCAATTAAGGCAGGAGAGTTGTAGGCATGTATGTGTTAGGGGAGAAGGGTATTGCATGAATGCCTGAAGGAAGTAAGTAAATCAAAGTTTATAAAGTACAGCTAATAAAGTGAAAGGCATGATCCTTTAAAAGCATTCTTATAAAAAGATTATAGACATTGGAGAGACCTGGGTTGGAAGTGACTCTTCCACCTTCAATGTGTGTGATTCCAGAAAGTTGTTTCACCTATTTGAGTGCCAGTGCCTTTGTTTCCTCATCAGAGAACTGTGGCTCATAATAGCTACATGGAGAAGAAGATGAAGGTAAAAAAGTTGGTAGAGAAAATAAAGAAGCAGAGTAAATATGGAGGAGAAAGAAGGAAGAAGAGATAAGAGGAAAGATAAAAACTGGAAGATGGAAAGGATGAGGTAGCAAAAGAATTGTCACAATTAGGGATGTGATATGAAAATCACTGTACCTGGCATTAAGCAGGCACCTAATAAATTGGTGTTGATATTACTACAATTGGGATTATCCTTCTCTATGTATCATAGATGAGAACACAAAGTTGATCTGAATTATGACTGCAGCTTTGAGATATTTGCACCCTAAACTAGTCTCAAATTGTTCTTGCAAAGTCATAATTACTTAAATGTTGACATTTAAAGAGATTGCTTGGACTTCCTGCCTACTTTACACACAATTCTATGGCTATCATAAAAAAGACAAAAGA
This sequence comes from Hylobates moloch, assembly GCF_009828535.3. Classification (NCBI taxonomy): domain Eukaryota; kingdom Metazoa; phylum Chordata; class Mammalia; order Primates; family Hylobatidae; genus Hylobates; species Hylobates moloch. The sequence continues at coordinate 54,845,855 of NW_026652296.1, read as the reverse complement.
TAATTGGTGGCAAGAATGTGAAGAAAAGGGAACTCACACACTATTGGTTGGAATGTAAATTAGTACAGTCATTATGGAAAACAGTATGGTGCTTCCTCCAAAAACAAAAAATAAAACTGCCATATGATCTCCCAATCCACTATTGGGTTTGATAGGTCCTCACTTAATATCATGAATAGGTTCTTGGAAATTGTGAATTTAAGTGAAATGATGTTACAGCAGGTTCTCAAACAAATTGTTTCATTCAACATCATTTCATTACAACATTGATGGGAAAAAATTGGTTTCATTATACATAGTTTCACTCAAATTCACAACTTTCAAGAACCTATTCATAACACTGAGGATTTACTGTATCTATTCAAGGAAAAGAAGTCAGTATGTGAAAGTTATATCTGCATTCCCCTGTTTATTGCAGCACCATTTGCAATAGCCAAGATATGGAATCAACTTATTAAGTGTACATCAGCAGGTGAGTGAATGAAGAACATGTGGTGTATATAAACAAAGAAACATTACTTAGTTGTAAAAGAAGTGAAATCTTGTTCTTCCTGGCAACGTGGATGAGCCTAGAGAACATTCTGTTAAGTGAAATAAGCCAGGAACAGAAGGATAAATACAGCATGTTCTCTCTCATATGTGGAAGCTAAAATAGTTGATCTCATAGAAGCAGAGAGTAGAGTAGTGGTTACTGGAGGCTGGGAAGGATGGGGCAGGAGGACAGGGAGAGGCTGGTTAACGGATTCAAAATTACAGCTAGATAGGAAGAATAAGTTCTTGTGTTCCATAGCACTGTTCAGTAAATACAGTTAACAATAATTTATTGTATGTTTTCAGATAGCTAGAAGAAAGCATTCTGGGTATTCCCAACACAAACAAATCATAAAGTTTAAGGTGATGGATGTGTTAATTACCCTGATTTTATCATTATACATTGTATATATGTATTGTAATATCACACTGTAACCCATAAATATGTATAATTATTATGTATTAAAATAATAAAATATTCTAAGTTAGACACCATAAATAAATAAATAAAAGTATACTTATCTATAAGAATAAGAGGAGTATCATAGAAAACCAAAGTCAAAGTCTTCTTATATTTTTTACCTTTAAAAAAATAGTTTCTGAATCTTTGACGTTATGGAAATCTTCTAGAGGTTGTTTCATCTTCTGACTTAAAAAAATTGACCTTTAACATAAGATCCTTTCCTTGTTAATATTTTTATAATTCTACAATATGAGACCATGGTATAATTAAGTTTAAAAAGCCCAAGTACATAATTAGGAGAGTGCTGTACTTGAGTTAAAGAAAAAAATCAGTCTATTATTGAGTAAAATACAGTAGAGAGGAAGAAAACAATTAATAAATGAGATGAAGTACCCTAGGGAAAAATTAGCTTACGGTGGCTTCTTGAGAAGACAGTCAAAATAGGCAACTGACGCAGTGACAGACTTTACAGGAAACATTAAAAAGCCCAGATGGCTCAAGTTTACATGTTTACAGATAAGCTTGGAAAGCCAGTTAAATCTTGCAAGTGCCACTCAGTTAACTAGAAGATTTTCCATTCTGAGGATGAGAAAAAAGTTGAAAAGGGATGGGACAGGAAGGAAGAGAAGAGAAAGATGTAGGAAGAGAGAATAAGATGAAAAGATAGTGAGGCTGAAAGATGATTGAGAAGAAGTAAAATGAGTATAGAAACGAAAAAGAGGGGGGAAGAAGGAAGAGAAAAATGGAATATGGAAATAACAATTAAAATCAATAAAAGACTTGTAAAGATGCTCAGGTTTTCTAGTAACTGATACCTGTTTTACTTCTTTAGTGTCATATTAGAAGTAAATAGTTTGGGGGAAAGTGGAAAGGAACTATTTTAGGGAAGTTCACCTCTGCTCTATTCCCTTGGGCAAAGAAGAACCTGGTTTTGTTGGTAAATTGACCTCTGTTTATTATAAAATAGTGACTTTTATGATGTAGTTAGAATAGCTTTGGGATTCACTGGCAATGTGGTTTGCTACAGTTCTGCTACAAAAACAGTAACAAATGCAGTGACAATGAAAAATGTTTGTGGAGAAATACTTCAGAGTATTGCCACAATGACCTCTCTAGCCAATGGTTGGGGTGAAATTAATTCTCAAAGAATAAAGGAAGCAACCATAAACTCTGAGCAAAAACAATTCTGTTTACAAATCTAATAATGACATAAATCAATTTAATGTTTGGACTTAAAAGCAGGGTTTCCTAACAGTGGCATTATTGACATTTTAGACTGGATAATTCTTTGTTGTGGGGTTTTGTTGTCCTCTGTATTATAGGATGTATAGCATCTCTGGCCTCTACTCACTACATGCCAGTAGCACCCCCACTTCAGGCTGTCACAATAAAAAATGTTTTCATACATTTCCAAATGTCCCAAGTGGGCAAAATTTTCCCCAGGGGAGAACCACTGCTTTAGAGGCATTGACTAAGTTCACCAATTTGTTACATCAAAAAATATGTTGACTTTAAATAAAGATACTATACATCTATGCACCCTTTATTATTATTATTTTTTTAGAGATAGGGTCTTGCTGTATTGCTCAGGCTATACTCAAACTCCTGGGCTCAAGAAATCCTCTCGCCTCAGGCTTCTGAGGAGCTGGGACCACAAGTGTGCTTGTGCACTTGACTACTCAGCATCTGTGCACCCTTATTTAAGGTTTTTTTTTGAAACACTTTCATAAATTTTGTTCTCTCTTATCATGCACATTCTAGGGAGAAAATCAGGGGAGATTATATTATACCTCTTTTCCCACGGAAACTGAGACACTGAGGAAAAGTGAAGTCCAAATTACGTAGGTCCTAGTTTGGGTTCTCCAAGAATCAGGCTCTGCGACAAGTATCTGAGTGCAAGTTTATTTAGGAGTTGGTCCCAGGAAGCTTCAGCTGAGGACGCAGAAAAAGAAAGGGAGGCAGCCATTAAATAAATGATACATACCGAACAGTTCCTCACTACCTCAAACTGAAGTTTAACCCTGCTGGAGAACTTTGAGGGCCAGTGCAAAACATGTACCTCTATCTGAGGGGCAAGGGAACTGGATTATTTGTACACTAATTCTTTCCGGTCATTGATTAAGAGCTGATCCCAGGATGAGGCAGAATCATAGCTCCCCCAAAATATCCACATTCTAATTCCTGGAACATGTGAAGAGGTTGCCTTACATAGAAAAAGGGATTTTGCAGAGGTGATTAAGTTATGCACCTTGACGCTGGGAGATTGTCTTTGATTATCTGGGTTGGCCCAATATAATCACGAGGGTCTTTTTAGTGAAAGAGGGAGGCTGGAGTGTGAGAGTCAGAGAAGGAGATGTGACAGTGGCATCAGATTGTCACATGTAAGAAAAATTCAACTGTCTGTTGCTGGCTTTGAAGATAGAAGGTGGCCATGAGCCAAGAAATGTGAGAAGCCTCTAGAAGGTGGAGAAAGAAAGAAAACAAATTCTTCCTTAGAGCCTCCAGAAAGGAATACAGTCTTACTGACACCTTGACTTTAACCCAGTGAGAACCATTGCAAACTTCTGACCTCCAGAATTATGTGATAATGATGTATTTACTTAAGCCACTAAATTTTTTTTTTTATTATTATAATTTAGGTTTTAGGGTACATGTGCACAATGTGCAGGTTTGTTACATATGTATCCATGTGCCATGTTGATTTCCTGTACCCATTAACTTGTCATTTAGCATTAGGTGTATCTCCTAATGCTGTCCCTCCCCCCTCCCCCCACCCCACAACAGTCCCCGGAGTGTGATGTTCCCCTTCCTGTGTCCATGAGTTCTCATTGTTCAATTCCCACCTATGAGTGAGAACATGTGGTGTTTGGTTTTTTGTCCTTGCGATAGTTTACTGAGAATGATGTTTTCCAGTTTCATCCATGTCCCTACAAAGGACACGAACTCATAATTTTTTATGGCTGCATAGTATTCCATGGTGTATATGTGCCACATTTTCTTAATCCAGTCTATCGTTGTTGGGCATTTGGGTTGGTTCCAACTCTTTGCTATTGTGAATAGTTAAGCCACTAAATTTATGGCAACTTGTTACACAACCAATAGAAACTAATACTGATTTTGGTACCAGAAGTGGAGTGCTGCTGTAAAAAAATATGTAAAAATGGTTTTGAAATTGGGCAGTGGGCAAAGGTTGGAAGAATTTTGGCTAGCAGGATAGAAAAAGCTTAGATAGCCTTGAACAGACTTATAGTAGAAATATGGATGTTAATGACTCTGTTGGTGAGGACTTGAGGATTTGAGGAGCACAATAGAAAAAACATATCATCTCAGAAAATACCTAAATTTTCATGAATAGACTTTTGGCAGAAATACAAATGTTAAAAGTTTTGCTGGAAAGGCTTCAGATAGAAACAGGGAAGCTTTTTTTTTTTTTCTTGGAAGTGGGAGGGAAGGAGATCCTTGTTATACAGTGACAGAAAACTTAGGTGAATTGTGTTTTGCAGTTATTTGGAAAGCAAAATTTATAAATGATGCATTTGGAAATTTAGCTGAGGAGATTTCTAAGAAAAGGGAATAAGGTGCAACCTGTTTCCTTCTTGTTGCTTATAGTAAAATGTGAGAGAAAAGAGATAAATTGAAAGAAGTACTGTAAAACAAAAAGGAAGATTGTCCTGGATTTTGAGTGGGCTCAATGTTATCAGAGTCCTTATAAGTAAAAGAGAGGACGAGGAGAATCAGTATCAGAGAAGGAGATACAATGGAGTAGAAGTCAGAGTGGTGTGATATGAGAACAACTGAATATCTCTGAAGGTAGAAGGGAGCCATGAGCCAAACAATGTGGGAAGCATCTAATAAGGTAGAAAATGCAAGAAAATGAATTATTCACTGGAGCCTCCAGAAAGGAATGCAGCCCTGTTGACCTTTTGGTTTGAGCCCAGCAATACCCATTTTGGACTTCTGACCTCCAGAATTTTATATCTATGTAAAAATGTATATATATTTAAATAAAATTATATACACATATATATTATACAATTAATATATGTATTGCACTAATGCAAGGGTAATTATTTCTCTAGGTCTTCTGATCTGCTGTGTGCTCACGCAGAGCGATATGCAGATTTTGTCATTGAAAATTTGGTTTGGCAGACTGCAATAAAAGGGGCCAGAGGGATACGGAGACAGGCTCTAATCTGTCTACTAAACAACTTGTGGTAGAAATAAGTCTTGAGTCTATAGTTTTTGATTCCCAGTTCAGTGCCCATTATGTTGTACTGTGACATAAATAAAGCCTCCAAATCATGAATCTTAAAAAAAGTTTATTTTTTTAGAAAGATGTGTTATTCCTTGTCCAATGGTAAAATTTTCTTCTATACCTGGTTGTTTATTAAAGGAAATTTAATATGATAGTGAATTAAGAGGTTGGAAGAACTGAAAGGACAAACAGCAGCAGTTGAGACAGCCCATAGATCAGCAACATCAGGAAGCTGCTGCCACCATTAGGTCTGCAGCAACAAAGGGAGGAGGTGATGTTCTCAGAACCCAAGGATTGGGGTCACACAAAAGGAAATAGGACAATGCATATGCACTCTATACATTTCTGAAATATTGTATTAAATAATTTTCCACTGATGATCCACTCTGATGGAGAACAGCAATGGCACAATTCATCAAAACATTTTAACAATAGGTTAATCTGGGATTAATAAATTAGTTAGTGGAGCACATCCTTGGTACATGTTTTTAGAGATAAAGCAGCAAATGAAAGAGATGAGGTCTTTGACCTTTTTGAGGAAAGTACAAAAGCCTGAGACGGGAATGTACTTGGAAGATTCAAAAAAAATCAAGAAGTCTGTTGCTTTCTGAGCTGGGACACATGAAAGGAGAAGATATTAGAAAGGCTTTAGGAACCTACCATTTCTCTATCCAAAACATCCAGAATGATTCTGTAGTTGGGGAACATCTCTAGAGATGAATGAAAGAGGGCAGAGAAATAAAATCATGGGTGCATATATTTTTTTTTTCTCTCAGTTGCATCTTGACTGTCTCAGTTAAGATACTGAGCATCTTTGCGTTCCTGGAAGTCTTTGTCAGCATTCTATGCAGCTACTCCATTTCTTTTGAGCTTGTGGGCTTCAAAGAATCTAAGATAACACCTGAGGTTTGGTTCTCTTCCAATATTCCAGTATTCCAATACTCAATTCTCACTTTAGTTACACTCCCATAAAGGCAGATGGATTTTGGAGAAAGACATCTTCAGTTAGGCTTGTTTCCTTCAGCATCTCAGCAGGGAACAGACACCACACTTAAATGGCATATTGAGGAGAGTTTAATGATGGGGTTCTTTGTACAAGACTACAATAGGTTGAGGAAAACCAACAGAATGGCAGAGCATCTGGGGCTACTAACATCAGGGAGTGTTACCACTCCTAGGCCTAGGGGTAAAGGGACAGAGACATTATCAATACAGGAAGGCTCTCCAGTTGCGGTTGTGTATATGAAAAAGGGATCACTCAACAAAGTTATGGCTTTTGACAGAGGAATGCAGCCACTGCCGACCAAAGCCTAAAGGGAGAGATCTGGAAGAAAAATACCTTGATCCCATCCTGCCCTCTTCCTCCTTCATACCATTGCTTCTGCTTGTTAGTGCCTCCTACTGGCCAAGCCCAGGGTTCCCAATGTAGCCTTCTGTAGAGGTCAGTCCCTGGGATGCAGAGCAGAGTAGAAAAGGGTACACAATGGATCTGGAGGGGCAAAGTAATATATGGGTAATAGTTCTCTTGAAGAAGATTAACTTTATATTAACAATGATTCCTCCAACAATCAAAATCATCTTGAATTTGTGATCCTTCAGAAAGAACCCAGAATTAAGCTAAACTTTGCTCTGTTAAAACAGAAAAAGATTTGCTATGTAATTGTATAGCATAAATAAAATTGCTTTGCGTGGGATTGTATCACTAAATCTTCTTGATATAAAGATATGAAAGCACTTTGAAGGATTTTACCTGCAAGTAATTGCTTTGGTAGTTAAATAACCATTATTCTTTTTTTTTTTTAAGCAAATATACTCCCAAAGACCTGTCAATCCTTATTTACCTGCTCAGAAATGAATGTACCAGAAATTTTGCTTTGAAAAATATTCTTTGAATGCACTTTCCCTGTCCATTTGGTTTCCCCAAACCCAATCTGACTGAGCCAGGATTTTCTGTAGTCACATGTTTACCTCTGGTGTGTCCATTATGGACATGACAACAGCCATTATACAAGGAAACCATAGAGGGTCTGATTTCTCACTTGATCTTGTATATTATTTCTCTTTCTTTGTGTTAGCTCTTCTGCACCTGTGTTTGAGTTAACTCTTGGCTCTGAGGACATTTAGGGGATGATTAGAATATTTAAAACCAGCGAGTAAACAGATCTCATAATTAGTTGATTGCCTGTGTAGACAAACAGAAGAGATTGTTGTATTGTTACAGGATCTCAAAGCAAGCATCCCTTTTGGGAACTTAATAAACTTCCCCCTTTTCAGGCCTGCCCTGGTCATTTGGCGTCAGAGACCACGAGGTCATGCTCAGGACAAAAAGCTTCCTGCAGAACCTTTGTTGGAAGTATTTTGTTTTGAATGGGCAAGTATTAAGCTGGCAGATTAGTCATTGAGAACAAACTTGAGGAATAGATTGGGCAGGATTGAGAAGGTGGCATTTTATTTTAATCGTCTTTGGGGATGTGGGGCCTACTGCTCCCACCAGCCAGGATAATGAGGAAGGGGAAGGACAAGAAGAGGCAAAGTAAATAGAGAAGATTGGAGAGACAGCCAGAAATTCTAATACAGATGGAGTTGATGGAAGCAACATTGGTGTTTATTCCCTGACACTTATCATCATCTGGGATAACTTTTTTAGTGCTCCAATGGTTCCTGAACTTCCGTATAGCATTATATAACAACTTGCATTGTAATTGCTTAATTTCCTATCTTCCCCTTCTAGACAAACGCTTCCAATAGAACTTTCTGTGACAATGGAAATTTTCTGCATTTGCAATGTGGCTATTGAGTACTTGAAATGTGGCTAGTGCAGTTAAAGACTAAAATTTTAATTTTACATTTAAATAGCCACATGTGGCTAGTTGCTACCATATTGGACCCCAGAGTTCTAGACTATAAGCTTTGTGAACATAGGGACCACATGGGCCATCATCGTGTGCCTAAATAATAGTAGGCAATCAAGGGATATTCGTTGTATGTAGGAACAAGGAAGGAAGAGAGAGAGGGAGAGAGAAAAGGGAATGGAATCTCACATGTGGATGAACGTATAGGCAGAAATTTGGAAGGATGGGGAACAGTGGGACTGTGTACTTTTTGTGTTGGGGAAGGTATTTCTACTCTATAAGAATACTTAAAAGCACTAACTCAGATAGTTGAGATTTTGAAAGACTAAATCTCAGTTTAAAGATTTAACTTGCTTTCTTCTCTCCATTCTATTTTCTTTGAGCTTTCAGACCATGATACAGCTGAATGCTTTTTAAGCATTATAGTGTAGAGCTCTACATGGATGTTAGAAGTCTTCCCAGCAATTTGGTGGTTTATACAGGGCATCCCATGTGAAGGAGAATCACCTGGGATGTGGTGGTGCCTCTGTCCCTCATAAACTGAATGACATTAACAATCTCCTTGCATGTCGTTCTACTTTTGTAAGACTGTGGGGTTAAATGAGCTAGTTTCTATGTTCCCTCCTGGTTCTGACATTGTAAATATGTATCAGGGTACTTGTTAACCTTTTAAAAAGTAGAATCGTTTAATTTTATTTGTAAAATACATTTGTTTAGCTGCCTACTCACCAGTATGGGGGATTTTCCATTACACTGATGCAGCTTCCAGTTGGATATTACAGACAAACTGGGGACAACGCAATTACTTGAAAAGAGAATTTATGATGACCAAAACTTGCAGTAGCATTAAAAATAAAAAAAAAAAAAACAGCAGCTAAAACTATTTTAGAAGCATTGGCTTGACTGTGTAAACAAACACTGACTCATTTAAGTAATTGTAACTACTGAATTCAATATTTACAATGCTAAATTTAAAGACATTCATCAGTAATGTGTAGCCTTAAAAGAAGTATGAGTCATTTACTTTATCTCTTAAAAGACAAAACTTCTCCTATTAAAAGATAAGAAAACATGCAAATAAAATTTTATAGTTAAATTCATATATTCTTAAAATGTAAAAGTAATATATGCACAGTAAACAATATTTGGACATGAAAGGAAATAGGAGGAAGATTCACCAAAGGCTTTGGTGCTTCACTGATAGCACTATGTTTAATATTTTGGTTTGTTTTTTTGTGCATGTTTCTTTTTATATATTATAATTTTAATTATACATATATGTAATATGTATATGTTGCTTAAATTATAAATTATAATTATGAAATGTTTCAGACCTCTAGAACAATATAGAAAATAATATAGGCCACATCATATACTTATTACCTAGATTTCAGAGGTAAGTTTTGACATGTTCGTGTCAGATCTCTTTCTTGTTTCAGATCTTTTTATTTTTAAATGATAAAATACTGTGGAGACTGCACCACATTCATCCTCTTCCTTTCTTCTCTTCCCTTCTGAAATTGGTCTCCATTCTCATTCATTCTTTTCTAGTTTTCTTACAAATATATGAATCCACAAATAATTTATAATATTATCTTACGTGTTTCAAATATGCATAGATGTTATCATCTACAACACACGGTTTTCATTCATTATAAAGTTTTTGATATGTATCTGTGCTGGTACATATACATCTAGTTCATCCATTTTAGCTGCTATATGACATTCCATTTATGAATAACCCACAATGACTTAACCTCTTTATCTGTGATATGTAAGTTGTTTCCATAATTTTTACTATAGTGAAAATTTTGTAAGAAATATCCTTTACAAATTTCTTTGTGAATACATGTGAGGAATTTTTTTTAGGGTATAAACCCAGATTGATAGATTGACTGGTAGAACATCTTCATATGTACTAGGTATTGTCAAATTACTCTTTCAAGTAATTGAACTAATTTGCACCCCATGTCAGTTGTATAAAAGTCTCATTTTACCTTATTTTTACCAACAATTGGTACTTTCAGACTTTTGGCTTTCAAAGTTGGTTAATTTGATGAGTATAAAGTCATATTTTACCATTGTTTTCATTTGTATTTTGTTATTTCACTGATTTCTGGTGAGGCTGAAAAATCTTCATATTTGTATTGGTCATTTCTCCTTCTGTGAGCTGCCCTGGAATCCTTTGGTTGTTTCTTTTCCTTACTGATTTGAAGAAGAGGTCTTTGGACCAATTTATTACAATTTTATGAAATGAGTACTTAACAAAAAGTATATTTATTTACTCATGTGAACTTCATTCATGTTTAACAACCATTTATAAACAAATATGATAAAAATTTATCAAAATTTTAAGATTTTAAGGTGACTCAAAGGTCATGTTTCATGGGTATGAAATCTAAACTGTGAAAAGTACCTTTCAAAAAGCATTTTTTTGAGGAATGTACAGAAGACTACACATAGCTGTTACAGTGTTGGAAACAATTCTACAGGAGATTGCAGAAGACCAGCTGAGGTCATCATTTTACCTTCCTGGAATGTCTGTTTGTTACACCTTGAAACCGAACTGATCCTTCAGAAAACATTTTCACTGTATTTTTTTTCCTTCACCTGAGGTCCTCTTTGGGCCCAAAGGCTACAAAATCTAATTTCTAGAGAAGTATAGAGGGTGGTCTAGACTTCTTGCATAAAAAACTAAATCATCTTATGTATTAGACAGTTTACAAAAGTATAGATATTTGTGATTAAAGTCCTTTTTACTTGAAAATCAAAGCTCATCTACCTATGGTTATTTGTCTGTCCTTTTTGCTGTCCCTTCTCCCATTCGGTTCATGCTTCCTGTTCTCCTTGGCAGCCCACAGTAAACACCCTCCTGGTTACTTCCAGGGAGGCAGAGTGAAGTGATGAAAGTAGTGTTAGGTTGAGGCAAAGACTCCTGGTGTTCTTGGAATCATTTAGGCTTGGAATAAATTCTCATGCACTCTGTAACTTTCTATCTGGATGGGCTTGTAACTGACCTCCAAAGTTCTGTTTCTTCATCCATAAAATGAGAATTATCATAACTTGTTGTAAGCCTAGTGATGTCACATAGGGTGCCTCATTAAATTGGGGTTCCTAGGGCAATCAGTAAGGAATAGGAAAAAGAGTGGGCAGGATTTAAGTGGTAGCAGACACAGAGGCAAGAGGCCAGTGGGAGACTTGGAAATTGAAAGGGATATGAAATAGGCAAGCAACGCAGAGGAAATCCATGGTGGAAAATGAGACCAATGACTTGCAGAGGCCAAAAGCCTCTTCTGCCTGTGCAATTCTTAAGGCAGACTTGTATTTCTGAGGGAGGTGTTGGTGTTTTACAGCTCAGATATCACCAAGGGTAACATGGTGGTTTGCTTGAAGGAGTTAAAATCTTATTAACGGGGGAAAAAAAAACGCTTTTCTGGAACTGGCCATTCCATTATAATGGTGGGTAACTGAGATCTTGTGATGCAGAAAGATTTCAACTGTTTCCACCACGTTCAAAGAGGGCATTGTTCATAGCATTCGAGTATTCCAAGCAGTTCAGGGTTTAATACCTTCAGGCATAAACACCTCTTTAAAAAATTTACCCATTATATATGGAAATCATTATAAAATATATGTTTTATTACTGTCTTTTTAAGCAAAACATACTTATACTTATGTAATTTCATCTTTTCTTCCTGCATCAAGAGAATCGTTATACCTTTTAGTTTTTATGTCGTGTCGTAATAGTGATGCTCTCGGGATCTATTAACAAATAAACGTCTGTTTGAGCTAGTCTGTTTGAATCCTACATATGCCTTTAAAGTTTTATTCTGTTTTCTCTCTTGCTTTTATTTGTCTTCTGATGTACTGTCAAACAAGTCACAAATCTTTATAAAGTAAAAGTAATTAGCCTCTGAATAAAGGCCCAAAGAGCTCTCCTTATAGTTCAAACAACTTCACTCCAAACGTGTTGAGTGCCTAATATGTGACAGGCACTATGCTAAGTGCTCAGGATATAAAGATGAATAAAACCTCCATCCCCAAGGGCTGCACATGCGGATGAATTATAAACTTCCCTGTGGATAATAGGCCTATAATTTCTTCTGTAAACTTTGAGACACCTGTTTTCATTTTTTGCCAAGTGTTCTTTCTCAATTCCTGATTCTCAGCTGTATTTGTGCTACTCGAAGTTGATGAATATTTAAACTTACAAGAGTTGAGAAATTCCTTTTGCACATTAAATGGTGTTGCATGATAAGAATGACCAGAGATAATACTGAGAGGAGTCAGTGGCCATACAGGGATTCAAAAGATTCTACAAGGCTTTCAACTGGCATGGTGTTTAATTATGATAGAGGTTTTTGGAGAAAATGGTTTTATGAAACTCAACTTTAACTACCTTTAACTCTACTTTTTTTTGCAAACAAAGATATAATATTCAATAATTCTTAACTATTTAAAAGATGTGGGTACACTGAGAGATAGAAAGAGAGCAGGGAATCAGTGGTAAGGTGAGCCTGACTGAAGCTATAGGCCCACTGTGCTCTTGGTCTGGAAATAAGCGTGGATAGTCAGGAGTCTGGCTCTGGAGGGTAAGTGGTTATAGCATCAACTTATGTTTGGGGACTGAGTTAGCCTCCTTACATAAAATTGCAGGTGGCATGGGTATTCCTCTGTCATGAAAAAGGCTCAGAAGAGACAGGATCAATACTTAAAGCTCAGGGTTGGAGAGAGAGCCTTGCAACCAGGGCTGGACTAAGCCTTTTGCTGGTTGAGAAAATGTATTGTTTTGTGGGATAAAAGCCTTCAGCTGCCAGTAGAAGGCTTAGTTCTAGATGTACCAGTCCTTCTTACAGAAGACGGGAGGGAGGCAAATTAAAAACCATTAGCTAGAGAGAAGGAAGCAAACATCCTCTAAGAACACCAACTCTTGTTAGTTTGGCTGGGGCTTTTCCAGCTTTACCATGGGGAGTTCTAAGCTCCAGGAACACTGTTCGTCCTGAGCAAATCGGGATGACCGGTAATCCTAACCTCCCCCAACCTTCAAAATAAATCTGAAAACTAAAATGCTGAAGCACACAAGAGTAACCAGTGCCAAGACAGACACAGCCACAGCAGTCAGAACTCAGATTAACTCCTGATAAGATGAAAATTGACTTCATAATCAACAAGTTTAAGGAAAGTAACAAAAGTTATAAAACAAAGGCAGTCAGCTGTGTATTAAGGCAGATAAGTACAGAAAAAATATGTTAGAAATCCTGGATATGAAATAAACAGTCATTGAAATTTAAAAATATTCTAGCTGGTTATTCACAGTAAAAGTAGGATTTGTGAATTGAATGATGTTACTGAGAAATTCACCCATAATGCTACTTAGACCAGGTAAAGAGAATAAAATCTTGGAAGAGAAATTAGGGTAATGAACAATAAATTGAAAGATCCCTAAATATATATAATTTTTTGTAAGGAGAGAAAAGAGGAATGGTTAAAAAAAACATTAAAATGAATTATTACTGATGCTTTCAATAATGCCAGAAAGACATGAGTTTTCAGATTGAACGTGCACACCAAGTATCGAGAAAATTATGTCAAGTAAATTCAGAAAGATTAATTGAAGTTGCTGAGCATCAAGGATATGTGGAAAACTTGAAAAGTTGCCAAAGAGGAAAAAAAGACAGATTACCTACAATGGAATGACAATTAGGCTGATGGCTGACATCTCAGCTTCAAAACTAGATGCTTAACAACAAAGGAATAGTATTGTCAAAATGCAAAGAAAAAGAAACTAGAATTCCATATTGAGCTAAACTGTCATTTAAGAGTGAGTATGAAATGAGAACATTTTCAGATGTGCAAAAACCCAACAGAGTTTGCCAAGAACATTCCCTCATTAAAGCTACTCCCTAGGAATTCGGTACCAGCTAAACTACCATTTGAAAGTGAGCATCAAATGTGCAAAAACCAAGAAAGGGTACCACTCACACCCTTCAATGAAGATACCATCTAAGAAGATGACTTTTTAAAGAAGCAACTGTGAATAAGCAAATTCATAAACTGTATTGGTAAATATTATTTTTAGAAGTTTTTGTTTATGGCTTTTTTTTTTTTTGAGACAGAGTCTTGCTCTTGTCGCCCAGGCTGGAGTACAGTGGCACGATCTTGACTCATGCAACCTCCACCTCCTGGGTTCAAGCAATTCTCCTGCCTCAGCCTCCTGAGTAGCTGGGATTACAGGCGCCCGCCAGCACACCTGGCTAATTTTTTGTATTTTTAGTAGAGATGGGGGTTTCACCGTGTTGAGCAGGCTGGTCTTGAACTCCTGACCACAGGTGATTCTCCTGCCTCGGCCTCCTGAAGTGCTGGGATTACAGGCTTGAGCCACCACGTCCAGCCGTATTGGTAAATATTATTAATATTTTGTAAAGGTGGAACTAAAATTCTGGATAAAAATGACAAGGAGAGGGCAGGGAGCATTACAGAGAAGGGCTCCACAGGTGATTGCACTGCACCTATGGATTGCACCGCACCTATGGATTGCACCTATTGCACAGGCTATTGCACCTATGTCAACAATTGTAATGTTGTTGACATCTCAAATATTTACTTGTTTTGCATTCAGAAAAGACCTTTGAAACTTAAATGCTTGACTGTTTTCACTTTCTTTTAAGCAAGGGAGATTTGAGAGAAGACAAATCTTTTATCAGATTATTTCCAGTCAGGGTGGGAGAGGAAAGTGGAAAAAGGGTAAGAAATGGCAAGTATGAAAGATTTTGGGCCAGGTGCAGTGGCTCACACCCGTAATCCCAGCACTTGGGAGGTCGAGGCAGGTGGATCACCTGAGGTCAGGTGTTCGAGACAAGCCTGGCCAACAGGGCGAAACCCTCTCTCTAATAAAAATACAAAAATTAGCTGGGCGTGGTGGCATGTGCCTGTAGTACCAGCTACATGGGAGGATGAGGCAGGAGAATCACTTGAACCCAGGAGGCAGAGGTTGCAGTGAGATCACATGCCACTGCACTCCAGCCTGGGTGACAGAGCAAGACTCTGTCTCAAAAAAAAAAAAAAAAAAAAAAAAAAAAAAGGAAAGATTTTGGACAACCTCTAAACTTGTCTAGGTCTTCATGATCTGGTGTCAGGGTTTTATTTAACATAGAATTCCTGAAAAGCTTGGCACACACATATTAAAATGTTAGAACATATCTTAATATCAAATTTAAATAATTGTTGCTTATTTGTTACTTGGGGTTATTCAAATTTTGTTTTTTTTTTTAAATATAAATGCTTGAGAATTGACAGTAGTGTTTTTTCTCCAAAGGTCTTAAGAATGAAAAGTTTAGAAGAAGTATGTCAACATTGTGACAGAAGGCATTAATTGATGCCCAAGGGTGACCCTAACATGGTTTCATATGTTTTGATGTCATCTCTTTCTTTAAGCTGCACAATATGTTAAAGTAAAAGCTTCTGTTTGAATTAAGTGAACACAGAGCTTCAGCTTTTCTTTTTTACCATATATGTATAGTTGAATACTGATATAGTCTGTCATTCATTTTTGTACTGTTTCTCAATATCTGATTGCCAAAAGAAATAGATTTCTTATAAAATAGGCTTCAGACCACAGGGTTTGGATTTTAAGATTACGTTTTTTTAAATGAGGCGAGAGTGGTAGTTCTGTGAATAAAGTAGCGAGGATAAAAAGGAAGAGACCAAAGATGACATTTTGAAGGAAGTAATTGCCTTGGCATGGCGGTTTTGAGCCCCCATTGTTAAGTGGTTTCTGGCATGATATGTGATTTTCCTATATGATATCCTGAATGTTTACCAGAAAAATTAAAGACACATGCTAAGAAGTCAAGGCAAACCTGTGAGAATGAAGCAGGCTTTTTCATTTGCTCATTCATTAATTGTGGATGTATATGCACACACATGCACTCATATATGTATAAATAATACATACACTTATAATGTGTATATATACTCCTTAAATATATGTATGTACACATGTGTATATATCTATGTGTGTATATGTATACACACCCCTCTTTCTCTCTCTCCTCTCTTTTCCTCTCCCCCCTCCCTTCCTCTCTCCCCTCTTTTTTTCTCTACCCCCATCTCCAGTCTTTCCCCTTCTCTGTCTCCCCTTTCCTCCCTCCTTCCTCCCTCTCTCTCCCTGACTCGCTCCCCTCCTCCTCTCCACTCCCTTCTTTTTCTCTCTGCCTCTTCTTCCACCTTCTCCTCTCTCCTTCTCTCTCTTCTTCTCTCTCTTCTCTCCCTTTCTCTTTCCCTCTGTCTTTCTCTCCCCATCCTCCCTCTCTCTCCCTCCACTTCTCTCTCTCTCTCTTTTTCTCTCTGTAGTATTATGTTGTCCTAACTTCTGTGAGGTGATAAAGGAAGTAATACAAAATATCTACTCTTAGGAGCTTATTTTATGTCAGGAAAGAAAAAGATATGTTAACATATTGCTATTTAAGCAAAAAAATCCATTTATTATAATAATATTTATGATGATGATAATATAAGGGATGACAGGAACAGTATATGATTCAGACCCAAAAGAACAATATAAATAAACACATTTTCAAAAATTGTTAAAAAGAAGAGGCAATGAGAGTTAGAGACATTTGAGGAAGTTGTAGAGGAAGAAAAGAAACAATCAGTGGGGCAACTGGTGAGACCAAATGTGCTGAGGCTGAAATGACCTTGGTGTGCCTGGGAGACAGTGAGTACATGAATCTGCCTGCAGAAGTTGGGAGTGGGGGGAATATTATTAGGATTATTAAGAAGGTAAGCTGAGAACATAATGTCAAGAGTCTTAAATGCTGGCTAATAAGTATCTTTGAAAGTTAATTGAGCAGGAAATTGATGCAATAAGGTCCTATTTAACTGACAGCTGATTATAGAATGGACTGACAGGGGAGTGTCTACAAGTAATATCAATCGTAAATCATCCAAACGGGCTTAAAAGAGCCTGGCCTGTAGGTGTCATGGCACATATGAAAAAAAAAAGAGACAGGTAGAGAGAAGTAAGGAGATAATAGTTGACAGGTCTGAGTTAAGGCCAAGTTGGTGCAAAAGTAATCGTGGTTTTGGACTGTGAATATTAAATCATTATAACCAGACTCAAACAGATCTTTATTAATCAAAATAGGAACCATTACAATCAACATATTTTTGCCAATGATAAACACATTTGTTTATTCCTGTAGCATAAAAATCTGTGCTTTGGGATTTGATGAACTCTTGGAAAGCATTTTCTGCATTTTGCTGGTTGTGGACGCGTTTTCCCCGCAAAAAGTTGTTGAGATGCTTGAAGAACTGGTAGTTGGTTGGCAAAAGGTCAGGTGAATATGGTGGATGAGGCAAAACTTTGTAGCCCAATTCGTTCAACTTTTGAAGCATTTGTTGGGCAATGTGTAGTCGGGCATTGTTGTGAAGAACTGGGCCCTTCCTGTTGATCAATGCTGGCTGCAGGCCTTGCAGGTTTTCTTGCATCTCATTAATTTGCTGAGCATAACTTCTCAGATGTAATGGTTTCGCCGGGATTCAGAAAGCTGTGGTGGGTCAGACTGGCAGCAGACCATCAAATAGTGGCCATGACCTTTTTTTAGTGTGAGTTTGGCTTTGGGAAGTGCTTTGGAGCTTCTTCTAGATCCAACCACTGAGCTGGTTGTTGCGGGGTGTCCTGTAAAATCCACTTTTCATCACATGTCACAATTCCTACTAAGAAATGGCTAATGAGGCCAGGTGCGGTGGCTCACGCCTGTAATCCCAGCACTTTGGGAGGCCAAAGCGGGTGGATCACTTGAGGTCAGGAGTTCGAGACCAGCCTGGCCAACATGGTGAAACACTGTCTCTACTAAAAATATGATAATTAGCCAGGCGTGGTGGTGGGCACCTGTAATCCCAGCTACTCGGGAAGCTGAGGCAGGAGAATTGCTTGAACCGAAGAAGCAGAGTTTACAGTGAGCCAAGATCATGCCACTGCACTCCAGCCTGGGCAACAGAGCAAGACTCTGTCTCAAAAAAAAAGAAATGGTTCGTTGTTGTTGTGTAGAGTGAGAGAAGATGACACTTCAAAATGACTTTTTTAATTTTTTATTTTCACTTAGCTCATGAGGCACCCACTTATCAAGCTTTTTCACCTTTCCAATTCGCTTCAAATGCCGAATGACCACGGAATGGGTGACGTTGAGTTCTTCAGCAACTTCTCATGTAGTTGTAAAAGGATCAGCTTTGATGATTGCTCTCAATTGGTCCTTGTCAACTTCTGATGGCTGGCCACTATGCTCCTCATCTTCAAGGCTCTCTTCTTTGCAAAATTTTTTGAACCACCACTGCACTATACATTCGTTAACAGTTCCTGGGCCAAGTGTGTTGTTGGTATTGTGAGTTGTCTCCTCTGCCTTACGACCCGTTTTGAACTTGAATAAGAAAATCACTCAAATTTGCTTTTCGTCTTAAACATAATTTCCATAGTCTAAAGTAAACATAAAATAAAAAGCAACTAATGTCATTATCAAAAAAAATGAAGCGAGAAATCCTCATTAAAATGATGTATAACATAACCACATTTTTTAAAGAATGTATTCCAATATCAAACAGCAAATTTCAACAACGCAAAAACTGCAATTACTTTTGTACCAACCTAATATAATGGGCAAAAAAGGAGAGAGAATCATAGATAACTCTGTGGAGTTTGCAAACCTGGCTGAGCTGATTTTAGTAATGGCAGATGATGAGTCAGACTTAGTAAACTAGAACATCCTTTTTGTCAACATTATTGGAAAATACTTTTTTTTTTATACGTTAAGTTTTAGGGTACATGTGTACAACGTGCAGGTTTGTTACATATATATACACGTGCCATGTTGGTGTGCTGCACCCATTAACTTGTCATTTAACATGAGGTGTATCTCCTAATGCTTCCCTCCCCCCACCCCTGCAACAGGCCCCAGTGTGTGATGTTCCCCTTCCTGTGTCCATGGAAATATAAAATTATTTGGTTTAATTACAGATACCTCTTAAGGAGTTGTGTGCCAGGCAAGAGTGCTTCAAATATGATGAATCGGAGCCTCCAAGTTTATAAACAGATTTTTATGAATAAGATGTTTTGGGAAGCTTCACACTATTTTAGAGTACCTTAACAGAAGAGAATTTGATTATGTGTTTGAATGATTCCTCCAAAGCATTCCAACAGAATGGGATAACTGTCCAAAAGAACTTTCTGCAATGATGGAAATGTTCTTTATCTATGCTGTCAAATATGATCTCCACTAGTCCCATGTGGCTTTTGAGCACTGGAAATGTGTCTAGTGCAACTGAGAAACTGGATTTTACATTTAACCTAAGTGCAAATTTAAATATCCTCTCATGACCAGTGGCTACGATATTGGACAGTACAATGCTAAAGGATCTCTAAGTCATCATGTTTGACAATATGTGGTTGTCCTTTTAGTTCAGGGAAGATGTTTGCTTTAGCATGTGTGATTGAAATTCAAATTTAACTTGGCAACAAAAATTGCCGTTTGAAAATAAATTGTCCATTTACTGACTCAACAAATATTTATTTATCGTCTATCCGCTTCTAAGGTTAATGTTTGCTGCAGTGGTGGAAACATGGTTGTGGTCCAGCCCTCATGTGGCTCACAACGAGGGAAGGCATTAAAACAAAATCACACACTTGCAAATTGAGATGAGCACCATATAGCAGAATAAAACTCCAGTAAAAGACTATAATGGTGTTCTTAAGTTGGAGATGGTGGGGAAAGGCGGCATTTCAGCAGAAATAAGGAATTAGCTAGGAAAGAGTAAAGGTAGGAACATTTCTAGCAAAGGGCAGTCTTAACCTGTCCAAAAGCATGTTATGTCTAAGGAATTGGAAGAAGGGCTTTAGCGCATGCATGACTTGTATTTATCCTAGAGAAAGAAAGTAGAGCCTATCTTAGGTTAAAATGTGGTGTCTGTGAACTATTTCTTCAAAATGTGCAGCTTTGCACATTTCTAACTATCCTTAGATAGACTACAGCATTTTATTCTCTCCTTTCTCTTGCAAAAACAGGAAAGTTCTGAGTAATGCAGTGAGTATTGTTCTCAATCTTCACTACCTGTCTGTTATGGAATTACATGCTCAGTCCCTGTGCCATGGGACATTGTACTATTTCCCCCAAGAATATCTGGAGTGTATTTCTCCACTCCATTGTTATAGGGCTTGGCCACATGACTTGTTTTTACTAAAGGAGTGGGACTCGATATGATGTAAGCCTAGGGTAAAAATGTGCTTACAGTATTTGGTTTGACCTCTTCCACTTCTTTCATCCTCCATGAAGAGAACTTGTCCTGTTTCTATGCTGGTTAACCATGAGGTAGAAACTTAAACTCAGCTGGCAGCCAAAGCTAAATACAGTGAATCTGAGATGAGATCAGATTAGCCCCTGCCATCCTACAGACATTAAAGTGAAACAAAAGAAAGATTTGTTATGAGCCACTGAGTTCATTGGGTTATTTATTATGCAGCATAATTACAACAGAATGCTGACTAATACAGAGAGATGTTCTTTATCTTCACTGGTTGATTGGCTAATTATCTACCAAAATACAACAGTGCTTGAAGTTTTAGTTTTTCTTTCTTTTTGTTTGTTAAAAGAATTTTAGTCATAGAATGAAGAACTTGAGGCTGAGTGTTTTTTGAGGGTTATTTGAAGCAACGAGTGTCTCGTACCAGTTTTACTTAGGTGGCCTTGATTACTCTGATGTCATTTTTCTAGAGTGACTTGTGGATAACGAGGGAGGCAGAATACATGTGACCTGTCTTTCCCATCCTGCAAATGTTATTCATTTAACAAAGTCAGGGGCTACACTGGGGATATATGAATGATATAGCCCTTCTCAGATAGCTCTCACAGTCTAGCAGGGGAAATGAGAAATTAAGTAAATTATTAAGATAAAGCACGAGAAATATAAAGGTGTAAGAGTGCCCTGGGGATCACTCAAAAGTCATTCCTTTGAGACATTTTTTCTTTTCTTAAATAAGTCAATGTAACTGAATAGTATATCGTAAGTGTTTGCAGTTATTTTTTCTAGTTATTTTCTTCCTGAACACAATTTAGCCCCTTTCTTCAGCTCTCAGAAGCTTCAGTATCTTGGTCCTCACTTCTCCACCCTTGTACCCACACATGTATTTTCAAGTTGGCTGAAACATTTGATGCTACTTCAGTTTGTACCTAATAACTTTTATCCATAATTCCCCTTAACTCAAGTCTCATAATGGGATTTTAGGGTTTCTACCTCTAGTTATTATTTCTGACAAAGAAATGTGGAACCCATCTTGTTCGTTTATAAAAACATCATTGTGATTATATTCCACTGAATGGATAATTCTTTAATTTGATGTGACATAATTGATCAAGTGTCTGTCTGTGACTCTTTCACATGAGGTTTGTAAGTCTTCACTAATTTACTTCTCTTGTGTCAGCTATTCATAGACTATTCCTTAAGATTTAGGAGTTTGCACAAAACTTTTTTAGAAGATCTTACATAAACCATTTATAAACTTTGACATAAATTCTGTTGAAAGGCAATGAAATAAAAGCCTAGTAATATCCTACTGAATTGTAGGCTAATGATGGAAGAGGGAAAGTATGTCAGGCAAAGTAATTTCTTAATTATTTTTAGTTTTTGACAAGATCCCCTTAGGGGATCTCTTTTGTCTTGTTATCTACATAATTTGGGTGGAACACATAGATCTGGAGAAGCTAGGAAGAAATACCAAAGGCTTGGATCAGGGATCAGCTTCTTATATGACACCATCTGATTTCTCTGACTTCTTTAATCATGATGGGCCCATTCTCTCTTGGAAGCAGCATAAAGTTGAATTTTGCTTTTATACTCAGTCTGCCAATGTCTGTCTTTTGACTAGGAGTTTAGATCATCCACACTCAAAGTGATTACCAATATGATTGTATTAAAATCTACTATCTTCTTTTTTCTATTTTTCCATATGCTGTTTTTTAGTTTACTTTTTTCTTTCTCTTAAGTTAATTAAATGTTCTTATGATTTCATTTTATGTCCTCCATTGACTTGTTATTTATATCTCCTGTTACATTCTTTTTTTGTGATTGCCCTGGGGTTAACAACATACATTTTAATTAATCTGAGCCTACCTTCGAGCAATATTATACCACTTCATATGTAGTATGAAGAACACTATGTTCCCAATTGATCTTTCTCATGAAGAAATGAAGACATGCTAATACTGCCATATGTTTTACTTTTACATATGCTATAAATGTACATAAATTGTCACTATTTTTGCATTAGTTTTCTCATATAGCAATTACAAGTAAGAAAAAATTATTTTACCTTCATTTATTCCATTTGAAGTGCTTTTTCTTTCTTTGTTTAGAGCTGTTTTAACTGTTACTATATTACTTCCTGTAATATTTCTTGTAGAGTATTTCTGATAACAATGAATTCTCTTAGTCTTTGTCTAAGAAAGTTTTTCTTCCTTCTTCACTTTTGAAAGGTATTTTTTCTGGGTTTGGAATTTGAATCAGACAGGATTTTTATTTCAGCACTTTACAGATGCCACTCCTTTGTCTTCTTGCTTGCATGGTTTATAATGAGAAATCTTATCTTTATTCCACTGCAGACAATGTGTCTTTTTCCTCTGGCTGCCTTTAATATTTTCTCTTTATATGCGATTTTCAGCAGTTTGAATATAATTTTTCTAACACTGTATTTGTGTATAGGTGTGTGAGTGTGTGTATGTTGGTATTTATCTTGCTTGATGTTCTCTGAGCTTATTGAATCTCTTTTTTGGTGTCTCATGTCAGTTTTGGAAAATAGGCAATAGTTACTCAAAAAATTAAAAAAATCTAAAATTTATGGTGACCTCAGATTGGCATTCCTCCCAGATATCTGGTGTTAGTAAACTCAAATACTCTCTGGCAAAAGGACGTTTTATCAGGTCCATCAGATAAATACTTCCCATTACAGAGTTCCTAGGAGCATGAATTTAACACCAAAAATCACCAAATGGATGAGAGAAAAAGCTACCATCAGGGAGGCCAGAGGATCATAAGGATAAGAATGAGAACAAGAGACTGTCAAAATGACCAGGCAAAATTTTTCGACTGAATTCAACTGAAATATGTAAAAATTGAAACTGTAAACTTCATGAAATGCTAAACAATATCATGTATTGTTGTAGAAAAAATAAACTAGAATGTAAAAATCAGTAAGTGACACAGATAAAATGATAGAAAAAATAGAAAAGATACAAGAAAATGATTAAAGAATGAAAATATCGAATATGCTTATAAATGGATTTCTAGAATAATAAAATAAGAATAATGGAAGAAAGGTAATATTTGAAGAAATAATGACTATTTTCCAGAATCGATGTAAGGCATGAATTACCAGTTTCACAAAGCCCAATGAATCTCAAACAGAATAAATAGAAGGCAACCTGTACTTAGACACATTATTATAAAACTGCAAGACCAAAGACAAGAAAATTATTTTAAAAGCAGCCAAGGAAAAAGGGGAAACTACTTACAAATGCCAAAAATAAGGTTACAAACTGACTTTTGACAGCAACAATACGAAACAGAAAACCATAGAATGATATCTTCAACTTTCTGAGAGAAAATTACTGCCAATCTAAAACTGAATATCCTATAAACCTATCTGTGTAGGACAAAGAAAAAAGTCAACATAAAAATATGTTACTTATAAATTTCAGTTAAAATTTCTAAAATATGCATTTCTGGAAAAGTAAAAATCTCAAATAGAAGCTCTTTCGATGCAAACAACTGCATGCCAAAAATATGGTACATGTTTATCTAAATAAACATTTACTACATATAAATATCTAATTTATAGGTTAGAAAAATAAGATAAAGCTAAAATGTTGAATAAGAAGCATGAAAAGAGAAATAAGTGGCAAATAATTCTAAGGCACTGTTTTGGTCTCATGGATAAATATATTGATTAACTATATTATATTGAATTAAATTTTCTTATTCAGTATTTTAGGGCAATCCCTAAAGAGAAAAAGTAATAGGGGAAAAAATCCAGTGGTGAAAAATTAATAGTAAAGAAGGTAAGAAAAGAAAGGGGGAAATGAAAACATAAAAGCACAAAATAAGATAGTAGTAATAAATCCAAATACACTAGCAATTAAATAAATGGTTTTAGCCAATTCAAAAATAATAGTCTGAACTGGGCATGTTGTCACATGTCTGTAGTCCCAGCTATTCAGAAGGCCGAGGTGGGAGAATTGCTTGAGCCAAGGCATTCACCTGGGCAACATAGCAAGACCTAGTCTCTCTAAAAAAGTATGTGTAGAAAACAGAACCCAGCAATATATTGCCTCCGTATGATGTAATTACAATTTAAGAGCATAGGAAGTTTAAAAAAGTGGATGGAAGATGTACTAGACAAACACTAAGCACAATCAACTGTGAGTATGGCAACAGAAGAAAAATAAATAAATGGTGCAAAGATTGGAAAGGAAGAACCAAATATATCATTGTCCATAGATGCTGTGATTGTCTACTGGAAAATCCAAAAGAAACAATAGAAAAATGATTAGAATTAATAAGAGCTTAACAAAGATGCTGGATGCCAAATTAATATATAAAGTAATTGACATTTCTATATAGTAACGGAAAATAAAAAATAAAATTCAAAAGGTGACTTTTATCATAGTAATTCTGTCTATGTATGTGTGTATATATCTCTTTATCCCTCAATCATTCTGTCTATCTCTACTGTCCTGGATGGTAGATGATATCATATAGGATAGTTGGAATTAAATCTAAATTCAGTAAGGAGCCTTTTGAAGAAAAGTGTACAATTTTATTGAAAGACATTAAAGAAAAACTATGTAGAGAATATACTATGTTTGTGGAAGGGAAGTTTTGATATTTTAAAGATATCAAGTCTCCCCCAAATAATCTACAGATCCTGTACTGTTCTGATGAAAACATAGCAAGCTATTTTGCAGAACTTTACAAGCTGTTTCTAAACTTTGTATGGAAGAGCAAAGGGTTAAGAATAGCCAAGAGACTCCTAAAGAATATAAACAAGGTGTGCGTGGATGGGTGTGGTGGGGTGGGGTGAGGACTTACCCTTTAAAATATCAAGATTTATTGTAGAACTACTTAATTTAGACACAGTGGTATGGTACAAGGATAAACAAGGAGAAAAACATGAAGAGAATGGGGAAGAATTAATATAAAGTCCTATATATAACAGAGCTGTCAATGGATATCAGTGAGAATGGAATGAATTATTCACTGAGACAATCAGCTATCCATAAGGAAAAAGAAAAAGAAGTTGTATCCTTAACCTCACACCATGAAAAATTGCTTATTTTGTAGATTCTACTACTTCTGAGAGGATTTCTCCTTCACAATGACCAATGGGAAAATGACAAATGTCTTTACTTTTGTCCAAGGTAAGAGATTTTCCTAGAGAGTCATAGTGGAAGCACGCTAAATAAACTGAATTTGGTTTGTCACATAAAGGGCATTTACAAATACAGGATTCAATTCCCTGGTGATTGTAATATTTTGGAACACTAGTCACTTCTAAGTACGTGTCCTTTCCTTTAAGGAAAGCTTAAGTGGTAATGTTGCTGGTTCATCAAGTGAATTCTGGCAAGTCTTACAAGTATATTTGTAAACTGTAATTATATTATTAAATGTGAAGCCGTACAATTCGCTGCTTTGAAAATAATACTTGGGTAAAAAGCTACCCTCTCTTCTTCTACTAAGTATTGGTTGGAATAGGAGGAGTGATTTTTTTTCTTGCCTGGTTGGTGAATTCAAGTGACAAGTTTTGTTTTGTTGGAGGCTGACATGTCCTCAGAAGATGTAAGAAATTTTTAATCTCTGCAAGCTTCTCTTGACTATAGAACAAGCCATTCATGGTGTGGGAGGAGACGATTTGTCAGAGAGATTGGAAATACTCAGAGGAAGGAAGAACCAAAACCTGACCAAGACAAATGTTGGACAAACCCTGTTTTGAGTTCCACCTGGCGGATGTAAGGGGATTTTTAATAAGTGGTCTAGTCAAGAGTGAAATAATGAATAGGGGATGTCTTGTCTTTTTAGGAATTAAAAAAAGTTCATTCAAATACAGTACACAACACAAATCATAAAAGTTCAATTCGATTTTTACCATAAGCCTAACAGACATGGTACGCAAATATACTTCTCAGCTACGTGTATTGATGGTAGCTTTACGCGTCACCTCTGGGGATAGCCTGCAACAACCATCTGGGGTATTTTTTATTGCATCCATATTTTAGTCATAATTAGAAAAACTTTTGTTATCACCAAGTTATAAAAGAATTTATACATGCTTATTTCTAATACTTGTATAATCTGATTTTTTAATAGTAGATCCCTGATTTAATAGTAGTCTGTTCTTATGTATGGTACGAGATAGGAAGTTAGTCTTATCTATTTTCAATTGGTAAACCTGTTGGCCCAGCACCATTTATTAAAAGTTCATCTTTAACCTAATTATTTAAGATGTCATTGCCATCATGTACTAAAGTTCTGTGGTTAGTTTGTTCTGTCTTTGGACTGTCTATTCTATTCCATTGTCCATGATACGGCTGTAAAAATGCACCAAAACTTTCCCATATAAGAAACTTTATGAGTAGGTATGAAAATTAGCATTTTAGATAAATTGCCCAGGTGATTTTCATGTCCACACTGTTGTTCCTTTGTATCTTCTTCAGAAATTTTAACAGATTTTCTTATTACCTTAAGAAAGTAGATTGTTAAAGCAAATTGTTCTACCAAAAGACATATGCATTTGCATGTTCATTGCAGCACTATTCATAATAGGAAAGATATGGAATCACTCTAGGTGCCTATCAACAGTGGATTGGATAAAGAAAATATGGTACCTATACATTATGGCATACTATGCAGCCATAAAAAGAATGAAACCATGTCCTTTGTAGCAACATGGATGCAGGTGAAAGCCATTATCCTAAGTGAATTAATGCAGGAACAGAAAACTGAATACCACATGTTCTCACTTATAAGTAGGAGCTAAACATTGGGTATTCACAGACATAAATATGGCAACAATAGACACTGGGGACTGCTGGAGAAGGGAGAGAGAAAGAGAGGGAAGGGGGCACTGGTTGAAAAACTAACTGATGGCTACTATGCTCAGTACTTGGGTGATGTGATCCTTCATACCCCAAACTTACGCCTCATGCAATATATTTGGGTAAAACTAACCCTAAATATGTACCCCTAAATGTAAAATAAATGGGAAAAAGAAAAGAAAAAGAAAGTAGGTCATCAGTAGGTACAAAGGATAGATTGTAACCAACAACTATAGTGTAGATAAAGTGGTTCTCCCAGCAGTTGTTGAGATTTCATTAAGGAAAGTGTGCATCATTTAAACAAAAATAGTCCAATGGCAGTGAAATATTAAAATAATAAATTTATAAAGCTGAAAGTGGATGGGGAGGGAGGTCGGAAGACACAAGCAAAACAAAGATTCTGTTAATTTCTGGAAGACAGAAGACTACCTAGTGTCTGCATTTATCTATTGCTGCATAAATAATTATCCAAACTTAAGTGACCAAAGAAACACTTATTATCTCACCTGATTTCTGTGGGTCAGGAATTTGAGAGCTGCTTAGATGAGTGGCTCTACTCAGAGCATCTCATAAAGTTATTGTCAAGATGTTACCTGGAAATTAACCAGGGCTGGAAGATCTATTTTCTAGAAGGCTCATTTATGTGGCTGGCAGGTTAGTTCTACCTATTGGCAGGAAGCCTCAGTTCTCCAACAGCCTGGAAAAAAGAAGCGTAGCTTGACATTGTACTCTAGAGTGACAAAGTTGATAAATAATGAAAACTGAGAGAGGGAGAAGGAAAGCACTATAGTAGAAATAAAAATGTTGTTAAAAATGAATATTAATAAAAATTATAATAATGTCTGGAAGGTGAATGGATAGACAAAATGCCATAAATATACAATGGCATACTATTAAATGAAAAGGAATAAATTGTCATATAATACGTTAAGGATGAACCTCAAAAGCATTATATGAAATGAAAGCAACCAGACAACGTCATCATATTGTATGATTTCATATTTACGAAATGTTCAGAAAAGACAAAGAGAATGGTGGCTGCTTGAGGCTGTGTTGGGAAAAGGTATTAACTGTAAATGGTCATGAGGCATCCTGTTGGGGAGATAAAATGTTCTAAAACTGATTTCTGGTGATGGTTGCATCATTTGGTAAATTTAGTAAAAATCATTGAATTGCGCATTTAAAATGGATGCATTATAAAAATATGTAAAATGTATCTCAACAAAGTTGTTTAAAAATAAATGAATGCAAAAAGTAACTGCAAATAATACCCTTATAGTACCATTAATCTTAATAGTGCAGATAAGTTTAAAATACCAAGTGTTCTGAGAAGAGAGAATTTGAGTGATAGTGTGATTTATGGCACTGTTTAAAACAGACCTTTAAAATGTACTATTTATTTTTCTTGGTTACACATAAAATACATGTTAATTGTGAAAATTTTAGAAAATTTAGATGTGTACAGTGAAGAACATACAAATTACCAGTATTCGTCATGCCCAGGATAACCGTCATTAATATTAATGTCTATATTTTCAGGTTTTCTTTTCCATTTGTAAAGCAAAATTTAAATGTGCAGAAACTCTTGTAATTTTGATAAAGCTAATTGGAAGCTTTTTTATGATGTCTTGAGAAAATCATATGGTATGTGATTTTATGTATGAAAGTGTTAACTAACAATAAGGGTTGAACCTGAACTTTGAAAGAAGTATTGAAGAAATATAAAAATGGCTGGTTTGACAATGTCAGAGCAAATTTAACTGGTAAATAGGAGTTGGATAATTGAATTCTCCCCCACTGTGACATTGAAATGAACCTTAGAGTCTCCAGTCCAAGGCAATCATTTCACAGATGGGGAGAATGAGGCCCAGAAGGCTTGTGAGTTTTCGAAGCTCTCCCAACAATGGAATCAGAGCGAGAACACATATCTCCTCACTCTCTGCCCACGTTCATAACCTTGAACTTGTGGTAGGTCCGGAATTGTGGGAAAAATGTGAAGACCACTTGATGGAATTTCCTGCTGTTCTTGCACAGGGTGCCCCGCTGTGAACTCCTCCAGCATTTGTAGATGCTACTACTTGTGGAGAGTAAATTTAGACCTTTGCAGAGACGGGGTCACTTTAGCTTGTGGTTTATTTTTGTCTTACTGTAGGTTGTCTCTCTCAGTAGACCAGGCTGTCTTCTTTACCTTTCCTCATTGGCCTTGATTTAGAATCAATGGTCAGTAGGATCAGATCTGGGAGAGCTGTTTGTTAATAAAGCTTTAGAAGTCATGCAAATGACATCATAACTTTTCTTCATGGGTGAGATATCCTGAGATTGCTATTAGAGAAAATAATGATACTTGTCATATATTTCCTCTAAATAAATCTGGCTTTAATAGCAAAAGTCCATGTTTTCTTCACTTCTGTTTATTTTCAGTCACTCAAACTGACACGTGCTGTCAATATCTCCTCACTGTAAGTGTAAGCAGAAGTATTTAAAGAAAGCGATATTGTTTTATTTTGGAGTTAGCAATTTTCCAGGGCCCACTGGAAGAAGTGCTTAGTTCTAAAGAATCACATGTGTTTGCTTTGTTCTAAATATAGGCTAAACAGAATGCAGTAGAGCCTGAAGGCTTCAGACCAAAGCATTTGGAATATTAAAAAAAAAAAAAAAAATCAAGGGAAGCAATATCTCCTGCCCAGAGCTAAACAAATAAGCCAGTTTCTGCTAAATGCAGGAAACAAACTGATGGAGATCAGATTTTCTTCTCAAATCTTTTAGTGGCTTTTTGAAATTTTTCCTTTAAGACTGTAAAACCAGTGTCAGCCTCCAATGCTACAGTAACTCATTGCTATATTGGTAAATGGTAACCAGTGTGTGGTCTTGCTGGACCATGGGGAAGGGCTGCAATGTAATGGATGTGACTGCTTTAAAAAAGCAGATTATTAGGATTTTTTCTTTGAACTCTGCCCTTTAGAATATGTGGTGCATGAATCTGGCATAATGCCAAAGAGCTTCTACTGTAAGTCTTTTTGCCTTTGGACTACATTTCCAGGAGAAGGGGAGGGACACATGTAACATGTGGTATTAATATTATTAAGTTCTGTTTTATAGTGTTTCTCAAACTGGAAGCTATAGATCCTTGTGGCCTGTAGACGTATTGTCATAGATATGCAAGTACTCTAATATATATCTCAAATTCTAAGAATGGTATAAGAAAAATTAGCACGAACATACTAAAAAACCTTGTACAAAATCAGCGTCTGTATTAGTTTGTTAGTGCTGCTGTAACAAAGTACCACAAATTGAGTGGGTTGAGCAACTATTTATTGTCTCACAGTTGTAGAGGCTAGAAGTCCAAGATCAAGGTGCTGGCAAGGTTGGTGCTGTCCCAGCACTGCAAGGGAGAGCTTATTCCACGCCTCTTTCCTGGCTTCTGGTTGTTTGCTGGCAATCTGGCATTCCTTTGCTTGTAGATGCCAAGGGCCTCTGCCGTCATCTTCACATGGCATTCTCTTTGGGTGCGTGTCTTTCTTTGTGTCTAAATGTCCCCTTGTCATAGGGACATCAGTCATATTAGATTAGGGCCCACCCTAATGACCTCATCTTAACTTGATTATCTGCAAAGTTACCTTTCCAAATAAGGTCACATTCATAGTTACTGGCAGTTTGGATTTCAGTATCTTCTTGAGGGACGCAATTCAACCCAGAACATCTAGAAAGCACTGCCAGTCTGACTTCATAATTGGGATAAAGAAGGTAGCACTATTTTAGTTGTCCTGTTCTCAAGAGAAAAAGAAGAGATGACTTAATATTCACATAATATATTGGTGCCAAGACAAGGCCAGACAGTGTCATGTCAAGATACCCCATAGGAAACTTATTTCATAGTGGTGGCAATAAAAAACAGTGGTGGTGTGTGGTAGAACAGACATAATGAGTCCTAAGGAATCTACATCATAAAAGACATATTTATAAAATCTCTTAAAGTAGCAATTCATATGCATTTCTACCTAGAATATGACTTATGACTGAGTTTTGAATCCAGGTAACTGGCAGCTAATTTGGCATAATTATATAAGAGGGAGGAGCTTATGTTTTTCTTTTTCTTTTCTTTTTTTTTTTTTTTTTGAGACAGAGTCTTGCTCTGTCACCCAGGCTGGAGTGCAGTGGCGCGATCTCGGCTCACTGCAACCTCCACCTACCAGGTTCAAGCGATTCTCCTGCCTCAGTTCTCCCGAGCAGCTGGGACTACAGATGCCTGCCACCACTCCCGGCTAATTTTTTGTATTCTCTTTTTAGTAGAGACGGGGTTTCACTGTGTTAGCCAGGATGGTCTCGATCTCCTGACCTCGTGATCCGCCTGCCTCGACCTCCCAAAGTGCTGGGATTACAGGCGTGAGCCACCGTGTCTGGCCTACGTTTTTCTTAAAGCAAAAGTTAGATGCAGAGAAAATAGTTGAATTTCACACTTTAATAATTGTAACAATGATAGTTGTCATTCATTAAAGGCCTTCTTTATGTCAGGCATTTATTAAACTGCTAACCCTCCTCAGCATCCATCCAAGTTATTATAATCCCTATTTGATAGATGGAAAAGTTGATAGGACTGGCATTTGAATCATTTTTATCTAAACTCAAGATTTGTATTCTTTCCATTACATTTTCACATTTTTCTGACTTTACCTAAAATTCATGCAAATAAGATGAGCATCTCTCAGTGAGCATATCCTAGACCTTGGCTTTGAATATCCAGAGTTCTTTTTCTCTCTTTTTTTTTATTATACTTTAGGTTTTAGGGTACATGTGCACAATGTACAGGTTTGTTACATATGTATCCATGTGCCATGTTGTTTTGCTGCACCCATTAACTCGTCATTTAGCATTAGGTATATCTCCTAATGCTGTCCCTCCCCCCTCCCCCCACCCCACAACAGTCCCCAGAGTGTGATGTTCCCCTTCCTGTGTCCGTGAGTTCTCATTGTTCAATTCCCAACTATGAGTGAGAACATGCGGTGTTTGGTTTTTTGTCCTTGCGATAGTTTACTGAGAATGATGTTTTCCAGTTTCATCCATGTCCCTACAAAGGACATGAACTCACCGTTTTTTATGGCTGCATATTATTCCATGGTGTATATGTGCCACATTTTCTTAATCCAGTCTATCGTTGTTGGACATTTGGGTTGGTTCCAAGTCTTTGCTGTTGTGAATAGTGCTGCAATAAACATACGTGTGCATGTGTCTTTATAGCAGCATGATTTATAGTCCTTTGAGTATAAACCCAGTAATGGGATGGCTGGGTCAAATGGTATTTCTAGTTCTAGATCCCTGAGGAATCGCCACACTGACTTCCACAATGGTTGAACTAGTTTACAGTCCCACCAACAGTGTAAAAGTGTTCCTATATCTTTTTCTCTTTAAACCATGTGTCACCTCTCCTAATCAGATAAAATCAAAGGACTGTGAAGTGTATAAGGTGATGCTTGGGCCCATGAATCTAGTGGGAAATGTAAACCAGCTAGGTTTACAAATTTCTGGCCAGCTAGGTCTGCAGGTCTTAATAGGCTCTGTTCCCTGAGGGGTAGCCTCATTGAGAAACTCAAGGGAGCAATGGCTTACCCCAAGGAGATTAAGTCACATTATAATTCATAAATTTAACAAAACAACAGTATTAATATTGGCACCTCCCACCATAGGAGGGACATCAAGTGCAGTCTCTTGTTTCTGCCCCTGAAGTTAGTTATTGGGAAATTGTTTCTAGATCTTTAATGGAAAGTTGTGTTTTCTTTCAAAGTTCTCCATTGTGACACTGTGGTTCCTTGGACACGGGTGAACTTATATAATTAGGGAGGGCCTTGAGATTTATTTAGCTAGAGTTGCCTCCGGGAATACTTAAGATGAGTCTAACAGAAAAGCCAGTCATTTTTAAAGAAGCTATTTTCTTTGAGGATTCGGCACTTACTATTGTTTATTGAACTATCCAGGTCCCTCATACTTAATTCCAATCTTGTGCCATATAATATTCCAAACTTTCAGGCAGACTAGATATAAATCAGAAATGAAATTGTAGTTAAATGGTACGGCCAGCTTGTTTCCATTTGGAGATAGTCCCTGATTGAAAAATGGGTGTCACAGTGTCATTTCAAAGATTTTGTTTCATTTTTTGCTTTGACAAGTAAGTGCAGCGATCAGAAATTGCATATGCCGTACAGTATTTGAGCTGCACCACTCCCAACCTGGCAAGTACACCAAAGCTGTTTTATATTGCTGTTGGGGATGTCTAGGAACAAGCATCTCAAAGGACATAATTTATTATAACTAAACAACTGTCTTTTTCTAGCAATGATTCCAGAATAGGAAATCTAAGAAGAAGTTTTGGTCATGTCAAAAATTGGCTCAAATAAAAGTATCATACAGGATATCAATAAAATGGAATGTTGAATATGCTTTCCTTTCCTTTTTTTCCATCTCTCTTCCTCCCTTCCTTCCTTCTGGTTTGCTTGTTATTTATTTTAGAATTGAACACAACTGTTTATTTTATAATAATTTGGTAGTATATTGACTATTTTTTGATAGAATATTTTGTTGATTTTGAAGTTTCAAAGCCAGGAAAGCAAATATTTCTTGGTTGTGCCTTCTAAAAGTTCCTTCTGCTGGCAGGAATGAGGTATTGTGTAGATGAGATCAAACCTACATTTGACATACATGGTGGGAAGCACATTTCAACTGTTTCTAACCTCATGATGTGAAACTTGACTACCTAAACAATGAAAGGAAATTTGACTGGAGTTCTAACGCACTAAGCCTGGCTTGGTGATCCCTACATATTGAAGAGTTTAAGTCAAGACTATGCAAGTTGTCATTATGGGCATTATTCATCCTAGAGTCCAAGTATTTTCCTTCCAGTTTCATTGATATTTCTTTCTACTATAGTATGTTTCCCAAATTTTCATGTAAATAACTCTTTATGACCTCAATTGTGTTTTCTTCTAAATAGCCTTTATTATTGTTTTAAATATTGTACAATATATACCCGTTTTGGCAAATTCAAATGAGTCATAAGCACATAATTAAAAATACTACCTTTGGTCCCCTTCCATCATCATTCTTGCACAAACCCAGATAACCTGTGCTAGTAGTTTGGTATATGCCCCTTGGAGTATTTTAAAAATACTCCCCTCTTTTAAAATAAATGCCTACACACAGTGTTTTTTTAAAATGAAAACATCATATTTTCCTATTATATTTTTCCATTAATTTGCCTTTTATACTTTCCATCTTTTGGATTTTATTCCAAATCAACATGTACAGATTTTTTTCTCTCTCTTAACCAACAGTTGAATTATCCAAATTAAAAAAATATGTTTTAATTTATTTTATATATTTCTTGATTTTAGCACAACTCTGTGTGTGTGTGTGTGTGTGTGTGTGTGTGTACCTGTGAGCATGCACTTCTATGTAGTTTATCCTGTCATCTCTTAAGATAAGGGGGGAGGTTGAGATGTATTTTTAGTTTTCTATACTGAAGCAAAAAAATTGAATCCCTTCTTAAAAGAAATTTTTAGAGGCAGAGCCTATAGGAATGGTAACATGAATTACTCTGGCTTTGCATAAGTATCTTTAAAAAAATAAATATATACACTTTGATAGTAGGTTGACTGGACTATACAGTCCATGTTTACAAACTAACTTAAATCTTAATTCTAAGTGTTCTGGAATATAAGAACCATGGGAAGAGCATTGGTTTTAAGTTATTTCAAGAGGCAATTTTTCTTTCAGTTTAAGGAAACTGAATTTTAAAAAAATTTACTAATCTATGTCAAGAAATTATGAACTATTCAATAAGCCTTATTGCTGTAATTTTGCCTATGGTAATACAGTAGTAAATTAGACATTAATGGCAAAAGTAGACTAAATGTCCCACTAGAAGACACTGTTAGGAATATCAAAACTTTACAAATGTTGAAGGACACAAATTATGGTGAAAGTGTAACATAAACAGTTACAGGGAGGTTTATAGTAATATCCTGGAACTAGAAACTTGGAATAATAATATTAGTACAAATATATATTAGGATACCTTTGACAGTATAGAATAATTTTATTTTGCTGTATTCATGTGAATACAGTAAGTCTTCACTTAATATCATCAATAGATTCCTGAAACTGCAACTTTAAGCAAAATGCTCTATAATGAAACCAATTTTTTCCTCATCAATGTTATATGACAAAACAACATTGAATTAAATGATGTCATTTGAAGGCCTGCTGTACGTTGTTTTGCCTAATGTAACAGTTTTCAGAAACCTATTGATGACATTAAGTGAGGATTTACTGTATATATTTATAGGAACATTTCTCTCATTAAAATAATCCACAATTGACTTGATATTTACTAGTGCTTTAGTATCAGATTGAAATAGCTTCAAGTCAGTGAATTCTATTTCCAACATTTGAAATCTTCTTTTGGGAAGTGAATAGCAAGTCTATGTCTCTAGAATAGGGGTTCCCAAGGCCCTGGGCTGTGGACTGGTACCAGTCCGTGGCCTGTTAGGAACTGGGCTGCACAGCAGGATGTGAGCTGCAGGTGAGCAAGCATTACTGCCTGAGCTCCGCCTCCTTTCAGATCAGGGGCATTAGATTCTCATAGGAGCCTGAACCCTATTGTGAAATACACAGGCAAGGGATCTAGGTTGCATACCCCATACAAGACTGTAACTAATGCCTGATGATCTGAGGTGGAAGAGTTTCATCCTGAAACCATCACCCATCTGTGAAAAAATTGTCTTCTACAAAACTGGTTCCTGGTGCCAAAAAGTTGGGGACAGCTGCTCTAGAATGTAATTGATTTACAACTCTGGTTGCATTAGAATCACCCAGGGAAGTTTAAGAACCCAGTACCCAGGTCACATTCCAGGTCGGCTGTATCAGCATCTCTGGAAATGAGATCCAGTCATCAATAGTTTTAAAAATTATTTCCTAATTTCCTTTAGCTTTGGCTCACATTGGAATCAATATCAATCACATTGATTCCAATGTGAACCAAAGGTAAAGAACCATTGCTTTCTAGTTTCTTGCTACTAGTATATCAGATATTTTTTCAAAATATTGTTTAAGAGATAGTTCTAGAGTAAAAAAACATCTTGGAGATAGGCTTAAGCGCAGGTGCAGACCCTACAGTTGCTACTTGTGAAATGGTTAACTTAATCTTTAGGTGCTTTAGTTTTTCTCATCTGTAAAATAATTTGGTAAACATTTTCTTAGTACCTGCTATAGGCCAAGAATTTCATGATCTAGGTCATAAGAGCATTCCCAACCCCCTACAAAATAGATGCTATTATTATGCCTATAACATGCAGCTTCAGCATAGCCAGGATCTTTAAAATGCAAACCTGTGGGCTGCGCACCAGACCTACTTCAGAAACTCTGGGAGTAGGGCCCAGAAATCCGTTAAGAGGTACTT
The DNA here is from genome assembly GCF_009828535.3 of Hylobates moloch. NCBI lineage: Eukaryota > Metazoa > Chordata > Mammalia > Primates > Hylobatidae > Hylobates > Hylobates moloch. The sequence goes on along the minus strand of NW_026652296.1, from coordinate 54,809,173 downwards.
TAGATGCTTCTGTTGTATGCTTGTGTTTAAAAACCCACTACACTACACTGTACCGTGATAGTCTCTGCCCTGTAGAGATGTTGTGAGGATTGAAAAGATAATCCATAGAAAGTATTTAGTGCTGTGTCTAACACACAGTAAGTGATCAATAGCTGTTAGCTAATGATATGTTATTTTAGGTTACCTGAATTAGAACTAAATTTCCTCTTGCAAAGACACACCAAGTCATCTCTTCTTCAGCTTCACATGTTTTAAGAAATAATAATAATAAAAATAAAAATATGAATGCCATAGACTTAACTCACAATCTCCTTCTTTTCTTTTTCAAACTTCAATCATAATTCACTGTGACTTGCTACCCTGGCTATATTTTCAGTGTTGGAATTAGAACCTTGAACTTTGGTGTTTTTTTATTGTTTTGATGACAGTTTGGCAAAAATATTAACCATTTTATAATTCCTGCCAGACTATATTACTATCTCTCTCTTCCTCCCTAAAAATCGCATGTCATATTACCTTGTGTGAATAGGCATTTGAGATTCTTCACTTAACCTTGACAGTATGTTTGTAGTAATATTCTCTTCAATTGCCTCTCTACCTGTAGGGCAAAGTTCAGCATCATCCTCTCTGCTGAAATAACCAACAGGGTGCTCATTAATTAGTCATGTGAACACTAAGGATAACCACCCTCCCCTCCTTAATCAGGTAACCCTAATTATTTTCCCTCAGTAAAAGCACACTTTGCTATGTTACTTTCATTGCGACAAACACAGAATTGTGCTGAGGGAAATGCCTTTTATGTGGGAACCATTAAAACCGTTAGATGCAGAAATTTCAGCAATTTAGCTTTTAATAATAAAGCTAGCCAAAATGTGTTTGCATGGTTTTGTTCATCAAGAAAAAGAGAAGTTACACAAAGTCAATGACCATGGCTATAGGCTTACATTCTGAGCCATCATTTTCCTAACAAGCTGAGTTTAAGAAAAGAAATCCCACAACAAATTTTGTTTTAGGTATGTTCAGACTACTATTCTCAAAGAAATAGTAGGGATTAGAGAAGAAAGAGGAGAAGTGGACCAAAAAGATCAAACCAGCTCCTGGGTGGTCACTGAATTATTGTGTTACTTTCTTCTGATAATAGATTTTCTACTGTCTTTATGATACATAGTTTCTCCATCTTTGAAGTTAAAGATTAATTTTAATTGGTATTGCACATATCTATGATAAACTAGTAAAGTGTGTTCAAGAATGCTCAGTATTCTCCAGAGGGAGAGAAAATGTTTGTAGTTGTTTTCCATTGTTATTTGTCCAAGAGACGTGGGCTGTGATGTCTATGTGGATGTTCTTTGCAATGTAATTAAATGTCATTGCAATGACCATAATGTCTATGTGGCTGATTTAGGCAGAGTGGATGAAAATGGAGCATTTAGATCCCTCCACAGAGATGAGAAAGATGCAGAAAAGTGAGCTTGTCAGAAAAGAATGTATCCAGACAGTCAAAGCATTGCATTTTGGCCAGGTTCTGCAGGACCTGAGATGGAGATTCTTATGTAAGTGATTTAATGAGGAAAAAACTCTCAGGAGAGATCTGTAAAAAAGTAAAGAAAGCAGGAGAGGTAGCCAAGCAAAGATGTGGGTTCCGTTAACGTCTAGTTTGAGCCAACGGAAAACTCTAGAACATGAACGGCATCTCACAGTTTTCCTGCTTTGGGGCAAAAGGGCTAAACATTTGTTACCTTATATGAGTCAGTTATTGGCTGCAGGATATCCCCATGGGTGAGGATCATAGCCTCCCAGTCATCCTCTAGAGGTTTTTCTCCTGGCCAGGGGCAATTCTCTAAAACGGGACCATCTGCTACTCATAGCATACACCACTCACAGAACTGGGGTAAAGGGGATCTGGGTGGGCCACCAACAGTGTCTAGTACCCATGGTGTCTGGGGTATGCTGTTGGTACAGAGCATTGCCTTCTAAAGGGCAAATGGAGTCCAACAGGTCTATAACATAGGAGGTGTCCCTGAAGAAGGCAAGACCACAGAAGTAAAAATATCAGCTTGGAGCAATGCTCAGGAGCCTTGGTAAGAGACCAGTGAGGTCAAATACAAAATGTCTGTGTGAGTTGTTCGAACAGGAGCTCAGAATGGGAGATGAATCTTTTTCAGTAGACTCTGGAAAGCAGGACATGACAACTTATTATCAGACTATTGCTCTGGATGTTCAGCTATGGGGAGAGAATTAAAGGATATATCACGAAGATAATTCCGAATTATCCTGCAGGGTGGATGACCTGATTCTGAGCTCCACTGAGTGGAGATACTGAATTTACTTGCTACCTCCTACCTTTAATGTCATCTGAGAACTGATGCTTGTTGGGTGGATGTCAGTGGTCCAACTAGTGATGTCACCTGAGCATTGCTCCAAGCTGATATTTTTACTTCTGTGGTCTTGCCTTCTTCAGGGACACCTCCTATGTTATAGACCTGTTGGACTCCATTTGCCCTTTAGAAGGCAATGCTCTGTACCAACAGCATACCCCAGACACCATGGGTACTAGACACTGTTGGTGGCCCACCCAGATCCCCTTTATCCCAGTTCTGTGAGTGGTGTATGCTATGAGTAGCAGATGGCCCCGTTTTAGAGAATTGCCCTTGGCCAGGAGAAAAACCTCTAGAGGATGCCTGGGAGAGTAGAACATGAGAATAAGGGAATTAAGCAGGAGTCCATGGGTTATATGTACAATCAAAAGGCAACATATTCTAATTTGCTATGTATGTATTAGATAAATGTTTTCTTTGGTTTATTTTCTAGGATCACTTTCTATTTTTATTGATGCCCAGAAATGCTTTCTTTTGTGCCTAGCCCAGTTCATTGGTATGATTCCAAGCATAAGAATGTTTAGTGATGTTACTGGTGACCCAACCAATGGTCTTTACTTTTCTTTCTTCCTAGTATGTTCATTATTGTAAAATCTTATAGTCTTTATAACCCCTTATTCTCCCTAGGGATTTTTAAAAATTCAGGGTATCACTAATATTACAACCTTTATATCTCGATAAAATTTCCTCTAACTGCAGGTATTTGTGGAAAATGTCATATATGCAAGAGATTAAGAACATCTTTCACAACAAAGGGAAAATAATAGTCAACTGTATATATAAGCATTTAGATTATACTCTGTTGCTTTCTTAGTCTGTTTTCTGCTGCTATAACAGAATACGACATGCTGGGTAATTTATAAAGAAAAGAAGTTTATTTGGCTCATGGTTCTGGAGGCTGGGAAGTCTAAGATTGAGGGGTTCCATTGGGTGAGGGCCTTCTTGCTATGTCATGACATGGCAGAGGGTGTGACGGGTTGAGAGATGGTGAGACAGATGACAAGGGAAAGGGGTAAAGGGGGCAAACTCCTGTGATAATTAACTGACCCCTTTGATCATGGCATTAATTAACTCATGAGGGCAGAGCCTTCATAACCTGATCACCTCTTAAAGGTCTTACCTCTCAATGCTGTTATGTGGCAATTACGTTTCAGTGTGAATTTTGGAGAGGACATTCAAACCATAGCAGGACTCTCTTACATTAAGATTCAGTCTTACTCTGGAATTATCATCCAGGAAAGATTTGACAATGTCAGCTGCTAGTGGTTAATTGCACCAGCCTTTTAGCCAATGTGTAGGTTCAGATCCAACTCCACCATTTATTAGTTGTATGACTGCTGTGTTTCAGCTTTTTTCCTGTATAAAATGGTAACAATAGTACTTTCCTTGTAGTGTTAACATGCAGCTTATAGGGACTCAAAACCTTAATAAAGATGGACTACCTCAATTCTTAAGTTTGGTAATAATGTTCCTTTACTACAAATATTAGGCAGAGTTCGAGTCATTGGTTAGTTCTGAGTGGGGGACTAGGTATAATTTTCTTTTTTCTTCAGGCAATATTTAAATTTTTTTTAACTTTAAGTTCTGGGATACATGTGCTGAACGTGCAGGTTTGTTACATAGGTATACATGTGCCATGGTGGTTTGCTGCACCCATCAACTCGTCATCTAGGTTTTAAGCCCCGCATGCATTAGGCATTTGTCCCAATGCTCTCCCTCCCCTTGCCCCACACCCTCTAACAGGATCCAGTGTGTGATGTTCCCCTGCCTGTGTCCATATGTTCTCATTTTTCAACTCCCACTTATGAGTGAGAACATGGGGTGTTTGGTTTCTCTTCCTATGTTACTTTGCTGAGAATGATGGTTTCTAACTTCATCCGTGTCCCTGCAAAGGACATAAACTCATTCTTTTTTTATGGCTACATAGTATTCCATGGTGTATATGTGCCATCTTTTCTTTATCCAGTCTATCATTGATGGGCATTTGAGTTGGTTCCAAGTCTTGGCTATTGTGAATAGTGCTGCAATAAACATATGTGTGCATGTGTCTTTATAGTAGAATGATTTATAATCCTTTGGGTATATCCCAGTAATGGGATGGCTGGGTCAAATGGTATTTCTGGTTCTAGATCCATGAGTAATCGCCAAACTGTCTTCCACAATGGTTGAACTAATTTAGACTCCCGCCAAGAGTGTAAAAGCCTTCCTATTTATCCACATCCTTGCCAGCATCTGTTGTTTCCTGGGACTAGGTATAATTTTCTTATCAGCAATTGTGAAGAAACTTCTGAAAGACATGAGTCTGTCTTGTTAAGACACATGGACTATATGCCATGTTGTTTGGGAGAAAATTGTTGAAAGTTAGTGGTAGCAATGTTTCCATGCTCATCATTCTCAGGGTAAAGGGAGGAGTTATTAAAAATCTACTCAATTCTGAAATAAGCTCATTCTAGGTGTAATATATATGATTTGATGGATGTGGAAGCCAAAAACTTGGCTTCCGTGAAAACTTAAATCAGAAGAAATGAACTTCATTTCGTACACGGTTTTCTTCCACCATTACTCATAAAAGAGAATTTCAAGTTTGGATAATTTCTTCTATCTGTTCACCTTCTATCCATAATATTCCCATCAGGTGGTTAGATGCCTGTGTCTTGACTACCTGCAGCAATGAGGAACTTCAAATAGTTTAGACAGTCTGGGGATGATTTAATAACTAAAGAAGTTTTTATTTTGAACCTAGATCTGTCTTATCATGTCTTCCATAATTATTATAGTTATTTCCTTTGTAGCCAGTTGAAACAAGTCTAATCTCTCTCACTCCTATGACAACCCTGTAAGTATTTGAAGATAGCTTTGTTCCAAGACCTCTTTGCATTTGACTGCAATCACTAGGTTCCTCATGTTCTTCATTCCTCTTATGGTGAGTGTACGATGGATATGCTTCTGTTTCTTTGAATCTTGAGACAAGGTCTTACTCTGTTGCCCAAGCTGGAGTGCAGGGGTGCAGTCATGGCTCACTGCAGCCTGTATCTCCCAGGCTCAAGTGATCCTCTCACCTCAGCCTCCTGAATAGCTGGGACTACAGGCACATACCACCATGCCTAGCTAATTGTTTTATTTTTTGCAGATGTCAGGTAATCCCTGTTTTGACCAGGCTGATCTTGAACTCCTGAGCTCAAGTGATCCTCCTGCTTTGGCCTCCCAAAGTGCTGGGATTACAGGAATGAGCCACTGTGCCTGGCATGTTTCTTTTAAAAGAACGAAACATTATACTCAATGTATGAGCAACACGGAATGGGACAGGGCTCAAGCGGATGTGACAACCATCTCTGTTTTGGACATATTACTTTCAGTGCAGTCCAAGATTCGAAGACTTTGGCAGCCACAAAATTGACTGACTCATTAGGAGTTCACAGAAGTCTATGATCTTTCAGTCTTTGTCACCTATGCTACTGTTAACATGCGTGTCTTAAACTTGTTTTTTGGGACCAGTTTCAGGACTAACATTGTTAATACGAAATTTTATCTTCTTAGATTTGACCCAATATTCTACCTTATTGACGACTTTTTTTTTCCTTCTAACCAATCTATTTTACTACTAATATTAGTTGGATGGTAATAATTGTGTCATGGATCAGTATGAGTTATCAATACTAATTATCATAAGCTAGTACATGGATCAGACTAGTTATCACTAGTCTTGGCTACCGAAGAGCCAAGACTAACATTACATTGCCAATCACTTGGTAAGTCATCTACTAATTTGGAAACCATGTTGCCTTATAGGCATTATACATAGTGTCTTTTTGATATATTTCACTTCAATGTTTCCATTTGAAACCAATATGAAAGTCACAATTTTTCAAAATAAGTATAAGAAAAAAATTAGACACTATTCCAAGGATATGCTTGATATGTTGTGTGGAGAGTTCAGACAACATGTGGTCTGCAAGCCTAGAAGTGGGTGGTCTTTTAACTCATCACAGAAGTGGCGGAATATGAGCCAGATAGGTCTCAAAGGTTAACTAGAGTTGGGTTAGAGGGAAGAGGTGCATACTTTTGAGAGTTAAAAAGTTCAGGTTGATGAGGCATAAATAGCAGAGTAACATCAGGTGATGGCCTGTAGCTGACTTTCCAGGGACAAAGCTTTTGTAGAGGAGTGTGTGGATGGTGAGTTCAGAAAGGCGGATCAGTGTGCCTGTAGGATGCTAATATTAGAGTCAGAGTTCTTAAAAGGAGCAGCTCTTCTCTGGTCAAGCAGTTCTCTAGTGCTTATAAGTGAAGAAGCTGAAGTCTCCTGACTACCAGCTGTTTCCAGACTTGCCTTCATTGGTTTCAATTACACTAAGTATCCATCACAAAGATGAATTTTGCAAGCAGTCACGACTGCTAGGATACTGAAAGGAAAATATCTGATTTTATCTTATATTAAGACAGTCTTAGGATTTCTTTAGGGAGGCATGCTCATCTCATTGAATATAGTTTATTCTGGGTTCATTCTAACACAGCCCACCTAGTTATTGGCCATTCTCTGGGAATACTTCTTTGAAGTTCATGTGCTTTAATACGCTTTAAACCTATATTCAAGCATATGGTTTATTTTGAGACATGAACTTGACATTCACTTTCTTGTCCTGTCTTTTGTGGCCTGTGTAGCAAAAACATCTGCTCTGACAATGGAAGAAATCATAAAGAGTAACTCCTCATTAAAGTACCAGGGCAACAATGTAATCCTCTTGGGAGTGTGGCTGACTTGCCATGATCTGTGAGTTTCTCTGGCTATTGTTTCCTCACTCCTTCGTAGGAGATTCTCAACCAAAAGCAATTTCTTCTGGACTTGTATTTTACTAATGATATATTTAATAAGGGAAAGGGAGAAAAACATAGGGCATCAATAATCACAAATATATACATCTGGTAGAGGACTGAAAGGAAAACAGATCACAGCTGGCTTTGACAGTTAATGTTATTAAAATGTTCAGGGTGGAATGTCTATTTTAAATAAGAAACACTTGAAAGAAATGGTCAAGATTAACAGGAGCTTAAATTGAAACCACGTGGGTTTGTAGGTAATAGAATGCTAGAGACAAACACTGCCTTTAATATAAAAGCATTCCTCCCCCCGCCCCACAGTCCCCCAAATTATCCATGTGGCCCTGTTCGTGCCACTGGAATTTGATTGGGTTTGGCTTTTCCAGGAAACCAGGAGGTAAGAAGAACCTATTTAATCTCCTGTTAAATGGCTTATCCCCCCTGCCGAAGCCTTTGGGTAACTCAGTTTATTAAAATGTTCTGGAGTTCATGTCTGTTAACTCAGTGCTATAACACCCATATACCTGCCTTTTGGTCTGTGCTGTAGTCTAACATCTGATTTGCTCAAGTCCAGGAATAAGAGTCAGTATGCAATGGGAGACCTTGTTAAGAACCCAGAATGGTGGGTATCAGTTCATTGTTTGGCCCACAGATTGTTAGCTGAAGCTCAGATGCTTGCTCCCATCTGGCAGTTGGTATTTGTTATATCAACACAGCCACAACTTACCCACTAAAACAAAGTTGCTGGATGTAATTCTCCTAAAGTACCCAAGAGCCTCAAGGCCACTTACAAATAGACATCCTATGCATCATTTTAAGGGAGGTTTGACTTACAGCTCTTCTATTCATTGACTTACAGCTCTTCTATTCATTGACTTACAGCTCTTCTATTCTGTTTCACGTGTGTTTTTGTTAGTCAACTCAGCAAAAAAGAAAAAAAAAATCCTAGGAACCTTCCAGCAAGTAAGATTTGAGTATTTATAGGAAAAATCCATTCAGCATTACCACCATCAAAAATTCCAGGGAGCTGTTAGGGGAAGATAGATGTGAAAGAAGCAAAAGTCTACTAAAGGGCTCTTAAGAGGAGAACAATGAAAATGCCTTGGTCAGTGTTAATCCTGCCGGAAAATGATGTAGAGTCTCCACAAAGTTGTTACTCTTGAGAACAGAAATTCTTATTTGTGTTTCTTTTGCATGTTGCCCAGTGTCCAGGACATAGCGTCTTGTTTTCTTCCTATGGTTCTATCCACTTGTAATACTTCCCAGCAAGTACCTAGTCTATTGCCAATATCTGTTTCATCAATGAAGTAAATGAAATTGAGTTCAGGTCTTTATTATCTGTCATCCTCAGGCTATTTCAATAGCCTCCTAACAGGATTTTCCTTTCAATAGCATACACGAGTCTGTCAGAATAGTCTTCAAACGTTTCCCTTTTGTTTCACTCATTCTCAAACTGTTGGCATTGCCAAATTGCCCACAGGATAATTTCAAAACTCCTTAGTCTTACAGCATTTAAGACCATCCAAATACCTGTCCAGCAATCCTCTCACCTTATCTCCTACAAAGTTCCCCAATCAAATAGTCGTTTCTGGCCAAAGTGACTCTTGGTCTTTCTGAACGTGAATTAGCAGGCAGCAGTATATTGACCAATGTCATCCCACTGTCTGTTCTGTCCTACTTCTGGCAGCACTCTCTGCCCAAGGATCTCCTCCTAGTTTTTTTTTTTTTTTTGATACAGGGCCTCACTCTCTCACCCAGGCTGGAGTGCAGTGGTGCAATCTTGGCTCACTGCAACCTCCATCTCCTGAGCTCAAGTGGTCCTCCTGTCTCAGCCTCCCAAGTATCTGGGACAACAGGTGTGTGCCACAACACCTGGCCTCCTCCTGACCCTTTAGAACCTATCTGGAGCTTGACGTTCTTCATGAGGCCTTTTCTGGAATGTCCAGTTAGAACCAATGTAGACCTTTTTTTTTTGGTGGTGGAGGGCAAGTATGGGGACAGCCTGCTAGCAATAGCCCCAGGTGAGAAAACTCCAGTGTCAAGCCAATCCTATTTTCTTACCTTTTAGTACCTTGCTGGACTCAAGTTGTTGGGTTGGAGAGTCACCATTTGTCACCTCTGATGTTTCTCTGGATCCACTTGAACGCCCTAAGATTATTAGCCGAGCCTGCTCTGTGATTGGTTTCCTGTTCACCTGTGTTCCCTGGATGTTTTCCTCTTTGCACATCCTTTGGTCAAGCCAATCATGACATGATTCTGCCAAATCTTCCCCACTTTCAGGAAACACAGTAGAAGAGTGTGAAGTATTTTCCTTCCCTGCTTACTGAACATTCATACCTGTGGCAGGAACTGGCTCTAAGATGTCAGGATGAAAACCAAGCCCTTAGTAGTAGGTAACACACACCACTCTTACCTACTGTAGCTATGAATGCTCCTGTCGATTAAACTTTGCTGGGGATCCTTGTTCAGTTGACTGTTTACACCAGTGCTTCTCAAAGAGTGGTCCCCAGAAGAGGAGCAATGGCTTCACCTGGGACTTGTTACTAATGCATATTCCCACTGTAGATTTACAGAATCAGAGATTCTGAAGGTGGGGCTCAGCAATCATCCTTTAATAAGCCCCATAGGTGATTCTGATGTCAATTAAATTTGGAAAATAATGGGTTACATGAAGGCCAGCAGTCTCCATATTAATTCCTAATTAATTTCTTGTTAAGTAGAGTAGGCAGCACTTTATATACCTGAACAGAGCTTCCTACCTGAGCAGTGGGAGAACATTTTGTGTAATATTCCATGAACAATTGGCAGACTCACAATGAAGGTAACAGACAATCTAAATGTTTAAAATCAGCAATGAGAAAGAGCCTTGTTTCCAATACACCACCATATTCTAGTAAGAGTGTAGCAAGATTCCTAGATATAAAAGAAAAAACAATTAAAATAAAAAAGAAATTAGACAATACATTTAAAATGTGAAGTAACTAGGACGAGATCTAACAAAAGATATGAAAGATCTGGGTGGATAAAGTTACAAAAATTAATTCAGAGACATTAAAGACTAAATAAAGGGATATACTACATTCACAAATTGGATGACAGAATAGGTAAATACATAAATTCTTCCAAATTAAAAATTAATTGCAGTTCAATATAGAAAACCCTAAAGATCCCACCAAAAAAACTCTCAGGACTAACAAACAAGTTCAGTAGCGTGCACACTGCAAAATCAATGTACAAAAATCAGTATCATTTCTATATGCTAATAGTGACCTACCTGAAAGATAAATGAAGAAAATAATTCCACTTATGATAGCTACAAAAATTAAGATACCTAGGAATAAATTGAACTAAGGAGGTGAAAGATCTCTATACTGAGAACTATAAAATATTGATGAAAGAAACTGAAGAGAATAAAAATAAATGGGAAGACATCCAATTTTCATGGATTGGAAGAATTAGTATTGTTAAAATTCCCACACTACCCAAAGTGATCTACAGATTTAGTGTAATCCCTATCAAAATAAGAATGACATTCTTCACAGAAATAGAGTACACAATCCTAAAATTCATATGGAACCGCAAAAGACCCCTGATAGCTAAAGAAATCCCAAACAGAAAGAATAAAGCTGGAGGCATCTCACTACCTGACTTCAAAATCTACTATAAAGCGATAATAATCTGAACAGCCTTGTATTGGTATAATAGCAGAAACATATTCCAATGGAACAGAATAGAAAGACCAGAAATAAATTCATGCATCTACAATCAATTGACTTATGACAAAGGCACCAAGAATGCACATTGGAGAAAAGATGATCTCTTCAATCAGTGGCGCTGGGATAATTGGATATCCATACACAGAAGAATGAGACCAAATCCTTACCTCTCACCATATTAAAAAATGAATTCAAAATGGATTAAAGACTTAAATGTAAAACTAAAAACTAGAATACTACTAGAAGAAATCAGGAAAACACTTTATGACATTTAACTGGACAACGATTTTTAAAACAAGACCTTAAAAGTACAGTCAACAAGGCAAAAATAGACAAATGAGATTATGTTAAACTAAAACTTTTTGCACAGCAAATAAAACTATTTACAGAATGAAAAGACAATCTATGGAATGGGAGAAAAATTTGCAAATTATAAATTATACATCTGAAAAGTGGTTAATATCCAGGATATATAAGGAACTTAAAAGCAAAACAACAGCAACAACAACAACAAAAGCCCCACAAAAAAACGCAGAAAAACAAATAAAAACAAAAAAAAAAGCAAAAAAACAAAATGACCAGATTAAAAATGGGCAAAAAACTTTAATAGACGTTTTTCAAAAGAAGACATGTAAATGGCCAACAGATATATAAAAAAATGCTCAAAATTATTTATCAGAGAAGTACAAATCAAAACCACAATGAGTTAGAATGGATAAGCCTCACTCCAGCTAGAATGGATATTATCAACAAGACAAAAACAAACAAACAAAAAACTCCAAGTGTTGTCAAGGATGTGAAGAAGAGAAAACACACACTGTTGGTGGGATTGTAAACTAATACAGCCACTGTGGAAAACAGTGTGGAGGTTCCTCAAAAAATTAAAAATAGATCCACCAACTTTAATACTCCACTGACAGCACTAGACAGGCCATCTAGACAGAAAGTTAACAAAGAAACAATGGACTTAAACTATACCCCAGGACAAATGGATTTAACAGACATTTACAGAACATTCTACTCAACAACTGCAGAATATACATTCTATTCATCAGCACTTAGAACATTTTTCAAGATAGTCCATGTGATAGGCCACAAAACAGGCCTCAATAAATTTAAGAAAATTGAAATTATATTGAGTACTTTCTCAGACTGCAGCAGAAGAAAACTGGAAATCAACTCCAAAAGGAACCCTGAAAACTGTGCAAATACATGGAAGTGAAATAACCTGCTCCTGAATGATTGTTGGGTCAGCAATGAAATCAAGTAGGAAATTAAAAAATTCTTTGAACTGAACTATAATATTGACACAACCTATCAAAACCTCTGGGATACAGCAAAGGTGTTGCTAAGAGGAAAGTTCATAGCATTAAATGCCTACATCAAAAAGTCTGAAAGAGTACAAATAGACAATATAAGGTCACACCTCAAGGAAGTAGAGAAACAAGAACAATCGAAACCCAAACCCAGCAGAAGAAAAGAAATAGAGATCAGAGCAGAAGTAAATGAAATTGGAACAAAATGTCCAAAAGATAAACGAAACAAAAAGCTGGTCCTTTGAAACGATAAATAAAATTGATAGACCATTAGCGAGATTAACCAAGAAAAGAACCAAATAAGCTAAATTAGAAACGAAACAGGAAGTATTACAACAGATACCACAGAAATACAGAAGATCATTCAAGGCTACTGTTAACGCTTTTATGCACATAAACTAGAAAACTTAGAAGAGATGGACAAAATCCTAGAAATATACAACCCTCCTAGATTAGACCAGGGAGAAATAGAAACTCTGAACCGACCAGTAACAAGCAGCAAGATTGAAATGGTAATAAAAACATTGCCAACGAAGAAAAGTCCAGGACCAGATGGATTCACAGCTGAATTTTACAAAACATTGAAAGAAGAGTTGGTACCATTCCTGTTGACAGTATTCCACAAGATAGAGAAAGAGAGAATCTTCCCTAATCATTCTATGAAGCCAGTATCACCCTTATACCAAAATCAGGAAAAGACATAACCCAAAAAGAAAACTACAGACCAATATCCCTGATGAACATAGATGCAAAAATCCTCAACAAAATTCATATGGAACCAAAAAGAGCCTGTATAGCCAAAGCAAGACTAAGCAAAAAGAACAAATCTGGAGGTATCACATTACCTGACTTCAAACTATACTATAAGGCTATAGTCACCAAAACAACACGGTACTGGTATAAAAATGTCACATAGACCAGTGGAATAGAATAGACAACCCATAAATAAAGCCAAATACTTAACAGCCAATTGATCTTCGACGAAGCAAGCTAAAACATAAAGTGGGGAAAGGACACCCTATTCCACAAATGGGATAACTGGCAAGCCACATGTAGAAGAATGAAACTGGATCCTCCTCTCTCACCTTATAGAAAAATCAACTCAGGATGGATCAAAGACTTAAATCTAATACCTGAAACCATAAAATTTCTGGAAGATAACATCAGAAAAACCCTTTTAGACACTGGCTTAGGCAAAGACTTCATGACCAGGAACCCAAAAGCAAATGCAACGAAAACAAAGATAAACAGATGGGACTTAATTAAACTAAAAAGCTTCTGCACAGCAAAAGAAACGATCATCAGAGTTAACAGACAACCCACAGAGTGGGAGAAAATCTTTGCATTCAATACATCTGACAAAGGATTAATATCCAGAATCTACAATGAACTCAAATCAGCAAGGAAAAAAAAAAAACAAACAATCCCATCAAAAAGTGGGCTAAGGACATGAATAGAAAATTATCAAAAGAAGGTATACAAATGGCCAACGAACATGAAAAAATGCTCAAATTACTAATGATTAGGGAAGTGCAAATCAAAACCGCAATGTGATACCACCTCACTCCTGCAAGAATGGCCATAATCAGAAATTAAAAAAAAATAGATATTGGTGGGGACTTGGTGAAAATGAAACACTTTTACACTGCAGGTGGGAATGTTACTAGTACAGCCACTATGGAAAACAGTGCAAAAATTCCTTAAAGAACTTAAAGTAAATCTACCATTTGATCCAGCAATCCCACTACTGGGTATCTACTCAGAGGAAAATAAGTCATTATACAAAAACGATACTTGCACACACATGTTTATAGCAGCAGAATTTGCAATTGCAAAAATATGGAGCCAGCCAAAATGCCCATCAATCAATGAGTGGATAAAGAAAATGTGGTATATATACACCATAGAATACTACTCAGCCATAAAAAGGAATGAAATAAAGTCATTTGCAATAACCTGGATGGAATTGGAAACCACTATTCTAAGTGAAGTAACTCGGGAATGGAAAACCAAACGTCATATGTTCTCGCTTATAAGTGGGAGCTAAGCTATAAGGATGTGAAGACACAAGAATGATACAATAGTCTCTGGGATTCGGAGGAAAGAGTGGGAGGAGGGTGGGGGATACAAGACTACACGCTGGGTACAGTGTGCACTGCTCAGCTGATGGGTGCACCAAAATCTCAGAAATCACCACTAAAGAACTTATTCATGGCCGGGCGCGGTGGCTCACGCCTGTAATCCCAGCATTTTGGGAGGCCGAGGCGGGCGGATCACGAGGTCAGGAGATCGAGACCATCTTGGCTAACGTGGTGAAACCCTGTCTCTACTGAAAATACAAAAAATTAGCGGGGCGCGGTGGCGGGTGCCTGTAGTCCCAGCTACTCGGGAGGCTGAGGCAGAAGAATGGCGTGAACCCGGGAGGCGGAGCTTGCAGTGAGCCAAGATAGGGCCACTGCAGTCTGGCCTGGGTGAAAGAGTGAGACTCCGTCTCAAAAAAAAAAAAAAAACAAAAAAAAAAACAAAACTTATTCATGTAACCAAACACCACCTGTTCCCCAAAAAACCTATTGAAATAAAACAAAATAGAACTACCATATAAACCAGCAACCCCATGACTGGGTATATGTATCAAAAGGAAATAAAATCAGTATGTCAAAGAGAGATCTGCATTCTCATGTTTATCGTAGTACTATTTACCATAGCCAAGATAAAGAATCGGCCTAAGTATCCAACAACAGATGAATGGTTAAAGAAAATGTGGTATATATACAATAGAACACTATTCAGCCCTATAAAAAGAAGAAAATCTTGTCATTTGCAAAAATATGGATGAACCTGGAAGACATTATGCTAAGTAAAATAAGCCAGACACAAAAAGACAAATGCTGCATAATCTCACTCATGTGTGGAATCTAAAAAAATAAAGATATCACAGAAGCAGAGAGTAGAACAGTGGTTACCAGAGACTGGGAGAGGGGGAGAATAGGAAAAAGTTGGTTAATAATTCTGCTGTGCAATGTAGAACACCAGAATTGATTCCTCCTACCTTAGGTTCTATATTGCACAGCAGGGTGACTATGGTTAACAGTAAAATGTTGTATATTACAAAATGGCCAGAAGACAGACTTCTGTGTATTCTTGCCACAAAGAAATGATAAATGGATGAGGTGACGGATATACTAACTACTCTGGGACATTAAACAACATACATGTGTATCAAAACATCAAATCATAACCCATAAATATGTGTAGTGAGTCCTCATTTAACATGGTCGATAAGTTTTTGAATATTGAGACTTTAAACAAAGCAAAGAACAGGAAAACAAAACTCATTTTACCATAGACTGATAGAAACAAGAATTAAGTCCCTACAGCATATAGTAAGTTGTTTCATTTAGAGTAACATTTTCCAAGAACCTATCGAAGATGTTAAATGAAGACTTACTGTGCAATTAAAATGTATTGATTAAAAGTTAAATACTTTTTTTTAAAAAAAGGTAAAAATATATGATGTACTCTTCAGGAAGACAGCAAAGTATAAAGGCTCATAAAGCTATAGAAATTCAGGAAGTGTGGTTTGGTTTAGAGATAAACAAATACATCTGATACGGCAAATATATCATGTATAGAAAACACTCCAACAGACCCATACTTGTATGGATATTTAACATGTGGCAGAGGTGGATTATGGATCAGCGGTGAATCAACAAACTTTTCAATAAATTGTGCTAGGGAAACTGGATATTCATATGGAGAAAAAGAAATAAAATTTTTCCAATTATTGGAAGTATTTACTTCTAATTTGCACCATCCACAAAAAATAAACTCCTGGCGGGTGGATTAAATATGCAATATGAAAGACACGCAGTAATGTTTTCAGATGATAACATGGAAAATATCTTTATTGCTAGTGGCTAAGGAAGAGTTTTTAAAACAAGATAAAATGACACTAATTATATTAATTAGGGTAAGATTGTATAGTAACAAATAGCCAAATTTTGATGGCTTACAGATAAAAAGGTTTCTTTCTTTGTAACAATGAAGGAATGATGTTTGGGTCAATTATTAATGGGCATAAGCTGAAGACCATACTTCTTTCTTCATCAGGTAGCTTTCCAAGGATAACCTGGGTGTGACTGTTTCAGGCCACTAGACAAATAAAAAAGAGCATTGCAGAGCCCAAATATAATAGAAATTTTCTAAGGGCCAGGCTTGAGAAAGGCTCGTATTACTTCTGTTCACATCCCACTGGAGAGAACTTAGGTGCATGGTCTTGCCTAATGGCAAGGTGGTCTGGGAAATTGTAGTGTAGCTCTGCTCCCATGAATAACAGAGAGATTTTGGTGGTCAGTGATCTACTCCACATTAATCATAAAATGAATACATATGCCTATATTAAAGTAACCAGAAAATAAAGAGCAAAAGACTAGCCAGCATGTGAGAGAAGTTAAATAAATAATATAAAGAATATATCTGCAATATATGAAAAACTGAGAAATCAATTTAAAAATCAGAAAAACCAATGGAAAAGTGGGCATAAGACTTGAACAAGCACTTCAGAAAAGAAAAAAATCCACCTCATTAGTATTCAGGAAAATAATATTGAATATCACAAGGGGTTACCTATTTTTTCTTTCCCTCTTTCTATCGCTCTATCAATTAGAATAAGTGTATATATACTCAAGCTGATATATATATATATACACACACATATACATAAAACAGTTTTTTATATATATATATATATATATATATATATATTCAGATAATATGAAGGGCTGTGAAGAGTGGGACCAATGATAACTCTTACACTGCTAGTGGGAGTGGGAATTTTTTATACCCACTTTGGAAAACAGTTTGACATCATGTAATATAGTCCAAAATGGGCACACCTTATGACCTAGCCATTCTCTTGCTAGGTCTAGATGCTAGGGAAACTTCTGCACATTTACTGCAGGAGATAATATGAATGTTCGCAGTAACATTGTTTGTATTGTTTTGGCTACCAAAGAAAAACATCCTACTTGTCTATTAATAGTAGAATGGATAAATCAACTTTGACTATTGATACATTGGAATACTATAGAACATAAAAATGAATAAATTCTAGTTACTTAGAGCAATATAAATAAACCTTTCAAACTAATGAATAAAATAAGTAAATCACAAGAAATACAATGTAATTCAGGAGAATAAAGCCTACAAAGTTTTCAAAGAAAATAAGTTTAACTCAGGAATTTTATACTTATTTATATCCATTTTGAGTATAAAAAATTGGAAACATAACTTTGAACATGGAAAGACTTATAATTTCCTTTATTATAATAAAGAACCTTGGCCATCAAAGAATTTGGAATACAAGTCTCCATGATATACTGGACTAAGGGTACTCTTAGTTATGCAAACAAAACACCTAGTTCTCTTTTTCTTAATTTTGGGTTACCTGTACCATATTGCTAGTTTTTAGAGTGCCACATCTCATTTCAGGATAAATTACCTAAATTGGTGCTTCCAACTGAGAATGATGCAATGTTATAATGGTAGGTTCCTTAGAATATGAACGATACATATTTAACAGGTTTAAGATTGTCTGATTGCTGATGTTTAATTTCCCAGTTTTGGTGGTGACAGTCTTTTTTACAGACCTCCTTCAAAAAGACTGGTAATTCTAGTAATTTCTGACAGCTAGAAAATCTTCTAGGGAATTAAATGCCCAAACATTCAGGAGCTGACATACAAAGATGCCTATTTAAAGTGAAGAAGGGCACAGCCACCAAGTCCTTTAGTCCTTGTTTGTCTCAAGAAAACCCTTAACTTGATCCTCATTCCAGTGCATGTGGTTTTTTTCCCTTGGAAATTATACTGTGCTTGGATGTTTGTTATTTGGGGTGGTATCTGATTTGTATGCAGGGAACAGGAGCAAAGATGCTAACCTAACTTAGGGGACTTAAGGAATAATGGCCCAGGAGGATCTGTGTGGAATAAATTTTGTACTCCAAAATAGCAAAGATCTATCTAGGGAAACCGGGCTTACTCAACATATCCAGGGGGCATGAGCAAATCTAGAATTAGGAGGTGAAATTTAGAGCTGAGTGGAAGCCAAGAGGCCAGGAACGAAGTTGAGAATAAATTGAAGAAGGCCCCGAGTGATGCTGCACAGTTTGTGCCTCTGTTGAAGAACAGCTATGCAGAATCATGACCTTTCAGCCTGTCAGAAAGGTAAAGGCCAGAGAAGACTTCTAGGAAATTGATATTGGTGGGATATAATTATCCTGATGGGAATGGGAGAAAGCTGTCGCAAAAATTGAGACTCGCAATGATGGTGTCTTGGAATGGACAGCTGAGAGCCTCGATGGGGAGAAGTGGTTTGACTTCAGCTATAGTTTGAAGCAGGCGATGACAGGATTTACTGATGGGTATGAGAAAGGAGAGTCCAGGAGAATTCCATTAGCTGAGACAGGAAAGATTGAGGGAAGAATATTTGAAGTGTCTGGTGGAAATTAGGGGTTTGGTTTTGAATACGTTAAGTTTAGCATGTCTGAAAAACATCTACGTGGAGATGTTTCTTTCAGCAGGAGGCTTAACAAACAACAGCTGTGGTAGCTGTTACTTTTCATCACCTTGACATTCAGTGACATAAATCCCTGAAAGTTGGAAACTGCTAACATGTCTCAGAAGACAGAATCCTTACCCACCAAAAGCTGCTCACATTCAGGTTTCCCTTTCCATGTAAACTCTAATATTCATTCTATTTGGTTCCTTTTTTTGGCTTTGCTTCTCATCCTGAACTCAAACAAGTGACTCATCGGGAAGCTCAAAGACCTTCTATCTCCATTGCTAATTCTATTAGCCCATTCAGTCATTAAACATGTTTACTAAGCACTTAATTATAAGTGTAAAAAACAGGTCTCAATTGCCCATATGGGTGACCTCAATAATACCCCTTATATTGTCACGCCCTCCTTCTCTTTCTTGGTCTCCCAAACTCCTCACTCCCCTTTGGGGATGTAGGTCTCAGGCTCTACTTTTGTAAGCAGATAATCTGTGCCATTCAAGCAATAGTCCACAATGAACTAGAATGAACTATCAAAGCCACAACGGGCAGTCCCCTTCACCTGGACATGTGGGGATGGTATTAATGGCAGCCACATAGTGTGTGTCCTTGTCAATCAGATTATTGCTTGCTTTGCGTAGAGCCTCCACTGGCTTCACATTGTACCCAGGGTTAGATCCAGAACCTCCCTCCCAACAGCTGCCACTCTCCCATCCACTACACTCGAGCAACACGGACCTGCCTGTGCTTTCTGCTCCCTTAATATGCCCCTTACTCCCGTCTCAGGGCCTCTAGACTTGCTGTTCCCTCTGCCTGGAATGTTCTTCCCCTACGTCTTTGCATAGCTGACTTATGCTTATCAAAGTCAGCTAAAATGTCAGCATTTTAGAGTAATCTTCTCTGATGTCCTTTACTGAAGGCAATGGCCTTGTTTTTCTTGTCTATTGCTGTGTGTTCATTGCTCATCCCAGTGCCTAGGTAAGTGTATGTCACCAGATGGCCCTTGTAGCAGGTGCATTTAGAGCTCTGCTCACATCCTCTCAGCACTCACCTCTACATGCTGGAGATTACTTTGCTGACACCTGCAACTCTCCTTGGGGCTTTTTTGACAGAAGGTACCCACTAGGCTCAAGAACAGGGCAAGTCAGAAATGCCAAAGAGTTAATGCCAGAGAAGCAACTCTCAAGCATGGGGGATTGTGTATAAATACCTTGGTTTCCTTGCCTCTTGGGTAGAGTAACTCTGAGGAATGTATTCTGCACCGTCTCCAGGAGTTTTCCAGTTAGATTAAGCTCCAGGTGCCCACAGAGGTAACTTGCCTGAGAACATAATATTTATTCACTTCCTTTTTTTTGCTACCTCAATTCCCCATTCTGCCAAGTGCTTCTTGGGATTGCCTCCCAGTGAATCAATTTGCACTTGGACCCCTTCTCACATCCCTTTGCTTCTGGGAAATCTAGCCTCAGACAACCCTCAATAAATGAATAAATGTCCAAGTATTTATACTCAAATAGCACTTACTGCCTGGAAGTCACCAGGAGTTTGATTCATAGTGTCATAGTTTTTCCCCCACATTACACATTCAATCAGTATGCTTTTTAATTCTGGCTCTCACAGGGAAAGCATACAATAACATATGTTGGGTATGTTGTTTAACGTTCACAGCAAAGACTTACTATGTGCTTTTTGGTTTGAGGATTTTTGAGTAAGTGGTGGAAGACATTTTTGATGTCATCCCAAGTTCTGCTGAGCAGAAGTGATAAGAATGTCTCTCTATGAAGCTCTACCAATAAAATGCATCGAGTCAGAAAATTTCATTAACCTTCTATAAACAAAGTCGTGAAGGGAAAACAGGAAGCAGTATGAGGAGGAATTTGTTTACCGTGATTTCAACCACACTGGAATTTATTTTTATCAAAATGAAACCATGGGTAAGTCAACAAGGCTGGGCAAAGCCCAGAGACTGTGAGGTCCTAGATTCCCAACCAGGACACTATGAACTCAAGGAATTCAAATACATTTTGGTTTTTCTAGAAATTGCTCAGTGTTTCTCAGATGAGTCTCGGTTTCTTTTACTTTTCTTTTTGAATTTCAAAATATTTTCTTTTTGAAAACATAGCATATCAAAGAGAGTTTTCAAGAACTCAGATTTAAACTTTAAAGCCAAGTTTCTATAAGGTCACCTAACATTTTATCTTGCAATGACCAACACCTGGAGTATAAATGACCCCCATGATTGTGCCTCCTTTTGTTAGCCTTGTTAGAGAAGGCAGCAGAGTTCTGAACTAGTCTCTTATTTCCTTAATGTTTAGACAGGGGACAAAGCCCTCAATATCTATAGAGGCCAGTGGTCTGGAGACCATGGACAACAAGACATTGTGTCTTGGTATCTTGTGGGAAGGAGGGAGAGTGGAGCAGTGTTGCTGACTTTTTAGGAGAAGCTAAAAACCTGGATTTTCCTATAAAATTTCCCCACTTTGAATGTTTTAAAATCATTGTGTAGGCTGGGAATGGTGGTTCACACCTGTAGTCCCAGTACTTTGAGAGGCTGAGGCAGAAGGGTGCCTTGAGCCCAAGAGTTCAAGACTAGCCTGAGCAACATAGACCTTATCACTACAAAAAATGAACAATTTAGCTGGGCGTGGTGGCACGCACCTGTAGTCCCAGCTACTCAGGAAGCTGGGGGGAGGGTTGTCTTGAGCACAGGAGGTTGAGGCTGCAGGAAGCCAATATCATGCCACTGTATTCCAGCCTGTGCAACAGAGTAAGACTCTATCTCAAAATAATAAAATAAAATAAAATCACTGTGTTAAAAAAAAAGTCTCCATTTTAAAGCTCAATTTTACACTTCTGTTTGAAGGACTTGAGGCTACTTTGGCACTATCATAAATGAAAGGGTTCCCCTGTAATGGAAGCACCACCAGAGATCCTGTGCTGAGATTTATAGCCTTGCTATTTAAAGAGTGGTCTCTGGCCAGCTGTATCAGTATCAGCTGGGAACTCGTTAGTGACACAGACTCTCAGGCCTATGCAGATCCACTGAATCAGACCCTGTTGTCTAACAAGCTCCCCAGAGGATTCATGTGCACATTAAAATTTGAGAAGCATTAATTGAGTTTGCCTCTTCAGGAAAAAAGAAAAAATCAGACTCTAAATGCAGAAGCTACAATTTATGTCTCACATGGAGAGAGAGGAAAAAGAATACTATGGAAGTCATAGACACTTATAATGGTAATAGCTAGCCAAAGATTTAACAAGTGGCCTATTAATAAGGAGGTGCATATTCTCTGTTTGGATATCCAGTTGGCTGTCTATATTCATGGCTTCTGGCATCCATAGATTCAAGGAACCACTGCCTGAAAATATTTGGAAAATAAAAAGTATTTGTACCGAACATGTACAGACTTTTTTGGTTATTATTAGCTAAACAATATAGTATGACAATTATTTATATAGGATTTGCATTGTATTATGTATTATAAGTATCTAGAAATTATTTAAAGTAGGGAGGATGTGTGTAGATTATATGCAAATAATGTTGCATTTTATGTAAGGGATTTGAGCATATGCAGGTTTTGTTATCTGCAGTGGGTCTGGAAATGATGCCCCTACAGGTAGTGAGGAACGACTACATTTAGTCAATTTGTTGAGGCATGCAATTGATTAGGACAGCCTCTCTCAATATTTTCAGCCAAAGTCTGTATTTCCAGTAATAACAGGATTTTTATATTTGGGTTATGCAGTCTATTACGGGTATTAAGAATCTATTTTGTGCATACTATTGTTCTGAGCACTGGGCCCAGGGATGAATAAGGCATAGCTTCTATCTCAAAGCACTTAGTATTTTGATGACAAGACATGCCCAGAGCAGCCACAGAGGCATAAATAGTGGGGGAATGCAGTACTAGGAGGCTGAGTTGGCCAAGTGCCCAATAATTGATCTTTGTCATGATCATTCAACACAATATTGTACTTACATTTTTTATTTTAATATTTATTTGCTTAACATCTGTCTACAATTCCACACTGAAAGCACTATGCCTGCAAGGACCAATATTAATTGAATGATTTGCCCATTGCTTACTTCCATATTTACATATAGCTCTCTACACAGGGAAGGGGAATGTAAAAGAAAAATTATAGGCAACTTTGCATGACATGCTTGAGTCATTTCCTGTTAATGTTTTCTTTCTCTGTAAATAATATATGCAAATAAAACTAACTGAATTATTTTACAGAACCCCTGCACTTCTGAGGTTTTACACGCCACTCCTCACTTCCTCCAATTCCTCTATCCCTTAACCCCAGTCCTAGGCAACTTCGAATCTATTTCCTGACCCTAGGGATGTGCCGATTCTAAACGTTTAAAATAAATGGAATGATAAAATATGTGGTTCTTTGTGACTGGCACTTTTCACTTAGCACAATGTTTTGGAAGCTCACTAAATTTTGTTTTCATTCTGCATTTCTTTGAAGTAGAAACAAAGAAACTTAGGCTAAGGAAGATATTAAAATATTACAGAAGTACAAGTGACTCCCAAAGCTTGAGCTATATCATGCTTTTGTTTATAAATGTAGAAACACACATGTTCCTTCTGTTTCTCTTTCAGCTGTCTTGAACCAAGATTTTATTGGGTGTTTGGTGGGGCTTATGTGAGAACTGGATGGCCCTAGGAAAAACTGAGAAATGAATGTTTATTTTCCACGCCTCTTCTTTCCAATTTTATATCCTCCTCTTCTCCTTAGATATCCAATATTCTAATGGTACATCTTTACCCTACAGTATTAGATTCTGAAAATGAATGGCAAAATTTGTTAAACGTGTTAAATAATGTTTTAATTCCCATAGCGAGCTTCTGTTTTCCCACCTAAAGGAGAGACTAATGGTAAACATTTCAGGAAGACAAGGAAATGGGCAACTATTTTTGGTGAAGAACAATTTTCTAGACATTTGTTGAGAGCTTGTCAGGTGTTAGGCAGGTGCCGTATGAAAGAGGTTGAGTAATGCCCGAGACACACAGCTATTGAGTGGTGGAAGCAGAATCTGAGCAGTTCCTCCTGATTACAGAACCTCAGTGCTTAATTACTGTGGTATATAGCCTCCTCAATGCTTGTTAGTCACCCTATAAATTCCTCAGCCAACAACCTTCCATCTCATCCTTCCTGAAGCAAACAGAGTATGTATCGTTTGATATTTATTCTGTCTTTTGGCACTCTTTCTAGAGAGAATATTATCAATTCTGTAAGTTGTAGTTTCTGTTGGTCATTTAAAAATGTGAAAGTCAACATTTTGTTTGTAAATTCCCTTTTCTACTTACTAGAAAACTCTAGATCTGAGTTTTCAAGATGTAGTAACCTGTATCTGTATTATATTGCATGGAAAACATAATTACTATCACTAGAGAGGGTTCAGTTCTTTTATTTGATGAAAATATCAGGCTAAAGTGGAATGAGAACTTACTCAACTCAACAAGCATCCATTGACTCTCATCAAGAAATGCTGAAGGGGGTTCTTCAACTTGAAATGTAAACAGGAACATGAAGCATGAGAAAGTATAAAACTTGTTGCTAATGGTAAATAGATAGACAAATGTAGAATATTCTATTAGTGTACCAGTGGTGGGTAAATCACTTTTAATTCTAGTATACTAATTAAAAGATAAAAGTATTAAATATAGTAATGTTAAGAGATACACAATACAAGTAGATGTAAATTGTGACATCAATGGCGATGTGTAAAGAGGGCATAATAAAAAGTGTAGAGTTGGATGTGATTGAACTTAAGTTGTTATCAGCTTAAAATAAACTCAACAGGGAAGACAACAGCATGGGAAACCTTTCAGTGTCTTGCTAAGTGGGTGCTGGAAAGGACTTACGGGATTTTAGCTTGTGCTGGGTGATCTTAGGAAGGGTTTAAGGAAGGAGAGCTTTGCTTTTAAGTAGAGGCTGTTGGGAAGCGATTTTATGATTGGGTACAGAGATAATTCTATGATTGGGTATCTTCATGATCCTATTTAGAGGGCAAAAGAAATTATATGAGGCTAACACTGTTAATTGGTGAAGAATCAGCAGACATTCGTATTAGCCAGGATATAGGAGTATTTAGTCATTATGCTGGCTTGGACAGTATTTATGCTTTTATCTGTGCTCACATGTGTTTATGGAGTGGTCTTGTTTTTTTCTTGATCCATCATGGTCACAGAGTGGATTTATCTGATCTTGGTGTTCTGGGAAATTTTGTGTGTGTGACAGGACAGAATAATGACATAGCTGGGAACACAAGGCCAGTTCCTCAACACCAAGGCTGGCTGGCAGGGGCTTTTTCCCTTTCTCATCATGCACTCAGTTTTGCAATGTCAAGAGTTGCGGAGAACTGAGTTTTATTTCAGTCCTTCAATTTATTTGCTACTAGCCGTTTAACTTGATAAAACTCACACAGTGTCAGAGCTTTAGTTTCCTTATACCCACCATAAACTTTAGCTTCCTGATAATATGTTTCCTTAAATGGGAATAATAAAAACCACCTTGATGGTTTATTGAAAGGATAAAAGAAAATGTAGGTAAATCTCCCAGCTCTTCACCTTTCAGAAAATATTCCAATTTGATAAATGATTGAGGGAAGATTGTCTCCATTTTTATACTATTAAAATGTCATTCAATGAAATTGCATATTTATTGAGGACTTCTGACATAGCAATCTGGGTGTCATGTGGCCGTGCGATAGTTAGAGTCCCCAAGGTGGCCTTAGCCATGAGGGGATATCATGGGTTCATACTGTGCATTCTTCTCACATGGGAGTCTGGGGCCTACCTACTTTATAGGAAGTGTACCTCAAAAGTCTCATTTCTCAAATTTCTCCTTTCAGTTCTGTTCTGCCCATCTCCACTACCTAAAGGTGTAAATCTATGGGTTGTCGTCTTTGTACCTTACATGTCGGTTCTGACATTTGGATGCATGTTAGAGTCACCTGGAGGGTTTTAAGAACCACTGATGTCTAGATTCTACCCCCAGGGACTCTAACTCACTGATTTGGGCTGAGGGTATTTAGTCATTGAGATTTTAAAGAATTTTTCAGATAATTCTAACAGGCAGCAGAGTTTGAGAGCCATTGCTATAAACAGTGTTTCTCAAACTTTAATGTACTTATGAGTCATTTAGGGAATCTTGTTAAGAGGCAGATTTTTGATTAAATTTAAAATGCAAAATAAAAATTCAGATTCTTAATACATTTAAAAGTTAAAGTGCAGGCCTAGGATTCTGCATTTCTGGCCAGCTCCCAGATGATGTCAGTGCTACTGGTCCCAGGACCACACTTTGAGTAACAAGGCTGGATACATCTGTTCTCACTTAGCCTTGTAGAACAGTCTGTAAAATTTGTAATGGTGTGTCAGGTGGGATCTTTTAATGGAATAAGCTAGAGGGAAGGAGGGAGGAATATATTCATACGGACCTGCACTTCCACTGTCAAAGAACACATTCAACAGTTGGAATTTGCTATAGGTATGTTGAGGATTTGTTACTATAGGTGACAAGACTGTGTGTCTGTACCTATGAAGATCAAATTCTTATATTCCTGGTTATAATAAGCCTCCTAAAACAACTTCAGTTTCAAAAACAGAAAATATAGTGGGGAGGGAGATGGACAAGGTAAGTTTTTATATTATGGCCTATGTTTCGCATTTCTACACTTCAACCTAACTATGCTGTAAAAATCCAGAGCTTGACTTCCTATTCCCTGCTAAGCTCACCTAACAGGGTTTTAACCAGCAAAAGGATGCCCTCACTACCTGGATAGAGATGCAAAGGAGGCACTAGGTGCTGTGTGGTGTCTCCTACTCCCTTTGCAGAGTCTTTGTAAAAGAAGTGTAGGGTAAGAGCTTTGTAATGTTTAGGTGCTGTCTCTAAGAAAGGACTTGTTTTACTTTTTAATGGAACTTGGAAATACAGAGTTGTAGGTGGCTGGATCCATTCTAGGCTTTGCTAGGCCCCATTCTTACAAAAAAGCATTGACCCATGATGAAGAGCCTTAAGGCGCTTACTTGGAGATGCACATGATGACATTAGTTGTGCCCAGGTCATCTTAAGGCTGACTGTACTTTCCTCCAGCTTAAAGAATTTGTAAGATGCTTCTTTGGGCATGCCTAGGAAACGCACAGGCCTTGATTGACCAGGTGAAATGGAGGGGCCTAAGCATTACAGGTAATTATGGAAGGAGCTTTAAGGAAAAGAATCTTAGTTGGTGATAAAACAATGATAAATAGAGACTACTAGCTATAAGACTCTGTCTCTTATGACTGAAAGTTCTAGGAGGACCAGATAAATTCAGACTCGATATGGTGAAAGGGATTGGATATGGTTTGCATAATAGATTCTGGAAATAAAATTATGTGACTTGGTCTTTTTTACTATCTCCTCATCTTAGTTCCTCTCCAGAAAGAAATAGGTGGGACAGAGATGTTAAGAAGAAACTGTGCTACAGAGAAGGTGGAAACTAAGACATAAGTGGAGATTAGAACTTGGCTGTTTGGCTGCAGGGCTTTTCTCACTAGACTGTGATGTAGTATTTCAAGACAGTGTGAGTAATGGGCAATGAACATGGCAGACTTATGTTGTGCAAGGAGTAACATTTGAGAAGCTTAGGTTCCAGCTGGGCATGGCTTTACTGCCTGCTAATTTCCCCTAGCTAAAAGCACAGCAATTTGTAATAGTTGAATCAGCCCTCTAATCTGAGTCAAACATCAGTTGCTTTCTTTGTATATCTGCTCCCTAGAATCACAAATGCTAGCTTTCATATGGAAGTGAAATGACTTTTTTTGCTTGTAAAGAAGAAATGATGATGGAGGTCTCATCAGGAAGTGACGCAGAAGCCTGGGACAAAAAATTTTATTTTTTCAGGACCCAACATAAAATAAATAAGTACCACTGGCAGAGTTAATTCTGGCTGCCAGGCAACTCCGTAGTGTCAGTAGCAAAGCTGAAGTCAAACATTGTTTACTCCTCTGCTGAGGCTCTGCAAATCAGTAAAGATACCCAAATGCACATTCCCTGCATGGTCATCAGAAACATATTTTTATTGACAAGGCATAGCAGATCTTAGCCATTGACTGAAGTGTAGTTTAGACGGATGAGCTATTCTGCTGAAGAGTGCTACTAGTCTTCTCTAAGCAGTAGTGCAAAACTGCAGGGGCTAGGAGAGGGCTAGATCCGTGCAAAGAAGGAAGGAAACACCTGAAGGCTCGTGATGCAAAAAGTAATTACTATGCTTAACAGGGAGTATCACCCCACTTATTTACAGTCAGGGTAATTGAAATTTCATGTTTGGCATTTCCCAAGATTTCACAGTGCAGAATCAATCTACCAAAAGCTTTCATGTATACCACATCATTTAATCAGTCAGTATCAGCTTGGTGCATAATATACACTCAATGGTTCAGTCAGACAGACTATATGGACACATACTGAAATCTCTATGAAAATGAAAATTAAAACTGATCCTTTAAAAATGATACAAGTGCTTTTTTCAGGACCCAAAATAAATAAAAACCAAAGAAAATAAAATATTCTAAGGAGTTAAAATGGAATTGCAAGGCCTAATTCAATAATCATTAATCCCAGTGAGTTTTAGGCATCTTAAGAATCAGAACATGGTTTTCAAAAGAAACGTTAGAAGGAAAGATAATATTTGAAAAGAGATGATTGAAGTAGCCCTGGCAGAGGCAGGGATGGGACTATATCCTAGTATCTTCTCCCCTTCATCTTCACTTTCTTCTCCTATGTACTCTGTTTCCTTTTGTGCATATAGTTCAGCACCATATGGACCTCTTGATTCTATGTATGACTTGCAAAGCAGTTTGAGAATGTCTATTTTGGCTTGATTCTTCCATTTAACAAATTGGTAAACTGAGATACAGACTTTGTTTAAAATGACAGGACAGGTTAACAATAGAACCAAGAACAGAGCTCAGGTCTTTAACTCCCAGCCCTGAGAGTCCATGCCCCATGCCAGGTGACTTCCCCTGAAAAAATAGACCAAGGAATAAGAAGCTATATTCCTGGCTGGGCGCGGTGGCTCACGCCTGTCATCCCAGCACTTTGGGAGGCCAAGGTGGGTGGATCACCTGAGGTCAGGAGTTCAAGACTGGCCTGGCCAACGTAGTGAAACCCCGTCTCTACTAAAAATACAAAAATTAGCCAGGCTTAGTGGTGAGCGCCCGTAATCCCAGTTACTTGGGAAGCTGGGGCAGGAGAATCACTTGAACCCAGGAGGCGGAGGTTGCCGTGAGCCAAGATTGCACCACTGCACTCCAGCCTGGGCAACAAGAGCAAAACTCTGTCTCAAAAATAAATAAATAAATAAATAAAATAAAGACTCACCAAATCCTTAAGTTCACTTTGTGTATGGATCTACATTGATTTCGCCTTGTTAGATGTTTATCTGATTCAAGGACTGCTCTTGATCATGCACCTAATACTTCTCCTCACTCGGAAGTTGATAGAATACATGATTGTTCTTTGATGTTGTGATTTAACATTTTCTTCTTCTGTCATCTGACTGTCCACAGTCTCCATTTTAGATTGTAACTCTTGGATGGTCAGCAGAGTGTCTAGCAGTCTAGGAGTTTCTGTTTGTCTCGTATACATTTTGGAGTCAGGGTGCTTTTTGAGCATGATGGTAATGATTCTAACCTGACATGCCATCCACTGGGTCTGACTCATGAAGACACAGGAGCTGGGCTGTAACATTTCACCAGGTTTTGTGATATGGGGTAATGGAAAGAAGGGATGGGAGGACGACTACTGGAATGCAACTTTTACTCCTCTCCTACCTCATCTTGTTGATGTCATAGCCTGGAAAATGCTGTGACTTGCATTATTTTTGAACATATAATTTGTATGCCTTTCATGTGTATATTGATGAAAAAATGTTTGCGCTCCACCCTTGCACTGGAGGTTTTTTGCTATGGCCTGCTGGTGTTTAGCTGGGAAATGAAGTATACAAAGAACCTAATGGATTTGGGCAATTCCTTTTATAGGAGACATAAAAACAAGGTGAATGTATCTGGGGAGTAAATCCTAAAGTTTCATTTAGCCCCCTGCCCCCCCTTAAATCAATTCCTTTATCCGAACAGGCATAATTTCCTATTATTTTAGCCTTTATCTTCTCATGGTCTTTTTCATACCCATCGCCAATATCCTGATTGTTACTCAATGTGTAAGTCTCATAACTGGTCTCCCCATGTTTCCTATTTTGAATCTAACCTATTTTTCAATTTGTTATTTGAATATTGTTATAAATACAAATTGAATTCCAAGTATGAATAAACAGAGAATATAATAAAGAATGATCTCTAATTAGAGATTATGAATTATTATAATCTAAGCCCCTAAAGTAAACCATAGATTTAAAATGATGTTTATAGTACTGATATCTTCTCTATTTTGTTATGTGTAAATGTAATAAAAATTTTTATTGAAAATAATAACCCAAGTTCTATGAAGAACACTTCATAGGATGGTGAAGAAAGGACCCAACAATAATTTGTCATTTTTTTAACATTATCAACACTTCGTGGCCGTTTTAAAGCCATGTTTGCATGTAAGTAAGTGTATGCCCCATGGACCCCATTCTTTTCCCAAAAGCGCCTGTGGACTGGGTGAGAACCTCTCATGCCATGGGGAAGAAGCTTTCTTTCATGTCTCTGTCATGCAGGAATGAAAGATGTGAGCCTTGGACTTACAAATGAGGCTGCTCTGTGTGTGGTGGGGGGATGGGTTGTTCTCACTGATTCTTTCATTTTTCATTAAGTCCTAGACCTCAGTCTTCACTTCTGGTCCCAGGCCCTTTGTTCCCCTCACCTCAGTCTCAGAAATGGTCACACTCTACTGTTCTTGATGATGAGCTTTCTCTGGAGCAATGGGGGTACCTGCGAAACCCTTTCTTCTCCAGTGAAATGTGTGTGTCCAAGACAAGGAAACTTCACACACTGCTTTGTGAACTAGGCATGAAGGGAATAGGTGAGCAGATGTTGCAGCAAAGTGACTCTGCCCTGGTGTGAGATGGCGGGAAAGGGGGTAGTCTGACCCTGGGCTTAGCTTTAACTCTGAGGGCAAGGGCCTGCAACCCAGGCACACACAGCAGTCATCTGTTCTCTCTTCTGAGTAGTTTCTCCCAGCCACACTGAGAGTCGTTTACTTCTTGGAGTATGGTTGGATTTTAATGAATGTGAAAATATGGTGATTATTAATTTGAAGAAATCTTCGGCTTAGACCAGCAAAAGACATGTGAGATATGAGTATTACAAATCAAATGTTTAATGCTTAGCCTGAAGTTTTCTGTGAGATCTATGAGAACTTCGACATGTACAAAGTATCCACAGACAAAGAGGGGAAGAAGCTAAGTCCAAGTGGAGCTCTGGAAGTTTCTGTTTCTAGCCTCCAGCTGGCTTCTGTAGACGATAAGATGTGAGACATCATTTCTTTCTCCCAATATAGGCTTTAGCTATAGAGTTCATTTATCTTATATTTATTTTTAATTTCCCACTCCATGTAACATGCAGCGTATACATATTCTCCTCAACTTAAGATGGGGTTACATCCTGATAAACTCATCATAAATTGAAAACGTGGTAAGTAAAAAATGCATGCTGGGTTCAGTGGCTCACACCTGTAATCTCAGAGATTTTGGAGGCTGAGGCTGGAGGATTGCTTGAGCCCAGGAATTTGAGACTGCAGTGAGCTAACTTTGTGCCACTGCACTCCAGCCTGGGCAACAGAGAAAGGTTGTCTCTTAAAAAAATAAAAATGAAAAAAAAAATTAAAAAGAATGCATTTGGTGTATCATAGCCTAACCTACCTTAAACATGCTCATAACACTTACATTAGCCTATAGCTGGGCAAAATAATCTAGCATAAAGCCTATTGTATAATAAAGTGTTGGACATCTTATGTCAGGGGTCCCCAACTCCTCAGGCCATGGAGGTACTGGTCCATGGCCTTTTAGGAATGGGCCACAAAACAGGAGGTGAGTGGCAGGCGAGGGAGTGAAGTTTTGTCTGTACTTACAGAGGCTTCCCATCGCTCACATTACTGCCTGAGTCAGCCTCCTGTCAGATCAGGGGCTGACAGGACTGATTCTCATCGCGGCGCAAACCCTACTGTGAGCTGCACATGCCAGGGAACTCTATTAGATTCTCACAGAAGCACAAACCTTATTGTGAACTGCTCGTGTGAGGAATCTAGGTTGTGTGGTCCTTATGAGAATCTAATGCCTGATGATCTGTCACTGTTTCCCCTAAAATAAATCATAGATTTAAAATAGTGGAACCATCTGGTTGCAGGAAAACAAGATCAGGGCTCCCACTGATTCTACATTATGGTGAATTATATAATTATATCATCACATATTATTTTACAATGTAACAATAATAGAAATAAAGTGCACAATAAATGTAATGTGCTTGAATCATACCCCAAACTACCCCCCTGCCCCCATCACGTCCCCTGGTTTGTGGAAAAAAATTGTCTTCTACAAAATCTGTCCCTGGTGTCAGAAAGGTTGGGGCCTGCTGTCTTATGTAATTTACTGAGTACTCTGCTGAAAAGGAAAGACAGATTGGTTGTATGGGCATGATTGTGAAGTTGAAAAATCGTAAGTCAAATCATCGTAAGGTGGGGACCGTCTGCATTCTGGTAGAAATAAGTAAATGCTAACTGTACTTGACTTTTCAGAGGGGGCTGGCATGAGAGAAAGAGAGACAGGAGTTAATATAATACATGTTATTTGAAGAAACTATTTTAATTTATCATAAGAAATAGTAATTAAGGTAAAATGGAACAAAGTTACTCAACTTCAGAAAAAACAGTTTTAATTACAGGTATTAGTTGCTAAAATTATCCTATCAGAAAAAACAAACAGATATGAAAAATGTGAAGTGTTTGGAGTTTTAGAGTTTTCATTAATTTTAAACTAATATTTTAATTTGAGAATCCATTGACTACCACAAAATATTAAAAGAATATCCTACTGATACTTCCTCTAATTCCATTTCCCTTCATCATCTAGATTCTTGTGAATTATATTAATTTTAGGGTCAAGTTTTGAACATTAATATTCTCCTCTTTATAAATTCTCATTCTACTTTTTTTGTTTGTTTGGTTTTTGTTCCTGTGCATTAACTTCCTAGGCTGTAAATTTGGTTTGGAATGGTACAAATCTCATATGGAAGTTTGTAAGGGTAAAATCAATTATTCTGTATAAATCACTCACAAGAGTACCTGGCACTGTTAGCCATTTTTACTTTTTCTGGTATAAATTACCAATCTCCTATGTAAGGTGTGGCCAAGTGCTACAGTGAAATCATTATCAGAGCCACCTCACTCTCAAATTTTATATTTTTGAACTTAAATCTCTTTCTTTCCAAGTTAGCACTAATCTTTCTCTTTCTTTATAAAGTCTGTGTGAATTCGCTGTAATCCTTTAGAAAACCAGCTATGGTTCCAGGCCATTGTGGATGACCTGCAGTCCTTTGTTTAATTGAGCAGATATTGATGGACTCATACTCTATTGGACATATATGCTATCTGCCCCATATTTTGTAGTTTTCTTTATTATATCAAAAGCCACAGCCACCTCTTTTTGATTGAGATGAGTGTTTCTAATTTACATTTTCATTCATTTATTTATTCAACAATCTCTTATTAGGCATCTACTATGTATAAAACATCACTTTTAAAACACTGTAGGTTGTAGTGAGCCGAGATCGCGCCACTGCACTCCAGCCTGGGCGACAGAGCGAGACTCCGTCTCAAAAAAATAAAAATAAAAATAAAAAATAAATAAATAAAAAAAAAGAAGAAGAAAACACTGTAGGAACTGTAATGCAGAATAAAATTTTGTATTTCAAGGATCTTATGGAAAGAGTGGACAAGGTAGCTTTGTAAACAACTCGCTGGAATGCAAGGCAGAATGAAATATTGTAGCTTTCTCAGGAAGATAGAAACTCTAAGTGTTGTTGAAACTAAAAGGAGCAATCTGGGAGAAGATAGAACCAGGAATTAGAGAGACATTTGAGAACAGACCCAGATCCAGTAACGGGGATCATCAGCCAGGCATATTGTAACACATTCTATGGCTATACTCAGTGAAGATTCAAAATACACATGGAATGAGCTGAACACAAAAGGAAGGTCATTATATGGCACTTCATGCATGCAAAGTATCTTCTCACATCAATGAATGCAGCAATACTCCTTTAAGAGAGTTCTCCACAAAACTGAGGTTGGCTTCAGATCTCCATGTACTGGAAATTCAGTATGGGCCTCAACAGGGACCCAAGATGATGTCTTGATTGTAGGATCCAAGTGGAAGATCAACTGTTAAACCTGAAACAGCAGATTTTACCTAAAATTTAATTCCATGAGTTTTATAGAGTACTTTATATTCCCATGAAGCCTCCAGAATCTGGAGCAAGACTAGCTGGCAGCTCAGGAGGAGGCAGTCTCAGCTAGCAGAAGAAATAGTGTTAGAGGGTTGGGGCCCAGGAGAGTCAGTATAATGAATCTCTTTGCTTGTTTCCAGTTCCCTGTCTATTAGCTCCTATATTCACTGTCTGGCAGGTAGGTTGTACTTTTGGATTAAGTTCTTCTTTTGAACCTTATCTGAATTCTGTTTGCTCAGGTTTCCAAATTGCTCTGGGTGACATCTGCTTGTCACCAGTAAAACCAAAAGGACGGCAGGGTAGATTGCCTTGCACAGGGCAGACAGGTAATTGCAGCTTTAATTTTGTTTTGTTTTTGGAAAGATCCAGGTGTCCAACCTCTTTATCGCACAAAAGAACCTTAATAAATGTGGGAGTGTTGGCAGACAAGATGGCCCAGTGGGCAGTCTGCCCATCAGATGTGTTGGCCTTCTGCTATTGAAATAGTACTTCCCATGGAAGCATCACACATTAGGAATTCTCTGCGGGTCCAAGCACCCCAACAGCTTCCAAGCTAGGAGCACAATTAGAGCCATGGAGACTTCTAAGCAGCCAAGAGATACATTTCACCCTGGAAATTCAGACCTCAACAGAGAATACTCAGGCCATGTGAACATAAATCATTCCCCTGAAAAGTCTTTCTTCTTGTGAAACAAAATTCCCCAGAGTTGGAATCTGTTGGATGATTGGTAGGTGTGTCTCTGACTTTGAAGAACTGACCACTTTAGAAATCATGCAAATATCGAATAAAAGCTAGGTTATCTAGAATCTGGCCTTAACTGTCTTCCCTTTCAAAACTGACCTGCTTTGCTGCACACATGCACAAATTGGAGTCAGATGTGGGAAAAGCAGGGCTCAATCAAAAGTGGAATAGGCCAAGGCTTGGATTTAGCCTGAGCAGCCACTATGGGAGGCTGTCTGGGGATGTTCCACAAGATGAGGAAGGAAGTCAGTGAGAATCAGGGGCAACTGGCAGTAGGCAAAGGCTGGGGCTTCAGAAGGTGGACAGAGACCAGAAAACGGAAGGGTGATAGGTCTACCGTCCATAAGGGCTGGAGTCTGTTGTAGAACTGTAATTCCTAGAAACACTAGGGGATGGTGTTGGAGGCACCAACCAACCCTAGGACTCAGAGATGGGGGCTAGAGAAAGTTCCATTTACTAAAATTGTGGAATAAGGGTAACCAGGTGTATGTCAGGTACTGTTTTTTTTGTTTTGTTTTGTTTTGTTTGTTTGTTTTTATAACAAGTAAGAAAGAATTGCTAAAAAAAAAAAGACATCTTAAACTTAGAGTATGCTGCTAGCTAGATCCAACCATGAACTCTTACAGAACAGCCTTGATTATCGGATTCTGGCAAGTGGGTCTATTTCCAGGGCACTGGAAATAGATTGGCTCAGACCTACTGTCCCGAGATGTGGCAGGGTCATGGGTAAAAGCTTAGGGAGACTTCACTTTAGTGAAGAGCTTTATTCGATGAAGAATATTTGCCTCTTTTCCTCCCTTTCTGCCTTCTTTTTTTTTTTTTTTTTTGAGACGGAGTCTTGCTCTGTCGCCCAGGCTGGAGTGCAGTGGCGCGATCTCGGCTCACTGCAAGCTCCGCCTCCCGGGTTCCCGCCATTCTCCTGCCTCAGCCTCTCCGAGTAGCTGGGACTACAGGCGCCCGCCACCACGCCCGGCTAATTTTTTGTATTTTAGTATTTTTAGTAGAGACGGGGTTTCACTGTGGTCTCGATCTCCTGACCTCGTGATCCGCCCGCCTCGGCCTCCCAAAGTGCTGGGATTACAAGCGTGAGCCACCGTGCCCGGCCTCTGCCTTCTAAAATAAGCAGGCACAAGCTCCTTTGGTAAGGTAGAAATGGTTTGGAAGGAACAGGTGGACTTAGCTCTGGATAAGTCGGGGGACTAGCTGAAACTAGATACGGGTGTCAAATAAAAGGTTTCTGAACTTGGGCTTAATCAGGGCCTGCCGGTGCAGCCTCAGTGAAAACAAAATCGTAGGAATCCAAAGATGAGGTACACTAGAGGATCAGCAAGGGCTCCAAAGAAAGAGTATTTGCTGAATCTATGGTCAGGCTTTAGTGGTTCAGAGAAGAATGGCACAGTATTTCAATACTCAGAGGAGACAGACAAATCTGGAGAGATGGGGACAAAGCAAATCTAGATGTCCATGTTTCTATGGAAGCAGGTGTCTGAAGGCTTCCCTGATTCTAGCAATATCCACCTATTGAGTATTCTCAGGCATTCCACTCCATTTCATTCAATTTGATTTGATTTGATTTGATTCCATACCATTCCACTCCCCTCCACCCCACTTCACTCCATCCCATTCCATGTGATTCCATTCCAATGTAGTTTTTATTCATGACTAGAACTGTGCAAATGGAATAGTTCAATGACAAATAGACATGCTATTGGCTCACAAGGAGTTCCATAAAGTATGTTTCATGAGGGAATAATCTTGTGAAATGCTCTTCAAGGAAGAGAGCTCCATCTTATTCTCTTACAGAGAATCACATCATTATTTAAAAATGTATCCAAACTTTGTAATAAATACATTAGTTTACTTTTTTAACTTGAATTACCCTAAGATATTTGGCTGAAGTCAAGTTTTTGTTTTGTTTTGTTTTGTTTTTTTAATATACTTATTGATAGCCTGTCAAATTATTTTAGGGGATCCAGTCAGATTGGCACATATGGTGGCTGGTTGGGTATTTGAAGGCTGGCCCTCAAATTTAAATGTCCAGACAGACTGAAAAGAGGAAATGCTTTTAGTACAAGCTGGATGCCACTGGAGTTTTATGGATATTGAAGTGCTGGGGTGGGGCTTGATCATGTAAACAGGCTTTGGTTCCAGGACTAGCTCAAGAAATGTCATTAATGTCTGGGTGGGAAAGCACAGGAGGGAGCAGATGCTTTTTTTCCCTGTTGCTTGGCTTTAAATTTTAAGGTTTACCAACTGGATACTGTAATTGTTCTCAGGGTTTTTTCTTTTTTTTTTTTTAATCACAGAACATGTGTTAAAAGACATTCACATGAGAACTCACGTCTATGGCTGTACCCAAAGGCTTATGCTAATCCCACTCAGGATGCTGGCTCCTATACTCTGGGCGGAATCTGTAGTCACTGAAGGTTTGAAGACACGAGAGCACATATCTGCCTTAATCTTGCTGTGTCTACATTGGGAACATGAAGCCCAGTAGCTCTACAAAGCATTGCTGAAGTTACTCATAGGAATTTGGTTATTTTGATGTCTAGTATATTGTCCAATTCAGCACTGAGAGGCGTTTTCTGCATCACAGGCTCCTTGCACCCCAAACAGTGATTTCTTTCTTTTTCATTTTTTTTCCTATTTGTAAAACAATATGACTGGGTCTAATATTCCAGATAAATGTGCAGCAGTGAGGAAGGTGACAGGGAAATTGAGGCAGGAATGGACATACAATTGTCTTGATAAAAGGGCAGCAGTTGCAGCCAATGGTAGAGGGAGGCATGAAACAGAAATGAGAATAGAGCATGAAGCCTGTTTTTTCAGCCAGAAGCAGGGTCTAGAAGAAATCCTGTCCTCAGCCAAAAGACCTGGTGTCAGGTCATGAAGAACCAGCTGTGGGGACTGAGTTTTAAATTGGTTTCAAGTTTTCTGAAAGAGAGCTGAAGCTGAGATCCCCACCACGGCACCACTGGAATTAAAACAGTGGCCGGTACTTGGAGAAAAGTAACAGACAAGCAGTAAGACCGGTGATACCGCAGAACTAGAGCCTCTTTTTTTTTTTTTTTTTTTTTTTTTTTTTTTGAGATGAAATCTTGCTCTTTTCCCCCAGGCTGGAGTGCAATGGCGCTATCTCGGCTCACTGCAACCTCCACCTCCCAGGTTCAAGCGATTCTCCTGCCTCAGCCTCCTGAGTAGCTGGAATTACAGGCACCTGCCACCAAACCTGGCTAATTTTTGTATTTTTAGTAGAGATGGGGTTTCACCATGTTGGCCAGGCTGGTCTCAAACTCCTGACCTCAGGCGATCTGCCCGCCTCAGCCTCCCAAAGTGCTGGGATTACAGGCATGAGCCACCGCCCCTGGCCATAACTAGAGTCTCTTGTACGCAAAAAGCCAATGGCCAGAATTGGGCCTGGGCAATCCTGGTCGAAAGCTCAACTTTGAGACAGATTCTATGGCTACCACTGAGAAACTTGTGGTAGAAGGATGATGTCATCAGTTTATACTAAGCTAAGTGCTCAGTGGTTACCTTTGCAGTTGTGTAGCGTTAGTAATCAATATAACAACACAATTAGAACTAAATGAGTGTGTTTGAAGACATCATCTATGAATATTCTTGATTCTATTGATAACATAATTTAAAAAATATTCCAGGACTCCCAAGGAAAATTTAAAAAGCATGAGCAAATATCAAACAGTATCAATTTCACAGTGTGATGTGATACTGTTCACAATATTTGTCATGTTGCTAAATATACTACAGCATTATGTCCATTATCCCATTTCCATTTCATTGAGGTTTTCCAAATGTCAATTATTTTCTAATTCCAAAAAAATTAAAAAGGTTTTTCCTCAATCTTTTTTCTCTTTCTCATAAACAAAATGCACTCACATTTTCATTCTTATTCTACCTTGCATTTTTCCCTCCCTCCCTCCCTTTATTCCTTTCTTATCTTTTTATCCCCCTTAAATATTGATTCTTCTGGAAAGGGCCTCTAACAATGTTTTATTTAAGCCATTTGGCATTTCTGCATCACAGGATTCTTGTACCCAAAACAGTGATGTCTTTCTATTTTCTTTTTTTTTTTAAATAAAATTGTGTACAATTTTTTTCCCTTTTCTATGAGGTAGGTAACATGGGTGGTGTTTCCCTACAGATAAAGAAAATGAGGAGTAGAGGCAAGCAAAGATCTATCTAAAGCCATAGGAGTGGTTTCTGTGAGATTCAAGATTGCAGTGCAATTAAATGGTCCTCTTCTCACAGTTCTCTGCAGTACTTGGGAGTCAGGATGTATGAAAGATTTCCTATGGAGCATTTTCAAAGTATCAAAAACCACAGAGATTCTCTGATGTCTGGTAAAATTTGGGTAACTGGGACTTTTTCTTGCACATTCAATGTTCAGAACCTCCTCCCCAAAGCATATCTTATTGTCCTCATTTATTGCAGTCGGGTAACACATTGTCAAATTCACCTTCTTAACACACAGCACCAGCTTTGCCACACAGATAAGAATGATCCTGGGAGATAGAGTTTCAAATCAGACTTGTGGGAAGCAGATGTTAACTGTCACCTGCCAAGGGAACGGGAGGACCCTGACACTCTTTGATATATTTGGAGGTGACAAAAAATGACACTTTAAGTCTGTAGCTCTTCTAGGAAATACATCTGAACACTAACACGAGATAGAGACCATCAGATTGAGATTATGAGTGCCCACTGTCACTCCTTATAAAGTAGTTTAATGAGCCTTGTTAGATAGTATAGTAA
The DNA here is from genome assembly GCF_009828535.3 of Hylobates moloch. Taxonomy (NCBI): domain Eukaryota; kingdom Metazoa; phylum Chordata; class Mammalia; order Primates; family Hylobatidae; genus Hylobates; species Hylobates moloch. The sequence continues at coordinate 54,769,443 of NW_026652296.1, read as the reverse complement.
ACATATTGAAACTACCTGAACTCTAATTGTATTATTTTATTTCACAATTTGGAGATAAAGAAGGTATGTTAGAGCCTGGTTAATGCCTGCAGTAACTTGAGTAGTTTGTGCACATCACATGTAATTTTTTGTTGAGTACTTTGTTCATTTTGTGAGAGACATGGTGTCGAGTTTCTATCCATCACACATAGGCATTTACCTTGGACTAGAGCTACAGTTCTTACATTTGATTCTCAGTACAGCAGGAAAGCAAACATTCTTGCACAGGTTACCATCCCCTATTTTTTAAGGCAAAGAGCAAACTAGAAAACGAATCTCCCACCAAAAGTGAGGTGACGATGAGGGATTCTAGAAACCATCTTCTCAGGAAAGAGGAAGGGGTGAGTCTTCAGGATTTTGCTGTGTATCAGCCTCAAGAGAAACGGTTGACATGAGACATGCAGTGCTTGGGTCAGGGATGATCCTCAGAGGTTAAGTGGCTATCTCGGTTTGGGTTTCTCAAAAGTAGCCCTTGAGACAAGAATTTGAGTTCAAATATTTATTTGGGAGGTGATGCCAGGAAGGATGAGAGTAGGGAAGTAAGACAGGAAAGCCAATAAAGCGAGCGTTTATCAGTGAGTTACGATGCTGGGCAATGGGGTTTACTCCTGCTAGGGACCTCTGAATTGTTCAACCCGGGAGCAAAGAAGTTGGAATATTTGACTCCCACTTATCCCTTATTGCACCCTCAGGCAGAAAGATGCACATACTGTTGCATGTTTGAGAACTGAGGAAGCTCCAGGTGCCCTCTGGGGTGGGCTAAAGATATCTGTTATGACCGAGATGTCCTCAGGGCTTAGACTCTAATCTTGGATCTGCCTTTTTATGCTGGGCAGACTGTTTAGCTCAGTGCAGAGTTGAGGGAGGTGAGAAACCCAATTTGTTCAGTTATTTGTATACTGTGGATGATACCCATTATTAATAAATGATTTTGGTGTTGGATGGTTTTGTATATATTTGTTTGTTTTTTTTTAAGAAAACCCTTGAGCTTATTTAATACTTTAAAATTGGTTTGTATGTTTGGAAGAGTATAGTGTGTGTTGTGTGTATGTGTCTATTTGTGTACTTGACAGTATGCACAAACCTTAGTTACTGAAGGAGAATCAGTTGGACATTCAGTGCATATATGATATGAAACATCATGCTTATAGTGCATGTGTGAATGTCCTTAAGAGGAAATGGCAAATGTCTTGATTAGAAAATGGCCTTTCTTCTCAATGTGATATGTGTAGTATGAAATATTTTCTTGAAATAGATCTGAGGTCAGGATAGCTGCTGAGTGGAAACCATGTGCTTATCTTGGGCCCTTTAAAAAAACCCTCTTTCCTATTGAGTGGTCTGTGTGTTAAAATTAGGAATAGAAAGGTTGACCACACCAAAGGCCTCCCTGTGCTGTGGAAATCTGAGGCCTTTGGTAAGAGTCACAAAGAGTGAGAGCCAGTGTGGACAACTGTGTTAGAGTCAACCTCTATTTTCATATGACCTGAAGTAGGGCAGATTCCCAGCAGAGCCCAAGCTTGTGAAGGGCAAGTGAGCATAATGCTGAAGTAACAGCCCTATTATTTAGGGTGAGTAACTGAAAAAGCCTGTGTGTCAAAACTGGGCAGAGTTTTAAAAAACAAATGGTTGAAATATCTGAATAAATCAGCTATCTAATCCACTTTTTCAAATGACCCATGGGAAAAAAAATGAACTGATTATGTTTCACTATTTATCGTCATCTTTCTAGTTTGGCTGGGTGGCAGCCTGATGATATTTAAACTGTGTTGGCATAAAGGCAACTCATAGTTTTCTTGCCACTTGGGTACATTTTCAGTGGGCTTGGGGGAGGTTGAACTTTAGTAAATACACAGTTTCAACAGCTGTATTGTCTGAGTGTATTAAAATGTGTACGCCAGGTGTGGCGGCTCACGCCTGTAATCCCAGCAACCTGGGAGGCTGAGGCAGGTGGATCACTTGAGATCAGGAGTTCCAGCAGCCTGGCCAACATGGTGAAACCTCATCTCTACTAGAAAACAGTACAAAAATTAGCTAGGCATGGTGGTGCACACCTGTAATCCCAGCTACTTGGGAGGCTGAGGCAGAAGAATCACTTGAACCCAGGAGGTGGAGTTTGCAGTGAGCCTAGATGGTGCCACTGCACTCCAGCCCAGGTGACAGAGGGAGACTCCATCTCAAAAAAAAAAAAAAAAAAAAAAATTGTAGAGCATCATTGCCATTTTAAGCTTTTCTGTTTCTCTATGTCTCTACATTTTTCTCCATATGTATAATGTAACCATGTGTACATAAAATGGGCATTTTAAATATGTATACATACTATATCAGTCATAATCTAGTCAAGAAAGCAGATACTATGCCAGTTATTTTAGCAAAGAAAATTTAATATATGAAATTTGTTAAGCAGATATTGGAGGACTAAAATTTGTTACAGAAAAAAATAGGTATTGTAAGCAGCTACTACTTCTTAGACTATGGGACCCAAGAGAAGGACCTGACTTTATGAGAACCTTAGAGGAGTGACCCTGCAGGGTTGGATCTGAGGAGGTGCAATGGGATTTGTTCTTGGAGCATGGGCTAAAAATTAAAACATAAAACCACACTTTCGGAGTTCGGGATCAAAAGCCAGTGCCAGGTAAAGTAGCAAGGCTAGTGGGATGCTTACAGGAATAGCAAGCCAACAGAAAGAGGCAAGATTTTCTTCCTCTTCTCATCTTGCAGGTCCCTCTGGCACCCCTTACTGGCCCAGCCCAACAGAGAGCTGTCTGCAACACAGAAATATGGTCTGCAGGGTGCCAGCCTCAGCATCCAAATCAGAGTTTAGAAGCTGGGCTTGGAGAGGAAACACAGTGGCTTAATGACCACCATGCATACAAAATTGGATTGAGCCGTGTGAATTGCTGATGCCCAACTTAAGTATTTTTGTTAATCTACCAAAAATACCTCATACGGTTCAAACAAATATAGACAAATACATATTAGATTGTACGTAACCAAAATTTATGTGTTCACGAACTTTCACACCTCATAAACGTGTATATACATACACACATAAGCATATTTAAGGTGGAGGGAGCCCATTCCACACCTAATTATGTCAAAGGAAGCTGGTGTCATTCCCTGAAGGAGATGCAACATATTTTTGTATCTAATTCAACCCATCAATAAAGTGCATTGATCTTGAGACCCTATGATAGTCACACTGATATGTTTTTGTACGGTTCCTTTTACCTCTGCTGAATGTCTTTCCATAATGGATAAATCATTGATTCATCATCCTATTGCCTTGACCATGATCTGTTCAGAGTCTTCAAGGAGTCCCAGAAGCCAGAACTTGACTTATACTGTCCTTCAATAGATCTAGATTAGAAGAGGAAACACAGACCATCCATGAAGTTCTTTAAAGATTTGAAGCCCCTTGAAATTGCTGCTGCTACGGGGCTGCCAGGATGCTTCAGTATAAAGTCCCTATCTCTTAGAAAGCCAGCTGTCTGTGTTTGGTTACCTGTGTGCATTTTCGGGGTGGGCACTCTTAGTCTAAAAGAAAAATATGTTTGCATTTTCTTTATGGGAGTGATTCAGAGACCACTGCGTAAGTCATCGATGAAGGCACATGGTGTGTTCATTGCGAGCCATGGGAAGACTCCTTGGGTACTTGTCAATGACTATCGTGCTCCTCCCGAGGGCCATGGTGCAAATTCCTATTTTGTTTACTCTTTAAATAGAGTACAAGAGAAGGGAGAGCGAGGCCCCGCAAAACAGGACAGAGAGTGGGGCCGTGACTCTAAAAGATCTCAGAAGTACTCGCGTAGCTGCAACGTGCATCTCATTTCAGGGAATCCCACAGACAGCTTTCCCAAAGTGGGCATTTCCTCTTGAGCAACCCACAAGCCTTTCCTGGCCCCTGGGGCCTGCAGTCCCCTCTCTCCCTGAAAAACCAATGCCACAATTTCAAAGTGATTCAACTGGCGTCCCCACAATGCCTTCTAATTCTGACTCTTTCACAATAGCAGGGAGTAGAAGAAACTGACAAACGAGCTATTTTTGAACCAGAAGTTGGCCCAACTGTCAGGCGTAATAGCAGTCGGGTAGCATTTGTGGGATAGCCCGCTCATGAAAGATGACTTTATAATTGCCTTCCAGATCCCAAGGATAAGAGCGTATGTTGAAATCAGCATAACCCTCTTAGGCTTTCAAAACCCAACCTCAAGAGGCCAAGAGATGTGCTGGCAGCACGAGCACTTGGCTGTTTGTATGGCGATCATCTCCCCCATTTACCCAAATATGTTCTGGGCATTTTGTTTACCCCTCACATTGTCTGTCTGTGCGCTTTAACAGATCGAATGGCACCTATTAGTATGTTGTGGCCTCTTTCCAGAGGGACTCATTACCGCCTTTACTGCTCATAAAATCCCTTTGTGTTTAATCCTCTCAGCACTTTCCTTCTTTTCATGCCATCTGTCAGTGGGCTTTTGTGCCCTGTGGGTCAGTATATCAACACTTCACTTTTCCTTTCCTGAAGACAGGTCCTGTTTCTGAAGTCTTTTCACTGGGGAAGGCTGTTGGAACAACTTTCACAGGACAAGTAGGCAAACTGAAGGAAAACATAATAAATAAATCCACTGCATTAGGCTCAGTACAGTTGAATTTATAGCCTGATGCAGGGTTCTTCCCTGGACCAGAGTTTCACATTTTTATCTTGGAAACATCTGCTTTCTGTGCTTTGTAGTACAAAGCAAAGGTGAATTGTGGAAACCCATTCTCTGCTGGGAAGATGGAATACTCTAAGTAAGATGACGGTGGCTTCTTAAATTTGCTTCTTCTATTAAATATGTAGGTATTTGTAGGATGTTTTTAACTTTGGGGCAAGGGCCACTGGGGAAAAAATAGGTTCACAGCTTTTCTTGATAATTCTCAAACCCTTTCATTCTCCCAGTGCAATTAAGTTACTCGTGTGTTTTCAATCAGAGAGTTTCTATAGGGAAGTCTGGGGTAAAGTTAGCATTGAATCCATTCAGCAGGCAGGATGTGGGGGATTTCTGTGACCTTGATCTGATGACCAGGTGAGCATGTTTCTATTTGTGCACTGCAGCATTGCTTAGTTTAGTGTTAGAAAGAATGGGGCAGGGTTTATATGTCTTGCATTTTTCAAACTTCTATCTGAACGTTTGAACTGTCAACAACATTGGGACCAACACATAGTAGTTCAGCACTGTTGGAATGTGGTCAGCAGTTATGGAGTCTCAAAGTGCAATCTGTGGGCCTACTGCATCACAAGTACCTGGAACGTTTCACAGAAGTGCAATTTGCAAGACTCACTTCAGACCTGCTGATTCAAAATATTGGGTCTGTGTGTTTAATAAGCACTCCCAGTTATTCTAACTCACATCAAAGTTTGAAAATTACTTTTATAGAGGGCCAAACAGTAACTCTAAATGGGATCAGCAAAGATAAAATATTTTCCCTTTCCTTGGTTAGAAAAAGGTACTGTGTATTGTTTAACTATGCCAGGAAGGATATTCTTGCTTATCTACGAAAAGAGTTTATGTGGAAGAATATAATGAAAAGAGTTAGGCTGGCATGGTGGCTCATGCTTGTAATCCCAGTGCTTTGGGAGGCTGAGGCTGGAGGATCGCTTGAGACCAGGAATTTGAGACCAGCCTGGGCAACCTAATGAGACCCCATTACTACAAACAAATGAAAAAATATATATTAGCAAGCACTGTGGCACATGCCTGTGATCCTAGCTACTTGGGAGGATGAGGTGGGAGGATGACTTGAGCTCAGGAGTTTGGGACTGCAGTGAGGTCTGATAGCATCACGACACTCCCGCCTGGGTTAAAAGAGTAAGACACTGTCTTAAGAAAAAACAAGAAAGAAAAGAAAAGAGAGGGGAGGGGAGGGACCTGTGGAGGCTTTTCTCCCTAAATCTCATTAGTCTGAATAAACCAGTTGGCCATATTCTCATTTCATGTGTTATTTACTTTTATCTCCATGCAATTCTGCTCATTTGGTATTTTAAACACAACAACTCTTAAAAGTACCAATAACCATCTCCTCTATATTGTCTAGAGGGCTGGATCAATGGGAGTATCAAAATAAACTGAACATTAACCAGCAAACCCTTTTTGTTTTAACCCTAGCTGTTAAGCATTTCTCCAAAACATTCATCTAGGAAGTTTCATTGAGGATGTTGTGATGTCTCAAGGTCACCTTTTGAAGACAATAAAAACCCTCATGTAACTGTAGGACTCAAGTTGTAGCTGAAGAAAATGTCTGTGTAACTTCTGGAGAAGACTGTGTTCTCCAAATTTAGATGAAAGAACAGCATGAAATACAATTTGATAAAGACTTAATAATTAAAGAGTCCAATAAATTGAGGTTTCACTGTCTATGGTTCTAAACCAAAAGCTAAACATTCAGTGTCTGGACAAAGGAGACAGTGGCTTTTATCACAGGCATATTATTCTGCCACCAAGGCTGTCCTTGCATCTGTTGGCACAACACCACAGAAAGTAAAACAGGCTCCCGGAATGCAGTTATTTCCATCCCCTCCCACATAGTATTCCCTTTGGAGCAAGCAATTTGTCTATACTCAACTTTTCCCTGTTGATTCTCTGAATCAGACAGACTTTCCCCAAACCCCTAGAGCTATTAGTCTCGTTAATCTTTGCCCTTCACAAATGAATCTTTTGTGCTGCCTGTTACTGGACTTGGATTGCTGTCTTTCCTTTGCTTTCCTTCTTTTTAATTTTTTTTTTCTCAAATGAACAATAAGAGCAAACAGCTCAGGATGAAGGAGGGTGGTGAGGAACGATGACCTCTGGTTGGTCAATCTTGATGACACAGTTTATGGGTTTGGAGGATTCCGTTGTCAAGGGACACAGGGCAGGGTTACCTCGTAAGGAAATAATGTGGTCATGTGATGAAGAGCTAAGGATGAGAGAAACTGCAAGGTTTCTGCTGCTGAACAATGACAAAGTTCACTGGTGTTCTCAGGTGCAAGGGAGAGAATAGGCCCTCATTGTGAGGCAGCATCAGCCCTGCCTTTGTTTCTGTTTCCCTTGCTGCAGCATTAACACCATCTTGTCAGTTTGTAGGCAAGTTGGCATGGGATATGACACCGACGGATATTTAGCCAGTCAGTGCATCACAATGGCTTGTCTTTGTTGATATGTGTCTTTGTACACTCCTCGACTAGGTATATAAGTAACTGAAAGCTTTACCAGACACAAAGTCTCATGAGGAAGCTTAACCCTTCCTCAACTAGTTCTATCTATTTGTCATAATATCATGGTATGGTGAAACCTAATAAGGCTTGACAAATTAAACTTGGCAAGCTATGAACACTGGCCTTTTAAATATTTGTTTTTTCCCCTAATTCTAGGTGAAATTTTCTTTTCTGTTTTTTTAAAGGTGTTATTAATATACATAGTGCACCTATTTATAGTCTGTAGCTTGATGAACTTTTATAATACATGCACCCATGTAACCGTCATCCAGATTAAGATATGGACAATTTCTAGCAGCTGAAAGGCTCCCTGCTGCCCCTTCTCTGTCAATACCTACTCCCAAGAAACAAAATTTTGATTTCTATTCCCATTGATAAATTTTGCCTGTTCTTGAAATTCACATAAATAGAATAATACAGAATTTATTCCTTTGGGTCTGGCTTCTTTCACTCAAAGTTATGTCTATGAGATCCATCCATGTTATTCCATTCTTTTTCATGGTTGTGTAATATTTCGTCATGTGAATATACTACAGTTTATCCATTTTACTGTTGATGAGCCTCAGATTGTTTCCAGTTTGCAGCCCCAGTGAAAATTTTTATACAAGTCTTTTGTGTATATATACTCTCATTTCTGGTGAATATGCCCAAGACTTTCAGAAGTGTATATGCTCTATGGTGGGCAGATATGTTTAGCTTTAGTAGATAATGCTTAACAGTTTGATAGTATTTTTAAAAAGTTGTTAATGTAAATTTAATCTAGATATAAGAAGTAATAGATCGGTGGCTCACGCTTGTAGTCCCAGCACTTTGGGAGGCCGAGGCGGGCGGATCACGAGGTCAGGAGATCGAGACCACGGTGAAACCCCGTCTCTACTAAAAATACAAGAAAATTAGCCGGGCGTGGCGGCGGGCGCCTGTAGTCCCAGCTACTCGGAGAGGCTGAGGCAGGAGAATGGCGTGAACCCGGGAGGCGGAGCTTGCAGTGAGCCAAGATCGCGCCACCGCACTCCAGCCTGGGGGACAGAGCCAGACTCCGTCTCAAAAAAAAAAAAAAAAAGAAGTAATAGATTTAAAACATTTAGATTACATACAATATTTGACTAGAAGTAAACACCTCATTGGGTTATTTATTTTCCAGCCATCTCAGAAATAATGGTTAGCAAAATTAGATGATGATTGAATGCCCTTCTTCATAAATAGTTGTCCATTTGGTTGAAAGAATAATAACCAGAAAGGAGATAAAAGTTGTTTATGAATCAAAATCAGCAGCACATTTCTCAGCTTAGCTATCTTCATGAATTTTAAGCTGTGGGTAAACTTATGAGTTATTACTACTTCTTGAAACTGCAAGTAGAAACCCTACTAAGGTTCAAACAACTCTACATCTTTCAAGGTAAATAAAATGAGAGTAGGGCAGATTTATTTGGGGTAAGTGAGACTTTGGAAACAGAAACCTTTTTTTTTTTTTTCCAGCTTGGAAACAATTATCGTGTTTCTGTGAAACTCACAGACCCTGCTTCCAAATAGGAACACAAAACTTGATACTGGATTACCAATATCAAAGAAAGGGGAAAGGTGCTCTTCTTCCATTTTGGGATACAATTGCACGTTCATTGTCCCTTGGAAGAAATCTTAACTTCTCTTATAAATGAAACATTCAGTTTCACCAGGATGAGCTTCCACAAATCCATGAAGTCAGTAGAATATTGATTATCGGCTCAATGTGAAAGCCTCAACTGTATATCTCTTTTTATGTTAGAGACCATGGGAAATACAGAAGGAGTAAGGATGGATTCTGCCTTGAGGAGTTCTAAGTTTAGCCTGGAGGAAGAAAGAAACTCATGAAATTGTTATGGAGTTGGGCTCAACTGTTCCGTGCTGCTGATGACAGGGAAAGGGGAGATCAACATGGGCTGGAGGAGTCAAGTAGGCTTGTGGAAGAGGTCAGGGTTAAGGCCAGTGTTGAAGAAGTTAAATTAAGTTTAGCCTAAAGTTACCTCCTTACATATTTTAAGTTTGGGTTAAAGATTCCTGTGTATGGCCGGGCGCGGTGGCTCACGCTTGTAATCCCAGCACTTTGGGAGGCCGAGGCGGGCGGATCACGAGGTCAGGAGATCGAGACCACGGTGAAACCCCGTCTCTACTAAAAATACAAAAAATTAGCCGGGCGTGGTGGCGGGCGCCTGTAGTCCCAGCTACTCGGAGAGGCTGAGGCAGGAGAATGGCATGAACCCGGGAGGTGGAGCTTGCAGTGAGCCGAGACTGCGCCACTGCACTCCAGTCTGGGCGACAGAGCGAGACTCCGTCTCAGAAAAAAAAAAAAAAAAAAGATTCCTGTGTATATAGTGAATGGTAACCTAAGCAGATGTGTTACCTACTCTTGTACCTATTGTAACCTACTCTTGTACCAATCACTAAGTGTCAGCAAATCACATGCAGCCAACTGCTCAAACCGTATTCAAATAAGGCAAACACTGAGCTGTAACCAATTCAGCCGTTTCTGTGCCTTCCATTTTCTGTACATCACTTTACTTTTTCTGTCCACAAGTCCTCTCCGACCGTGCAACAGCATCAGAGTAAATCCGATTCTATTCTGATTTGGGGGTGTCCAATTCGTAAATTGTTCTTTGCTTAGTCAAACTCTGTTAAATTTAATTATGCATTTAACTTAAAACTTCTGAAGTTTTTCTTTTAACAAAATGTATGGGGTAATCTACATGAAGAGAGAGAATAAGAAATCTATTTGGAAGAGGCTTGTGGAGAAAGAGAGGGTAGAATAATCTTTGAAAAAAGTGTAGGAGAGGACATTTGGGAACATTTCAAAGAAAGGATAATTTTCCCACAAATCAACCAGCTGTGAATGTGTCTCTGTCACAGGCAGGTTTCAGGTGGTTTGTTTTAAAGTGGGGCTGCTTTAGAACAGTAAGAATAGTGCAGTGTTTCACAAGTTCTATTATTGTACACAGGCTTGGAAAGGCAGACTCCTAGACCACACCCCAAGATGATGTAGTATCAGTCAACTATTGCTGCATAAGAAGCCAGCCCAAAACTCAATGACGTACAACAAACCTTTATTCACACATTCAAGGTTATGAAGGTTTGGCTCAGATGTGTTTCACGAGTGTTCATTCTAGACCCCAGAACAAAGAGGCAGCAGCTACCAGGGTCATAGTCTACTCATGAAAGAAGTTGGAAGCTTCCATAGGGTATTCCTCTGAAGGTATATACTATAAGCTCTACTTACATTTCATTGGTAAAACAAATTGTATGGCCAACCTTGACACCCGTGGCACAGGGAAATAAACTCTGCCTTTAGTTTGAAGAATGGCTAAGTCACATGGGAAAAGGTATGGATACAGAGAAGGGTGAAGGACTGGAAACAGTAATTCAAAGGACCACATTTGTCAAACCTTTAACACGTTATCGCACAAGCTGAGAAAACCCCTAAGGAGTTGGCCCTATTATTACTTTAATTTACAGATAATGAAATCATGGCTTCGAAAGGCCAGGAAAGTTATCCAAGGTAATTCTGTTAATAAGTGACCATGATAACGCTCTAAATGTATTTAAACCTTAATATAACCCCAGAAGCACAAAATATTTACTCAAGTCTCTGTAAGAGGCTTTGAATAGTATTACAAGGCATGTTACCTGAGCCACACCCTTAGGATCCCCTTGTCCACCTGCACCTGAAATCTTCATTCCTCCGGGTGGCTGTTCCCAGCCTCTCTTGTCTGTGTTTCCAGATATACACACAAAACAAATTCCATCAGCACTTGCTTTTCTATCTCAGAAAGAATCTTGGCCAAACCTGGCCTCCTACCCATTTCCTTCTCCATTAGGGACATCAATTAATATCACAAATTCATTGGCATTTCTTAAAATAATTGAAAATAGCAAAGGTGTAACTAGCATTGCCTCATTATAAATTGCTAGGTCAGTCATTAAGAAGGTGCATGTTTTGTAACTCCTATAACCTCTTGCTTCTTACCAAAAATAACTGCTCTTCATTTTCCAACTTTTACAGGATTCTGAAAGCAAGCTGGGCTCACTGAAGTGCTGATAGGTTGACCTTCACTCCCCTCACTTCTGACCTTCACTTCGTGCCGTTTCTTCCCCTCTGCCTTTTTCTCCTATCTTACCCCCAACTTCTACTTCTAGTGTGAATCAAGTCTGCAACCTGACTACCTGTATTCTAAATTTTCTTGAATATTTAAACATCCTTTTTGCAGCCATCAGGGCCCAAACCAAGAGATTTCATCACCGCTCCTCACCTACATATTCTCAATCCCCAGATCACTAACTCACTGAACCAAGATGAATTGGATATCTCTAAAGGCATTGTTATGTTTGTTTGTTTGGTATCTTATGGAGATGCTTAACATTGTGCATTGATGTAGATTGGATGGGCCTCAGAGTTCAAGAGAATAGTGATGATTGTGGACTAGTTTAGAAACTGCCTGATGATATTTCCTGACACAAGGCTCATTGAGGAGGGCATCTCAGCAGATAATGCTCAGCAGTGCCTTGGCCTGTGGATTAATGGGTCAACCTAGAAAGTAGTACTTTAGAGTGTTTGAAGGACCACTTGGCCTTTCTTTGCCCTCTGTGAGGTGCTCCTGGATGTGGGCAGAGGCACCTGATTTTTCTCAAGGGCCCGTTCTCTTCCACCCTCTGACTTCCACTCCCATCAATATTACCCATTTCAGTTTTGGTTGACTTTAATATTTTTCCATTGTGGATCATGAAATAATAGAACATTTGATCCACCAACCATTATTAGTATAGTAACAATGGAAAGTGTAAAACTAATGAAATGTTTTAGAACTTAATCAGAGGCAAGAATGGATCGGGGACATAATATGTAGAGTTCACCTAGATTCTAGTTTTTGTTTATAAATAACCTTTCTGTAACATTCAAAAATTTATTTATTAATTTTTTTTTTATTATACTTTAGGTTTTAGGGTACATGTGCACAATGTGCAGGTTTGTTACATATGTATCCATGTGCCATGTTGATTTCCTGCACCCATTAGCTCGTCATTTAGCATTAGGTATATCTCCTAATGCTGTCCCCCCCCCCCCCCCCCCCCACCCCACAACAGTACCCGGAATGTGATGTTCCCCTTCCTGTGTCCATGAGTTCTCATTGTTCAATTCCCACCTATGAGTGAGAACATGCGGTGTTTGGTTTTTTGATTTATTAATTTTAATTGAAAAAAGCCTTTTAATTAAAATAAAGTCTCATTTAGTAAAAGTTCATTTACATTATATGTATAGTATTAGACACTTCTCTAACTTCATAAATGTAATGGACCTTTGATACATAGTTTCTCAGTTGATATTTCCTTCTTTTTATAGTCTAATAAAGCAGCAATGTATCTGTAGCCACAGCTGCAGTTATGTCTGTGTCTTTATTTTAAAATGGATATACTTCCCCATATATTCCTGTAATACAAACTCTTCTTCCTTAAATAGTTAATTTTTAAGAGAATTGATTAGTTTATCTTTGGGGAATTCTTTAGCAGTCAGTTGCAAGATGAGCTAAGCTTGGCTTTTGGAATACTTAAATGTTGTTCCAACTTATTTTGGATAGCAAGAAGACCTAAACAATTTTCCCAAAGCCTAAATTCACAGGAATCACAACTTTGCATTTGTTTCAAAAGAAGACATGTAACTTTTCCCTACACCAAGCTTACAGAAATGTGGCTTCTTCCTTATGTTTACTTTGTCACTCAAAATAACAACAACAAAAAGAGAACTTTGGAGATCTTTGAAATTTGTGTAACATGGAAATTCTTCAAGTTGCTCAAGTTCTACAAATTTTGAGAGTCATTCACAGTGGAAGTAAGTAGACAATCGTTAGCACATCTGTAAAATGGTATTCACAGTTTTCTTTGAATCATTGTTGATTTTCTGTGCCCCAGATCTGCAGGGTAATAAGATATTCACATACTTTTAAGTAGTTTAAAATGTCATACCTATTATTCATTGAAAAATTGAGTATCAATCTAAGTGAACTTTCCCCAGCTCTGTCATTTCCAGGAATAGTTACTACTCTGAGAACAGAAGATTCTCTGCCATTGTTTTATGAAAGTTCCTTTCACCTAAAAATTCATGGTCTTCTCATAGTCTAGGCTTCTTCAATCAGTTCTGGTCTCCTGCCTCAGCAGTGACCAGGTAGAGAAGCAGGCCAGGGTTGGGAAAGGGCAAAAAGGAAGATGCTGGAGCCAATGAGCTCCTGTTTCAGTGGCTGGCATTGCCTGTAAATTTTTTTTTAATCAAGCTTTCTATGTTTTCATGATGATGGCAGGAATCAGGCCATTAGAGTTGATGGAGGGGACTTGGGACAATCACACACTCTGCACTTCTCTCCACTTCTTTCTGGATTAGGAAAAGTTTCAGCTCCATTTTAAGAAAAAGTGTGTCTGTTCTGTAGTGAGATCCAGAGGCAGCTCTGAAAATCTCAGATTCAAAATATCATCCTCTTCCCCATCTTTCAGAAGACTTTACTGGCTCTTTCATCCTTCAGGAATCTTCTGCTCTTCTTTAATCAATTCAAGAAAAGATTTCTGAACTTTTTTAGTTGCCAGTGAGATGCAAGTAAAAGCCAGAATGGCCAAAATGTAAAAAGGAGTGACAGCATCAAGTGTGGCCAGTGTTGTGAAGCAACTGGCACGTTTAAACATGGCTAGTAGCACTGCCTTGTTTTCCTGGTTGCTTTTTCATTACATGTGTGTATGTGCCTACTTTTTAGCTGGATGATTTAGAGTGAAATAACTCCACTTCTTGTCTCACTCATTTGCTTCATCTCTTCCCACCCAATTATATTTTTGACTCAGTAAGTAAAAAACAAAATATACGCACTGCAAAATGATGAAGGTAGATTCAGTTTGTGTTTTGGCATAAGAGAGGGAAAAATGACTTCCCTCAAACCTCCTAGGTTCTTTGGCTGAGCTATGAATTACATTGACATGAAACAGCTTAAAATGAGAAAAACCATTTTAATTACATGTGTACCCACATATGCATGCAAGTCCCACAAAAATACGATATTCAAAAAAGAAGGATATAATTGTGATCTGAGAGACCAAAATAGATGCTCCTTTATCAGTTAAGGCAAGCCCTAAGGTTAAGAAAACAAAAGTTACCTACAGGTGGAGGGATCTGGGCTCAGCTAGCAAGGCAAGTTTCTAAGTTCCTGCAACATATAAGAAAAACCACACCCTTGCTAAACTCCCTAACCATAGAAGCTATAAGGCTGATTTATAACCCAGACCACTACAACTCTGATTGGGCACAGGACCATCCTTACAAACATTCTTTTATAATGGGCTGTTTCAGACCTTAAGCCAGTTTTAGCTACTTATAGAGGCTGTGCACAGACTGTCTTTCTATCCTGTAATTCACCTTTTGACATAAAACCAAATTCCACCTTATTTTAGTATTAAAACCCTGCCCTAAAGTGAACATGGACTGTATGGTTATGAATATGTTTACCCATTGCACCTGTACTCAGCAACCCTCATAAATATGTATAGCTTTCCCCCCAAACATGCTGAATATGTATGATACTAGCCCTCTGAGGCATAAAATCCAACCTGTCTTTCCCCTCTTCAAAGAGAGAGAGAGTACCTTCTCTCCATGCTGGAAACTTTCTCTTTCCACTTGCAAATTGATGTAATCAATAAAGCTCTCCTTTCTATTACTCCATTCTGGTGGTCTTTTGGATGACAGATTGAAGCTCAGAGAGCAGCATCTTTAGGTACAGAAAGGAACAAGGGCCTGGGGCTTCTGAGGAGTGGTGGAGACAAATTATGGGGCGGGGGAGGAGGAGGAGGAAATGTATGGTAAATGAAGATTGACTTGTTATGTAGATAAAAGCATCTCAGATGGTAAAAGTCATCTCAGAGCAGCTCTCTTCCTGATAAAGATACTCTTACTAATAAAAGTTTCCTTATAGATGTAAATTTCCTTTACAAAGGAACAGCTTTTCAGTGCTACTTTTGTGTCTGCAGTTTCTCAAAATAACCAGCTTGAAATAATCAACATATTAAACAGCTATATTATATGGTGGCATATTCTAGTCTCCTGCAGTCATGTTTTGGGGTGGCATGTCCTGGGCCCCAACACTAATATATTTGGGATTGATGAGGACTCTACCTTTGAGCAAAAGCAATAGAAAGTTTTGTTCAAGATTTTTTATTGTTCCTCTTTGTCTGTCAGAGCAACTTTGCCAGCTCTATTTTCTGCAAGGTGTTTCCAAGTGCACCTTTTTAGGAACTCAGGAGTGATACCTTAGCTTTTTCTTCTCATTGGTCAGGAGATATGGTCTTCAAGTCTACTGAGGGGTATAAAGGATTATGCAAGGATATGGAAGATTTCTTGGGTCTTTACAGCTGGGTAATATGGCCATATGTGGGCATTGTCTACATAGGTTTGTCATCACAAGAACAGGGTGCCTGAGTATGCTGAAACAGAGAAAAATCTCTGTGGTCATCTCCAGTGTTATTAAAAAATGTTCCCTCTTTTCCTTCTAGATCTGAATGTTGGGTATAGTTACATATTATCTGCTTTAGCCAAGGACACGAGAAGTTATTCCAAGTTACCTATAGGAGAGAGCTGTCAGAGTCCGTGTGAGATTCACCATTCTCTCTCCTTCCGTTTGCCACAGTGGCCAGCAATATTCCAAATAGAGGCCTTTTGTCAGCCTGGTTCCCAGCATGAAGACAGTGCTGAACTCAGCCCCCAGCTGACCCATGATGGACATGTAGCATGAGCAATAAATTAAACCTTTGATGTTTTAGCCCACTGAGTTTTCTTTGTTTTTGTTACTGCAGCATAACTTAGCTCATCCTGAACTTTACAGATGGATCCAATAATTGGTGTCTGAAAGACCAATTTTATTAACATGCTTCAAACAATAGAGCTTCATACACCAGCGAGCACAATCATTCCCAGGAGACAAATGGGGCTGGAGAGACACCTGATGATTCAGAATCCTGGGGCACAGAGGAAAAACATCCTTCCTCGTCCTGCCATTCTTTGCCAAACTCCCAAGCACAAGTGAATCATGGTTCAGTGACTCACTGTGTGAATAGGGCCTAAACCATTGCATTTCGTATCAGGAGTCCAACAGTCTTTCAGGTTGCCCCTGGCGGAGGGCTTTGAGGATTTAGTGGAGTTTTCTGGTAAATCATAGCTATTCTAATTTAGGTTTCAGCCCAACTATATGCTTCCTACTGTCCCTGATAAGAAATGGAACTGGCTCACAGTAAATGTAGCTGTTTAGTAATAGATGTAGATATTCTTATTATCCTCTCTAAGTCTTCTATTCAGATTTCTTATTTTTAAGATTAAGAATCTAATGTCTAGAAAAGTTAAGTGACCATGTCATAGCCACACAGAAAATAAGTGGCAGAGTCTGGCTTGGAAGCCAAGCCCCAAGTCCCTATTAAAAGACTTTTGAGGCCGGGTGCGGTGGCTCACGCCTGTAATCCCAGCACTTTGGAGGCCGAGGTGGGCAGATCACAAGGTCAGGAGATCGAGACCATCCTGGCTAACACAGTGAAACCCCGTCTCTACTAAAAATACAAAAAATTAGCCGGGTGTAGTGGCGGGCACCTGTAGTCCCAGCTACTTGGGAGGCTGAGGCAGGAGAATGGCATGAACCTGGGAGGTGGAGCTTGCAGTGAACGAGATCACGCCACTGCACTCCAGCCTGGGCGACAGAGTGAGACTCTGTCTCAAAGAAAAAAAAGAAAAGAAAAAAAAAGACTTTTGACACACACACACACACACACACACACATAACTGTGTGTTTGTCAGGAACCAGAACAGAAAGAGAAGGTAGGTTATCCCTACTTGTGGTTCTCACAACACCTTTTGCAAGTGATCCCTAATCAAGCCATGAGGGCTATTTGCACCAATGAGTGGTTGGGATACCGACCTAAGAAATAAGTTAGAAAGTTTGAGAACTGGGGTAAGAAGATAGAGGAGAGAAGGAACACCATTTACCCACAAGTGACTTTACAATTCAGACTTCACTAGCTACAGCAGAAAAGAGTTGGGCTTTAGTTTCTAGTGCAGATCCACATTCATAGTGAAATCTAAGATCTATGGACCTTATCTCAGCCATTGCTAGTTGTCGCTGGAGAAACCATGCCAGAATGAAGGACAAGATGAGGTCAGGAACCTCCCAACAGATTACAAGCATAAGGTCAGCTCTCAGGTCTCAGGAGAACTGCTGTAAATGATGAGTGGCTTATAGCCACTGACTTGGATAAAAAGAAAATTGGCTGGCTTCCCCCTCTGCTAATCAGTGAGCCTGTGTGTCAGGAGCTGCCTGGAAAAGGGGTGGTGAATGGGGAGGAGAGTTGCAGAGACCTTCTCTAAGGAGAGGGGCAACAGGTAATCCATGCTTCTGAGGGTCTTTTACTTTACACATCTCCCAAAGTCTTTGCCTCTCATCAGAAATCTAGCTTTTGTTCTTCCCTATATTTGCTCAGAGGATGAAATGACAAAGTTAGAAGTCACCAAAAGTAGAATGGATGAAAGGGAATGGTGCACACGAACATTTATCACATCTAAGCAGTTCTTACCTGAGAAGTTGTTAAGATTTCATGATTCAGGAAGATTTTGTTTGTGTAGGTGGCTACTTTTTAATTCACCTTGATTCAAAATGAAATAATCCCAATGATTGTTTTGTCCTATTTATGTTATCTACTTCCAATTATTTATATGGTTTAGTAACTAAAAAACAAAATGTACACTGTCTGCTAAATGATGAAAATGGACCCAGTCGGTGTTTGGCATATACCCTGTATGTCTTTAATACTGGATTACTTTTACTCCCTGAACTTGAATCCCTCCCGCAGGAATAGAACACTGGGAGATGTGTTACAACATTTGAACACTGAGGAAGCGCTGAAAACATGAGATGAAAACAGGAAGCTTCCCCAGCAGTGAGAGGCTGTCTGGATTCCTGCTTAGCCCTTCTGTCACTCTTATCTCTGGAGGCTTTGTAATAACATCTGTCACTCCAACCACAAACCTCCTTGAAGCCCAACTTTTCCCAAGGAAGGTGATTCTCTGGGGTGTGCCAACCTGGCCTGGTGACGGATTTCACCACCTTGAGCCTTCCAGACAAAGTTCACAATCTCAGGCTTGCTCAAGATGAGCTCAACTGAGACCAAAAGAACGAAATTGTACCATATAATAAAATTTTTAAAAATATAGTTTCTTTCTACACACAGCCCAAGAGGGAGAAGGCAGGATTCATGAAATGAGAAGAAGATAAGATAATTAGAGGAGACTAGGGACCCAATGACAGATGATGGCCAATTCCAGAATGTGAGAGTGGCTTGTGTATTTTTGACAACACAGTGCAATATTGCACTGGCTAATGCAATATTAAGATGTTTTCTGTTCTATGTTCTGTGTTTTCTCCTGTCCCACCATTATCCTTACTCTTTGACACAGTTCTGTTGCCTTAGACGAGTGGCACTTTGAGGAAACTGATTAAATTGATTGACACATGAGTTAGCACAGAATGGAGAAGCATGAACATCAGCCAAGGGCTGTGAGGTGAGAGAGTTCAAGAATTAATTGGAAGCAGAACACTGAAACAGAAGGTGACTTGGAGAAAGGAAACCTGGTCCTCCTCCTCCTCCCCCCCACTCCATGGGGAGAATGGAGTGAATCCCCAAATATACAGAGGGTGGGGCAAAGGAATTTGAGTTTAGGACATCCTTTTAAATGTTATGAGTTTGGACATCCTTTTTAAATGCTGTGGAGCAGGGTAAAACCTGCTCTCTCTGCGAAGTTGGGGGTTATCCAAAGGAGACCTTTGCTGTGTATTTGTACTGAACCATCATTTTCTTTATTTTTAAAGAAAAGTAGTGGCCGGGCGCGGTGGCTCATGCCTGTAATCCCAGCACTTTGGGAGGCCGAGGCAGGTGGATCAAGAGGTCAGGAGATCGAGACTATCCTGGCTAACATGGTGAAACCCCGCCTCTACTAAAAATACAAAAAATTAGCCGGGTGCCATGGCAGGCACCTGTAGACCCAGCTACTCGGGAGGCTGAGGCAGGAGAATGGTGTGAACCCGGGAAGCAGAGCTTGCGGTGAGCTGAGATCGCGCCACTGCACTCTAGCCTGGGCGACAGAGCGAAACTGTCTCAAAAAAAAAAAAAAAGAAAAGAAAAGTAGAATGCACACATGTAATACATGTGTGTAAACCGAGATCATCTAAAAGAAACTATGTTTTTGATTACCCTGTATATTTCCAGCTCACCTTGATATTCTACAGACCTTTGATTTCAGTTTGGATCCTGTGGGCTTCTGGCTTCTAAATTTTTCGTTGCATTTTCTTTGTTAGATAAGTGAGAACCCAACCCAGTGAGGTATATGAACAGGCCATTTCACCTTTAGGGTTTTGGGATGAGGAGTAAAACTGCTGAGTGGGTTAATCTTGCCTGAAGGACCCAAGCTGATGCTTCAAATTGATTGAGATTCCACAAATCACTCACAGAAACTTAAACAATTGGGGAGGGATCCCAGAGATGCAGGGTTGGAGGAGTGGTGGTGAGCAGAGCACAGTCATTTAAGGCTGTTGGGTATGTGGCCAGGTAGACCTTTATTAAAATCCGTGTTCTTATTTATCATGCTATCATATTGATAACAACTCTGAGTCCCAGTTTCTTCCTCTGTAAAGGATGTAATAATGCTACCTGCGTATGTAATAAAATGCATTTGGCACAGTTCCTGGCATATGGAAAGTACTCAACAATAGTAGCTGCTATTTTATTATTGATAATGTAATAATAATTATTATTATTTAATTCATGCCCCTCCTTTCATGGTGAGAGAATTTAGGCCTATGGAAGCTTGATGGGGCCACATAACTCATAGTTAGAGCTGGAATTAGATATCCCAACTCTGCATCCTGCTTTCATTCAATGAGTTTGTAAAATTTCTCACAGCTCTTGCCAAGCTGTGGTTCAGTTTTGTCTTGCACGATGTCTGTATGACTTGCCAAGGAGAAAAGATGATGCAGAGATATGACCAAATGGGTCTGTGGAGCAGTGGATGACTGGGGACACGCCATGTTGGTGAGCTCACTGTGCAGGCTTCCTGCCTTTCCTAGTCTGCCCTTCCCTTCGAAACCAGATACTCTCACCTGGAAACTATGCATCCTTTTTGACCGTGATGCTCCACCGGTGTTCCAACCCGATCTATGGCTCGAGCAGCTGTTTACCTTCCTCAGACCTTGACCTAACATTTTCTAATGAAGGAGAACAATGTGATGTAGTGGAAAGAACAGTGAGGTGAGAGTTGAGAAATACCAGTTTCTAGTTCTGGTATACTCTTCAACCAGCGGGCACTAGAGATAACTTAACCTCTCTGGACGGCAGTTTATTTCTCTAAAAGATGAGGGGATTCAATTAAGAAATCTCTCTTGAGCACGAATTTCTGAATCTATTTAAAAAGGAGCAATGAATACTTGCTAAGTATACAACATGAATCTAACTAAACTGTTGTTTCATGTTTCATTGTTTTGTGAAAATGGAGAAAAGAAGCAGTGTAGTGGATTTTTTTTACACAAATAGAAATCTGTTATAAATTTTAAAATTCTTTTAAATATATGGTTGTTGGCTAACCTTTACAAAATAAAAGGCATCAGTGTGTCTTTTTTTGGTGCATTTTTGTGTAGCAAGTAGGTAATTTCCCGCATAGAATTAAGATGTTAGCTCTTTTATTTAGACCAGGGTTTCTCAACCTCAGCACTACTGACATTTTGGGCCAAATCATTCCTTTGATGTGGACGCTGTCCTATGCATTGTAGGCTATTTAGCAGCATTCCTGGGCCTGCTACAAGCACATTCCCTTCCTGCTATGACAACCAGACTACTGTGACAACCAAATACATCTCCAGACATTGCCAGATTCCCGGGGAGTAGGGTGAAATAAATACACCCCCTGGTTGAGAACCTGCTTTAGGCACATGTATGTGTTAATTTTAATGAAATGCTTCTGTGCTCCTAATCAATGTATTTTTATTGTATTAGTCAGGATACAATAGGCAGGCAGTAACAAACAAATTCCACATGGCAATGCCTTAATGGAACAAGTTTATTTCTTGTTCCAAGGCAACTGCCCTCCACGTGGTGATTTAACAGCCTAGGCTGCTTCCATTTGGATTCCACCATCACAAGGCCTCCAGGGCTGTGGAGACATTTTAAGAAAGCACATAGAGGCTGGACGTGGTGGCAGGTGCCTGTAGTCCCAGCTACTCGGGAGGCTGAGGCGGGAGAATCACTTGAACCCGGGAGGCGGAGGTTGCAGAGAGCCGAGATCGCGCCACTGCACTCCAGCCTGGTGACCGAGTGAGACTCCACCTCAAAAAAAAAAGGCACACAGAGAACTCAATCTACTCTTTTTTTTTTTTTTCTTTTTGAGACAGGCTGGAGTGCAGTGGCGCGATCTCGGCTCACTGCAAGCTCCGCCTCCCGGGTTCACGCCATTCTCCTGCCTCAGCCTCTCCGAGTAGCTGGGACTACTTACAAGCGTGAGCCACCGCGCCCGGCCGAACTCAATCTACTCTTGCATGATTAGCCCAGAAGTGACACACTGCCCTTATTTCCACAGAGCCTGATGAGATTTGGGCCTATGGCTCTTTTAAACCGCAAGGGGGCTGAGGGAACACGGCCCATAGGAACAAGACAGTTTGGAGAGCAGTACTATATTTACAACTTGGAGAGTCGGATGCATATGGTGGAGGCCCAGAGGGAAGTTTCCATTTCTCTGTCATCTTTTACCTTGAGAGAGGCTACTAATAACTAGAACAGAGAATATACACAAATTCTTCCTTGTTCTTTGTGTTTTACTCTTTGTTGAATAGATGCGAATTCAAATCATCATGATGATATTTTAGTTGCTCAACAGTTATTTTGTAAAGTCGTACTCCACTCTTATTTCAACAAATTAAAGTCTCCAGGAAAGCCTAGAATATAAGCAATTAAAAATTAACCTGGAGTAGTTATAGTGGGATGAGTACTTTATTCTCCTAAGCTTTCAAACACACAGTGCCTAGTGGGACTATAGAGAAGTTTGCAAACCTGTGATCTACTTTCTAAAGAACTTTCTCTGAGCAAATATAACCCAACTGATCTGGTTGTAACAGCTGTTAACATTGCTTGGAGAAAAGCAATGGGGAGGATGTACAGGAGCATCCATCTCCACAGGCTAGGAGAGGTCTAATTTCTCCCTGAGCCCCATTAGTAAAGTTGTTAGAATCCCAGCTGCTCCGGAAAGTCCCTTGTGGCTGATGAGACTGAGGAGCATGGGACCCTGGTGCTTTTGTTAACATTCTTGCCTCTTGTCCCAAACCTCACACCATCCGTTGCCACTTGAATTATAGTTCCTACTACTCAGTACATCTCTATCAGCATAAGCTGCCCAAATTCACATTGTCTCCTTCCCAGGCCTTGGAACACCAATGGACTCCCTCAGAAACTCAGATTCTCCTTCCATACCTGGAGGGATTAAGGCAGGTGCCCTGAGGCCATAGGGAAGCAATTCTTCCCTGAATCTCCAGCACAGATTTGCTTCACTTTCCTGACCTGGCTCCATTAATGCTCAACTCTTCCCATAAATGGGTTTTGTGGGTTGGTTCTGTCTTTATGATCCTTCTCTTTTGGGGAAGCACTAGCAACAATATCATTTGATATCATTAATTAAAAAGTGCCAAGCCATTTGCCTGTTGTTGAAAGTAGGTAATTTCTTTTCACTGATATAAAGTTAAAGCATCTTAGAATTTAGAGAAGAAAGAAATGAGCACCTGTGCTAAGGCAGCATGTAAAATGGTTTAAGAGGACAAATTTGGGTGCCAGATTGCTTTGGTTCATGACATCGATCTTATAAGCTGCTTGAACTTGAACACATTATTCAAGTTGACTGCCTCCATTTCCTCATCTGTAAAATGGGAATAATAATAGTACCTCCTTCACCTCATTGGGCCATGATAATAAGTCTTAAAAGAGTTAAATTTGTAAAACATTTAAAAGAGTACCTGGCATGTAGTATATGCTGTATACATGTTGTTAAATTAAAATAGGTAGATAGATACGTGGATATTCCCCATTATAGTACAACTCTGCTATACAAAAAGAATTTGCTATATCCTGGAGAATCCTCAAGAGAAGGCCCAATTATGGTTCTAGAAAGATACTAGAGGCCAACCAGAAAATCCTAGTTAGATGCTAAAGCCGATGTCAGGTTGTTTGCCAACTTTAACGTTGAAAGGTGAATTTTCTATTTGGCGTTCTGTTGTGAGGAAGAACTTCCCCTTCTCCAGAATGAAGTATTTCCACAGTGGCAATATTGTAAAAATTATCAGTGAATACCAAGAATTAGGCGAAAGTCTGATGAGAAAGAGGACAGTTTACCTAGTCTTAAATGATCTTTCTAGATTTTATATATTGATTACAAAATGAAGCATAGTAACTTATCAGTGGAAAAACTTGGTAGACACCGCAGTAACTAAGTAATCAAAGCTGACATCACTAACAATGGAACAAACTGACCTTTATGTTTTGATGGGATGTAATGAGAACATTACAAATGTAATGATCGCTTGTGTAATATTCCTACCAAACTTTCCTAAACTGACCTAATCCTAGGAAACATCAGATCAACCCAAACTCAGAGACAAGTTATAAAGTAACAGTCCTCTATTCATCCAAGATGTCAATATCATGTAGACAAGAAACTATTGAGGGACTCTTTCCATTTAGTCTCTTAAAGGAGACTAAAATAATATGATAACTATATGCCATAGGTAATCCTGGACTTGGGGGGAGGGTTAGCTATAAAGGACAGTATTGGATCAGTTCATGAAATTGAATATGGATTCTAGATTAGATGATATGAATTATATTAATCATAAATGTACTAATTTTGATAATTACACTTTAGTTATATGACAGTATGTCCCTGTTCTTAGGAAATACACAATGAAGTACTTACTGTCAAATGATTCAGAAAAGAATTTACGATATATGGATGTTCATTTCTTGTTCCAAGGCAATTGCCTTTCATGTGGTGATCGAACAGCCTAGGGTGTGTGTGTGTATTAAAAGAATTATAAAGCGAATGCATGAAAATATTGTAAATGGGGTATCTGGGTGAAGAGTATTTAGAATTTCTTGGTACTATTCTTGGCATTTTTTGGTGAATTTGAAATTCTTTGATATAAAAAAATTAAAAACTTACAGAAGGATATATTGTCCCTCTTGCTTCCAGGAAAAAGTACATTTGTTACTCAGCTCTTAAGGCCAGCACGAACCTAGATAATTAATATGGAAATTCAGTAGGTGCCTCAGAGCATAGGTCCTGTGAGGAATTAGTAAAGAACAACAATGGTGCCCTGCTTTGGGTTTAGCATCTATAAAGAAAAGCCTTTTAAGTAACCTCCTGGAGGCCTGAGGTATTTGCTGAAAATTTTCCAGATGCAGTTTTGTCTTGTTGAATTAAAAGATCTTTCTGAGAGTTTGCCCCATGCATGAGGCAGGCATGGGGCTTCTCTGGTGGTAGCTATTGGATATATATGTTACACCAGAGAAAATCATCCCAGATGATGGGATTGTTGGTTTTAATTATAGATATAGTATTATAATAATATACGTAAGAATTTGTACTAAGTGCCTTCATTCAAAGATATGCCAGATGTGGGCTATTTGTATGCCTAGCACATTCACCTTCTTCCCGGCTGTGCATGAAAAATTCAGTCTCTTATGAGGACACCAGGGCATCCTCACTTACCATGTGCTGACTCAGCAAACGTCCTTAGCAGGTACTCTGGTTAAAGCCCTGAGAAAAGAGGAGACAAAAAATATTGTTTTTTTTTTTTTTTTTTATCATTTCTTCTGGGACATGGAAGAGGAAGGAGGGGCTCTATAGCTGAAAAGGCATTTGTTTCCTGAGCCAGGGGTTGGTGAGTGTATCTAATTTTGAAAATATAAGCAATTTCTGTGCATAACAGAGGAGAAACCAATGTTGGGGGTGATGGGAAGAGGGATTTCCTGGGCAAAGAATTGCCAGCAAATAAGACTGTGGAAAACTGTGTGCACCCGGGTTGCACATTGCAACCTGGTTGCAAGTAAAGACATAATTATTTTCTTTTCATACAGCGCTGGCTGGTTCAGAGATCTCAGGTGGCTGCCCAATGTTTCTCTAGGTAAACTCTATCCATGTAATACAAATTTCTGGCCAGTATCAGAGAAACAAACAAAAAGGTTTTTCTTTTGTTAAATATGTGGGTGAAGAACACTATACTAAAATTAATTATCTCCATACCTTTTGTAAAAATTCACTGAGAAAGTGATTTCATTGAAAAGTTTCTAGCAAGTGTGATGCCTCTGACATTATCTTTCTCAAGATCTCAGAATTGTTTCAGCTATTTAGTTTTTTTTGTGTGGTTTGGGTTTTAGAATTTTTATAACTTTTCTAATTAAAATTTTTTTCTATTGTGAAAAATGCCATTGAAATTCATAGGGATTATAAATCTATATATCACTTTGGGTAATGTGAACACTTCAACAATAGCAATTCTTTCAGTCTCTGAACATGGGGTATCTTTCCATTTATTTGTGTCTTCAATTTCTTTCATCAATGTTTTATAGTTTTCAGTGTAAAGATACCTTCACTTGCTTGGTTACATTTTTTTTGTAAATATTTTATTCTTTTTGATGCTATCATATATGGGATTGGTTTCTTGATTTCTTTTTCAGAAAGATCATTCATTATTGATGTAAAGAAATGTGAATGTTTTTTTATTTGGTTTTGTATCCTGCTACTTTACTGAATTCATTATTCGTTCAAACAGATGTGTGTGTGTGTGTGTGTGTGTGTGTGTGTGTAGCATTTAGGGTTTTCTACATATAGGATCATGTCATCTAAAAACAGGAATAATTTTATTTCATTTTTTAAAATTCAGATGCTATTTATCTCCTTTCCTTGTCTATTTGCTCTTGCTAGTAGCTCTGGTGCTTTGTTGAATAGAAGTGACCAGAGTGGACATCCTTGCCATTTCTTAGGTCTTGGAGCAAAAGCCTTCACTTTGCCCAACTTATTACAATGTTAGCTGTGGGATTTTAATAACTGGCCTTTACGATGTTGATAAAATTTTCTTCTATACCTATTTTTTTGAGAATTTTTTATCATGAAATAATAAACTTTGTCAAATGCTTTTTCTGTATCCATTGAAATGATCGTGTAGTTTTTAATCTTTCATTCTGTTAATGTGATATATAGCATTGATTGGTATATGTTAACCCAACCTTGCATCGTAGGGATAAATGCCACTTGATCATTGGTATACTCTTTTTGATGTATTGTTGAATTCAATTTGCTACTATTTTATTGGGGATTTTTGCATCAATGTTCATCAGAGACATTGGCCTGTGATTTTCTTTTCCTGTGATATCTGTGGCTTTGGTATCAGGATGATGTTGGCCTCAGAAAATGAGTTTGGAAGTATTACCTCTACTTCTGTTTTTTAGAATCGTTTAGGAGTATCAGTGTTAATTATCTGAATTTGGTAAATTCAGCCATGAAACAATCTAGTCCTAGGTTTTTCTTTGTTGAGTGATATTTGATTATTACTTCAGTCTCTTTATTTTTTATTGATTTGTCAGTCTTTCTATTTCATCTGGATTCAGTCTTGGTTGATTTTATGTTTTTTGCAATTTATTCATTTTCTCTTGTTTATCCAATTTGTTGGTGTGTGATTGTTCATTATAATTCCTTATAATCTTTTTTATTTCTGAGGCATTCATTGTAATAGTTTTTCTGTTTGTATTTGATTTATTTCTGCTCTAATCTGTATTATTTCCTTCCTTCTGTTAAGAGTGAGCTTAGTTTGTTCTTCATTTTCTAGTTCCTTGATGTGTAAAGTTATGTTGTTTATTTGAAATCTTTCTTCTTTTTAAATGTGTTTATCTCTAGAAAATTCCTTGTTATTACTGCTTTTGCAGCATCCTGTAAGTTTTGATGAGTTGTGTTTTCATTTGCATTATCTCAAAATATTTTAAAATTTATTCCTTTTTTTTTCGAGATGGAGTCTCACTCTGTCACCCAAGCTGAAGTGCAGTAGTGCAATCTCAGCTCACTGCACCCTCTGCCTGCTGAGTTCAAGCAGTTCTCCTGCCTCAGCCTCCTGAGTAGCTGGGACTACAGGTGTGCACCACCACGCCCGGCTAATGTTTTGTATTTTTTGTAGAGACTGAGGTTTCAGCATGTTGGCCAGGTTGGTCTCGAACTGCTGACCTTGTGATCCACCAGCCTCGGCCTCCCAAAGTGCTGGGATTACAGGCATTAGCCACCGTGCCCGGCCTTTTTTTTTTTTGGACAGAGTCTCATGCTGTTGCCCAGGCTGGAGTGCAGTGGCATGATCTCAGCTCACTGCAACCTCCCCCTCCCAGGCTCAAGCAATTCTCCACCTCAGCCTCCCTAGTACCTGGGATTACAGGCATGCACCACCACGCCTGGTTAATTTTTTTTTTTTTTTCTGTATTTTTGGTAGAGATGGGGTTTCACCATGTTGGCCAGGCTAGTCTCAAACTCCTGACCTCAAGTGATCTGCCTGCTTCAGCCTCTCAAAGTGCTGGGATTACAGGCATGAGCCACCACACTCAGCCTAAAATTTCTTTTGACTCAGTGGTTGTTCAAGCTTGTGTTTGTATAGACATATTTGTAAACTTTTCCATTTTTATGCTGGTATTGATTTCTAGTTTCATTCCACTGTGATCAGAAAAGATGTTTGGCATTATTTCAAACTTTTTCTTTTTTTTTTTTTTATTTTTATTTTATGTAGAAATGGGGTCTTGCCTTGTTGCCCAGGCTGGTCTTGAACTACTAGCCTCAAGAGATTCTCCCACCCCCGCCTTCCAAAGTGCTGGGATTATAGGCATGAGCCACTGTACCCAGCCTTCCTGTTTTCTAATCATATTGCAAAACTATATTAATTAAAACAGTATGGTACTAGCATAAGAATAGATATGTAAGGCCAGGTGCAGTGGCTCACACTTGTAATCCCAGCACTTTGGGAGGCCGAAGTGGGTGGATCACTTGAGGCCAGGGGTTCAAGACCAGCCTGGCCAACTTGGTGAAACCCCATCTCTACTAAAAATGCAAAAAATTAGCTGGGCATAGTGGTGGGTGCCTGTAATCTCAGCTACTTGGGAGGCTGAGGCAGGAGAATCACTTGAACCCAGGTGGCAGAGGTTGCAGTGAGCCGAGATTGCACCATTGTACTCTGGCCTGGGCAGCAAGAGCAAAACTCCATCTAAAAAAAAAAAAAAAGATACATAGAACAATGAAACAGAATAAAGAGCCCAGAAATAAATCTGAACATTTATGATCAATTGATTTTTGACAAAGCTGCCAAGAATATATAATGGGGAAAGGAGAGTCTCTTCAGTAAATGGTGCTGGGGAAACTGGATACACACATGCAAAGGAGTGAAACTGGATCCTTATAACACACACAAAAGACAGAAGTCAAGTCAAAACAGATTAATGACCTAAACTGACGACCTGGAACTGTAAAATTTTTATAAGAAAACATAGGAGAAAAACTCCTTGATACTGGTCTTGGCGATAATTTTCCAGATATGACACCAAAAGCTCAGGCAACAAAAGCAAAAATAAGCATGTGGGACTACATAAAACTGAAAATCTTCTGCACAGCAAAAGAAATAATTAATAAAATAAAAAGACACCCTACAGATTGGGAGAAAATATTTTCAAACCATCTATCTGATAAGGAATTATATCCAAAATACATAAAGAACTCACACAACTCAGTAGAAAAAAGAAACAAACCTGATTTAATAAATAGGCAAAGGATCTGAATAGACATTTCTCAAAAGGAGAACACAAGTGACCAGCAAGTACATGAAAAAATATTCGACATCATTAATCTTCTAGGAAATGCAAATCAAAACCACTATGAGATGTTACCTCACACCTGTTAGAATGGCCATTATCAAAAATACAAAAGATAACAAGTGTTGGCAAGGCTGTGGGTTAAAGGGAACACTTGTACACTGTTGGTGGGAATGTAAATTGGTACAGTCATTATGGAAAAGAATGTGGAAGTTCCTCAATAAATTAAAGTTACAGCTACCATATGACCCAGCGATCCTTCTGCTGGGTATGTACACAGAGGAAATGACATCAGCATCTCACACAGATACCTGCACTCCCATGTTCATTGCAGCATTATTCACGTAGCCAAGACATGGAATCAACCTAAGTGTCTATCAATGATGTGGTATGTATACACATGCATATAGATATTCATTCTAAAATAAGTAGATGCTACGATTTGTGACAACATGCATGAATCTGGAGGGGATTATGCTAAGTGGAATAAGCCAGACTTATAAAGAAAAATACTGCATTATCTCAATTATATCTGGAATCTCAAAAAAAGTCAAACATATAGAAACAGAGTAAAATGGTGGTTACTGGGGTAGGGAGGGAAAGGAAATGAGAAGTAGATCAAAACATATAAACTTGCAGTTATGTGGGATGAAAAAGTGTAAGAGATCTAATGTACAGCTTGCGGACTATAGTTATAATAATAATATTTTATTGTATGCTGAAATGTGCTAGAAAAGTAGATTTTAGGTGTCCTTATCAAACACAAAAAAAAACTATGGAAGGTGATGAATAAGTTAATTTGCTTAACTGTGATAAGCATTTAACTAAGTATATGTACATCAAGACAACATATTGTATACCTTGAATATATATAATTTAGAAGTTTCCAGTAAATACTCCCAAGCTTCCAGTGCATTGCTGGATTTTGCTGGATTTAGGGACCACCACTTGGTCTTACTTTCATCCATTTTGAGTATATAAATTCTAAGAAAAAGCACACAGTTATTTTTATAGACAATTATTCCCACTGCCTCTGATTGGTCCATCCCCACTTTTTGATTGTCTTGTCCTATTCAACACTTGCAATCAACATTAACATTAACACTCCCCCCGCCGCACCCGGTTCTCTGGGCTGCTGATGGGCATTCATTGAGAAATGCTTTGGACAAGGCTGTATGTTACTGCTGTAAAATAGGTAAGCAGTACATGAACTTAGAGACCTTTTCTGGGCCCAATCTGAATAAGTGTCCCCACACAGGTAAAACAACTACATGATGCTTATCTCAATATGTATTCAACCAAAAATCTCAGAGGGCTGTCTGTCCCATCCCCACTTTAGCTAGCATAACATGAAGATTTCTCAAAACAAAAGATGTGAGCTGAATAATTTTAACCCCATATGTCTGTTAAAGGAGGGTGATTATTTTGGTCTTCCCATGTAAGATAATACTAATTATTTAATAGAAAGATGTACTGTACTTCATCAACTTTTCAGTATAGCTCAACACCAAGGCTTTCTTTTCAGCATAGGTTAGCGTTAAGTACCTACTAATGAATTACATTTGCATCATGTATGAAAGAAGACCTCCACTACTAGTACTGTGACTTGGCAGGACTCCTCCAAATGGTTAATCATGCACTGCTTTATAGACTCAGGCTTCTATTGTGCCTGATTAAATGGTGTTCAGTTTATCCTTCACCTGCTGAGGGAACATAGTCTTGATTAGCTTAGATATTCAGCCAGGCAGTAATTTTTAGACCCAGTATGGGTCTAAGAAAAGCTACATTGTCTGTACAGGAAATGACCCCAGCTTAGAAGCATTTTATCACAAAGTGTGTATGGATGTTTGAAAAATCCCTTATTAATGTACATCCTCCATCTCCTTCCTCTTTCTTTTCTCTTAAACACCTCTTCCCTACCTCGAATTGGAAAGGAACTTTTAGCTGGTGAATGCCTTCCGCCATCTGAAGTAATTTACCATTGCTAGATG
This sequence comes from Hylobates moloch, assembly GCF_009828535.3. Lineage (NCBI taxonomy): Eukaryota > Metazoa > Chordata > Mammalia > Primates > Hylobatidae > Hylobates > Hylobates moloch. The sequence continues at coordinate 54,738,234 of NW_026652296.1, read as the reverse complement.
ATGTCAGTGGGCTGATAAGCTGGCTGTTATTAGTACTATGCTGATAGTAGGCTCTATCTATGCTTTTTTGGGGGGATTGTTGATAACTTTGGATATGAACAGAGTGAGTGAAGTCCTTTATGTTTTTTTTTTTTTTAACTTCCGAAAGTACTTTTTTTTTTTTTCTTTTCTGGTGTTATCTGATCCACAATTCTAATTCAAGCTTCTATTCATTTGTTTATTCATCTGAGGTATTTTAGAACTCCTAATATGTATCAGGTACTATAATAAGAGTTCACTGGTGGAAAAACTTACAGAAACACAAGTAAATTAGAGTGATGCATGCTATTATCAAGGATAGGAGGCTCATAGAAGTCCTACTTGGCTCTCCATTGTAATCTTTGTCTTTCTGGTGTGATAGTTTTGGTAGCTATACTTATTAATACATAATTTCTACCACTTAAATAATTCCCCATGTGTCTTCTATAAACTCCTTTCACATGGCTAAGTAAATCTCCCCTTGAGGATGACTCTCTAGCGTACATTAAGTTCTCACTCTTCTGAATTATAACCCTATTTGGCCATAATGTACTCTTACAGCAACTTGCCTTATCATCTTTGTTGGAATTTAAATTTTGTCCCATTTGTAAAAAAAAAAAATCTAATAGTTTTGCATCTGTCTCCCCAGTTAAACTACAAGTTCCTTCAGGGCTAAGACTTGTCTTGTGCTTCTCAAATTGTACATGGGAGGGGCACTGTTCTAGATTTCAAGGAGCCTGAATTCTAGCTTCAATTCTACAACAAACTGGCTTTGTGACTACAAGCCAGAAATTTAGTCCCCTGGGTTGTCTAATATTCTAGTATACAAATGTGATGTTTGGATTTTCATGTCTCTTTAAGTTCCAAAGTCCAGAGAGTATAGCCCAGGGCTTTTAGCTCAGTGTCTAGAGCAGTGCCTTAAACGTCACAGCACTCAATTTGCATCTAAAAGTCTTTTGAATACAGATGGTCTCTGACTTATAATGGCTTGACTTATAATTTTTTGACTTTACGATGGTTTTATGGGGTATTAAATACATTTTCAATTTATGATATTTTTGACTTACAATGGGCTCATTGGGACATAACCCCATCCTAAGTCAAGTATTGTTAATTATTGTTGGGTGCACTCAAATGTGGTCAACTTCGAATAGCTCGCCATTTTTCAAAAGAAATCCTAAAATGCTGTGAATGGACTTCATACTAAGTCTTTATTGACAAGAACCATAGAATGAGGTTCTCCTCACGATAGTGAGCATAACTGTGGAATCCAATGCCAGTCCTGTTCCTAGCTAGCTGTGTGACCCTGGAAAAGTTATTTATTGCCTCTGACCCTCAGTTGCTTTATGTATATTAAAAATTAAATTAAGAATAATGCTTGCCTCAGTGTTGTTAGGAAGCAAGGACAAATCTTAGTTGCTGCCTTGAGCTGATATAGAAATGAGAGATATATGTTTTATGAATTACTTGAGTTTTAAACTTTTTGTCTTTTAACTTGAAGCTTGAAATAATTTATCCAAGGATTTTAAGAAACTGTGGCAAAGGTTTTAGAGTAAATTCTGAACTTTCCAGATGGGAGCATTTCAAGGCCACAGAGTTTTATGAAGGCAAGATGGCTGCCTTGGCTGTCTTTGGGTGGGCTTGTTGGTCTTTAGTATCATCGTTACTTTGTAGAGTAGATTGATAAATGCAAAAGCAGTGAAGTCTAATCAGCTAGGATTACGCCTAGCAGAAACCTTTCATGGTAAGCTGATGGGCAAAAACACTGAAAATAATAGCCATGCACCCACTCACACAAGAACTGAAATATCTGGGAATGTAATGCTAGTGCATTTGTGCTCCATTCCCCTAACAGCACAATTAGTGAATTGGAATCCAATTTCATTGCCTGGCATTCTCCTGAGATCTTTTACTTTCTATCCTTCTATGGCCCCATTCCCAAGCAATCATAATCAGAAAGGCCAATTTACCTGAAATGAATATATAACTTGTTTCAAAGTGAAATGCAATTGGTTATTGGATTGTCAGTCTCTTCCATTTGTGTGGCTGCAATTTTCACTATTTTAAGGGTCTGCTATTAAAACAGCTTCTGTCCATTCACATTAGAATGCAAGGTTCACATTTAATAGTCTTAAGGGAGAGCGCCTGGCACTTACTGAATTACCCAGTAGAACCATTCTGGGTACTTGGTGTCCTGGAGTCATCAAACTGCCTTCTTGGAAAACAGCCAACCACCCCCAAATAATAGAGAAGCCAGATTCCAGGGCTAGTAGTAATAAATGTTTAAAAGAATGAAACACATTATATTTAAGGGGAAAACTACCCTTTGGGTTTTTTCCCTGGAAACTTTAGAAGTAATGACTAAATTAAAGCAATAATCTTACAAACAAACAAGTACACCTCTGGAGATGTCATTTTAATCACAGCATACTGAAGAGAGCCTGTAGACATTAGCCAAACACATTATTTCTTCTTATAGCAGGCTCGTTTCTCCCATTTAATAGCAGTAGCTCACACACAGCTCTAAAACCTGGAGTTTGTTTTATTGAGGAATGTTTGGACCTAAACAGTTGCTTCATTATTTTCTTAAATTCCCAGCAGGTGATCTTCAAAAGACACGTGAACTCAATTAAAATAAAATAGCAGGCAAAGCTAAAACATTCATGTTCCTCTGTAAGTATCTTCTGGTCTTTCTTCAGTCTCTGGCTGTTCATTTATTGCAGCTTCCCTATGATTTTTCCCTTTGTCTTACACATTCTGGCTGGCTTCACTTCTAAGCTTTCTTAGTTCAATCCACCAAATATCTGGCATACTAACATTTCAGGTGACAGAGGAAGCCAAAAATAAGCTGGTTATAGAATCTGCCTTCAAGATTCTCAAGATTCTTCCTCCTACCTCTATCTGTGCTGTGAAAAGAGGAATTAGCCCATAAATCCCAGACATACTGATACTTGGATAGTTAGTCCACGAAGAATGTCGTTTATTCAGCCTCCTGTATGATCCTTGTTTGGGGATAACTTTTATAATGCTATGGAAAGGCTCTGGCTACACTTGTTACAGTCCTCACACATCGATCAGGAGATGAGAGGTAGAATGAAGGGAACATGTGCAGAAAAGAGGAGACATCGCTGGGAATTACAGATATTTCCAACACGATCAACTCATCAGATGGCTTTTTCAGATAATTCCTCACAAATCTTTATACTACAAGGAAGGATTTCCGGGCTCCATTCATATCACTGTGAGTGGCAGTTGGAAAAGGAGCATCCAGAGCTAACTGAATTTAGCTAGAAGACAGATCTTACTGGTATTATGGAGGGACTTAACTGCTTGGAAGAATCTTAACAATGTCTTAGGGTTTGTTAATTTAATTTTAGTTGACTTAATTTTCTACTAAGAGTATAGTGTTCTGTTTTCAGCAATAGTAAGAAAGAATGTCTTGTGGAAGCAATTTCATGGTTGCCTTTCATGTAAATTTTAGAAGCCTAAAAGCACAGGCAATCAATCTCTAGTCTACTTGGTATCCTATCATAAAGCTGCCCTCCATACATTAGTTGCTTCTTGGTCTCCTGACTGAACTCTTGGCATTATCAATAAAGTAATATTTTTAAATTACTGATTTTTGTGACCTGTAGTATCTCTTGGGATAATAAACTTGATATACTTATTAAGCAAAGAGAATTTTTCTCTATTACTCTTAGATTTAACTTTTTAAAATGTTGATGGTAAAGTCTGTATTCTTGTTAGCCACACACTTTAAGATTTTAGACTCTTTGCTATATTCTTTTATTCTTTTGTCTTTTCAAACCAAAGAGTTCTGTTTCTTAGTCTGTTCTCATAAAGAAGCCCCTTGTTCAGTTTAATAGCTCTTCTCTGGTTGTCTCCATTCCAGCTCTTGGTTTTCTTGAGCTATAATGACCAAATGATACACATGGCTCCAGGTGTGGGTAAACCATGTTTCCATAGAGGGGGTGGATAAAGTTTTCTGCTCCGTTTCCTATAATCTTTTTCATGCTGTTTAGTATTCTGTAGCCTTCTCAGCCACAAGAGCACATTGTGCTTATTTCTTCAAGTCTGCAGTATGACTCTTTTCTGAGTCATAATTGTTCAGATTATTTTGAGAGTAAGGTACACTACTATCCTTTGTTTATCTAACTTCTGTTGCTACTGAAACATTTGGTAATAACCAGGGATCTTTGAAATAGTGTAGGAAAACCTCAATCTATTGATCCCAGATTTATTTTCTCCTGGACAATGTTCTTATTTTAATTGAATCATTTTTTCCATTACGAGAATTTGGTTTTCTAAAGGAGTGAGGTTTCTGGTGGGAAACACTTTATAGATGGCGTAGATATCATATTTTTTTCAAAGTTAGTATACTAAATGTACTTTTACCACATCAGTATTTTGTTCTTTGTAACATTATATGTATAATGTCTCCATTAAACATGTAATATATAAACACTGTACATTCAGCGTTCCAGTGAAGAGGACAGAAATGGAAAGCAGAAAACATGAGGTTTGATTCAGATGGAGTCTGATCAGGGCAATTTAAGCTCTCTCTGTCTCAAAGCCTCAGCATCACCATTCATAAGTCAAAGATGGCAACCCTTGGACTGACATTGTAAAACTAATAGCATGATACTTCTGGGTGTATTTGGAGATTTTTGAGAAGAAGGGACTATTTAGGTTTAATTGATGATCATATCAAAAGAATGAGTCGAAAAAAGTTTACATATTACTTATGGCAGTATCACATACTGATTAACAGAAAGACTCCCTGGAGTCAGACTTAAGTAAAAATCTGAGCTCACCTCATATTGCCTCAGTGACTTTGGGGGAGTTTGTTGAACTTTCCCTCAACCCCAAGTTTACTGGGGGAAGAATGACAAATAAAAATTGTATATATGTAAGGTGTACAATGTTATGTTTCAATGTATTCACACATTGTAAAATGATTACCACAATCAAGCTAACATATCCATCAGCTCACTTAGTTGCCATTTTCTTTTTTGTGGTAAGAACACTTGAGATCTACTCTCTCAGCAAATTTCAGGCATATGATATATTTGTTATTAACTACAGTCACCATTCTGTAGATTGGGTCTCCAGAAATCCAGAACTTATTCATGTTATAACTGAAGGTTTGTACCCTTTGACGAACATCTCCCTTTTCTCCCCACCCCCAATCTCCTGCTAAACACAGTTCTACTCTCTGTTACTTTGAGTTTGATTTATTTTTTATTTTTTATTTTTATTTTTTGAAACGGAGTCTCGCTCTGTCGCCCAGGCTGGAGTGCAGTGGTGCAATCTCGGCTCACTGCAAGCTCCGCCTCCTGGGTTCACACCATTCTCCTGCCTCAGCCTCTCCGAGTAGCTGGGACTACAGGCGCCCGCCACCACGCCCAGCTAATTTTTTTTGTATTTTTAGTAGAGACGGGGTTTCACCATGGTCTCGATCTCCTGACCTCGTGATCCACCCGCCTCGGCCTCCCAAAGTGCTGGGATTACAAGCGCGAGCCACCGCACCCGGCCTGAGTTTGATTTTTTTTAAAGGTTCTACCATTGGTGAGGTCATGCAGTATTTGTCTTTCTGTGTCTGGATGATTTCACTTAGCATAATGTCCTCCAATTTTACCTATGTTGTTGCACATGGCAGGATTTCCTTTTCTTAAAAGGCTGCATAGTATTCCATTGTGTATATATATCACATTTTCTTTACCCATTCTTCTGTATTCACATACTTTATTTCCATATTTTGGCTACTGTAAATAATGCTGCAACAAACATGGGCATGCAGGTATCTCTTTGAGATGGTGCTTTTATTTCCTTCAGATATATATACCCAGAAGTGGGATTGTTGGCTAATATGGTAGTTCTATTTTTACTTTTTAAAATTGTGTTTATTTATTTTTGATTGACAAAAATTGTACTTATTTGTGGTGGACAACATAATGTTTTGATATATGTATACATTGTGGAATCACTAAATCAAGCCAATTAATATATACATTACTTCACATATCATTTTTATGTATTGAGGACACAAAAATCCCTCTTAGCAATTTTCAAATATACGATATATTATTATTAACTATAATCACCAGGATATATAATAGACCTCTGGAACTTATTCATTCTAACTGAAATTTTGTATCCTTTTACCAATATCTCCCTAATGCCCCCATCCTCTAGCTCCTGGTAATCACCAGTCGTTCTGTTCTCTGACTCTATTATATCAACTTTTCTTAGATTCCACCTATAAGTGAGAATCATGCAGTATTTATCTTTCTGTGCCTGGATTACATTATTTCACCTCACATCCCCCAGGTCTATCTGTGTCACAAATGACAGGGTTTTTTTTCTTCTTTAAGGCTGAATAGTATTCTGTTGTGTATAAATACCACATTTGCATTATCCTTTCAACCACTGATGGACACTTAGGTTGATTTCATACCTTGGCTATTATGAAAAATGCTGCAATGAACATGAGAGTGTGAGTATCTCTTCAACATACTAATTTCATGTTTTTGGATATATATCCAGTAGTGGGATTGCTGGGTCATACCATAGTTCTATTTTTAATTTTTTGAGCAACTTGCATGCCGTATTACATAATATCATACCAATTTACAAATTCACCAACAGTATACTAGAGTTCCCATGTTCCACATCCTTGCCAACACTTTTTATCTTTTGTCTTTTAAATACTAGCATTCTAACAGGTGTGAAGTGATAGCTCATAGTGATTTTGATTTGCATTTTCCTGATGAATGTGATGTAGAGCATTTTGTAATATACCTCTTGGCCATATTTGATTACTGTAGGTTTGTAGTATATTTTGAAGTCAGGTAGTGTGATGTCTCTGGCTTTGTTCTTCTTGCTCAAGATTGTCTGGCTATTTGGGGGTATTTTGTGGTTCCATATACATTTTAGAATTATTCCTTCTACTTCTGTGAAAAATGTCTTTGGTATTTTGGTAGGGATTGTATTATATCTGTAAATTGCTTCAGGTAGTATGGACATTGTAACAATATTAATTCTTCCCATACATTACCATGGATATCTTTTCATCTATTTCTGTCTTCTTCAAGTTCTTTCATCAACTTTTTGTAGATTTCAGCATATAGATCTTTTAACTCATCAGTTAAATTTATTCTTAAGTATTTTATTTTTATAGCTATTGTAAATGGGATTATTTTCTTAATTTCCTTTTTTGGGTAGTTTGTTGTTAATATATAGAAATGCTATTGATGTTTGTATATTGATTTTATATCCTGCAGCTTTACTAAAGTAGTTTATTAAATTTAACTATTTTTAGGTTTTAAAAGGATATTATCTAGTCTCCATTTTGGGGATAATGGTTGTACTTATTCATAAGTTGTCATGTGGATTAAAACAGATAATCTGTAAAAACTACTTAGCTTAATATTTAGAATACAATAATCCCTAAATATACTAGCTACAATAATAATTTCTACTACTACTACTATTATTAATTTGGGACCTCAGGATTTTTCATTATAACTAAATTTGAAATTTATCCACTATGGTAGAATATATTGGGTAAATGAATTAAAGTTTAAAAGCTTATAGACTAATGAAAAATGTTTTCCAATTACTATTTTATATATCAAAGTAAAATTATAATTAAATTTGGTATGTAAAAAAAAAACACATAAAACATTACAATATAATAAGGGCTACTTCAGAGGTTGCATAAAGGGCTGGAGAATCCAGTGACTATTGTGGATACCTGTGATTTGTGAGAACTACTTTTTGTAATATCACCCACTTTTTCCTCTGTGGAACCCCCTTAGGTGATCTTGACTCCACCTTTGACTCCAAAGTTGGATACTTGTTTCTGGCCTGGCCAATCACAGCATTGTATCCTGCTCACAGAGTGACTGGTTCAAAGATTGATACAGGACTGTGAAAATCAGGCATAGGACTTGGTTTAAACTTCTGGGAGAGATGCTTCTTCCTCTTTCCTGAACTTAAAATTGTGATGATGGAATCCCGGAATGATTGGTCTTTATATTGCTGTAGTGAAAGAAGTTCCTGTTTGTCAATGGAACCAGCACAGAGGGCCACAGAGCAGAGAGATTGAGAGACTAGGTCCTAATAATCCTGACATTTCCAGTTATTAATACCTTTATGCTTAAGCTAATATGAGTTGGGTTTTTATTACTTGCAGTCAAAGTCTTGGCATATACAAATAAATAATTAGAGTTGGACAACAAGAAAGGTTCTACAAGAATTGATTCTAATATTATAGAATGAGGTGGAATAGAAATAATTCAAAAATGGGCAAACTTTTAAGATAAAGGGGACTAGGAAGGCCGAGACACAAATATATGAAATGGCATGTTTGGAAAATATGGTATCAGTGTGGCCAAATCTTATAAATCTCTGATGGTAATGTTTTGACCAGCCAGTTTTCTTCTATCTGTGGGCAGCATGGTATGGTTTAGAGAAAATGAGCTTGGGAGAAATTTAAATCCAAGATAAATAAATTATTAAGTGTATGCCTTTAGGAAATTACCTAATCTTATTGAAACTCACTTTCCCATTCTTTGCTATGAGTATAAAAACACCCACTTTTCATGGTTGTTTGAAAGACTAAGTTAAAATTATGTATAGAAAGTTCCTAAAACAGTTCCTGCCTATCATGAAGTCTGTTGTATTTGATATATAAGTACAGCTACTCCTGCTCACTTTTGTTTTCTTATTGCTTGGATTTTTTTTTTTTCCATCCCTTTCCTTGCGGTTTATATGTGTCTTTACAGGTGAGATGAGTGTCTTGTAAGCAGAATATAGCTAGGTCGTTTTTTAAAAACTCCCCTCAGCCAGTCTATATCTTTTAAGTAAAGTTTAACTTTTTACCTTTAAGGCTATTATTGAGATGTAAGATATTATTTCTGTCATTTTATTAATTGACTTCTGTCTATTTTGTGTGTCATTTATTCCTTTCTTATTTATCATTGTGACTGTGGTTTTCTGTAGTGGTAACATTTCAGTCCTTTCCTTCCTCTTCCTTATTTGTGTATTTGCTTTATCAGTGGGTTTTATACTTCCATGTGTTTTCATGGTGGTAGCTATCTTCCTTTTGCTGTCAGGTGTAGAACTCCCTTAAGCATCATTTGTAGGACCAGTTCAGTGGTGATAGAATCCCTCAGCTATTGCTTGTTTGGGAAAAGTTTTATTTTTCCTTCGTATATGAAGGATTGTTTTCGGAGAGGGTATAGCATCCTTAGCAGATTTTTTTCAGCACTTTGAATATGTCATCCCATTCTCTCCTGACCTGTAAGGTTTCTGCTGAGAAATCTACTATTAATCTGGTGTGTGTTCCTCTACTTGGGACTAGACACTTTCCTCCTGCTGTTGTAGAATTTTCTCTTTGTCTTTGACTTTAGTAAGTTTCTCCATAGTGTGTCATGGAGAAGACCTGTTTGCATTGTATCTATTTGGGACCTCAGAGCCTCCTATATTTGGTTGTCTAAATCTCTTGCTAGACTTGTGAAGTTTTCAGCTATTATTTTGTTAGATAGGTTTTCTATCCCTTTCATTTTTTCTTTGCTTTCTGGGACACTGAAAATTTGAATATTTGGTTGCCTTGTGGTGTCCTATATGTCACATAGGCTTTGTTCATTCTTACTTCTTATTTTTGTCTCCATGAGTTATTTTTAAAAATCCGTCTTCAAGTTCTGAGATTGTTGCTTCTCCTTGATCTAGTCCATTGTTAAAGCTTTCAAATGTATTTTGTATTTCATTTAATGAATTCTCTGGGTCCAGAATTTGTTTGGTTCTTTTTTAAATGATATCCATCTCTTCAGTAAATTTATCATTCATGTCCTGAATTGTTCTTCTGATTTTTGTCTTGCTTTTATATATTATCTTGTATCTCACTGAGCTTCCTTAATATCAGTATTTTAAATTTTTTTCTGGAGTTTTATAAATTTCTTTTTTATTGGAATCCATTGCTGGAGAATTATTGCATTCCTTGGAAGGCATTATATTTCCTTGCTTTTTCAAGCTTCCTTTGTTTTTATGTTGATACCTGGGCATCTTGAGTAACAGTCATTTATTCTAATTTTTTGGATTTACTTTCATAGGTGAGAACTTTTTCCTGGAGAGGTATCTGTGGTGTTGGTTGGGTAGGGCACTTTGGCTTTGTATCTGGGTATATGCAGCAGTGCAGTTTCCTCATGATTTCTTTAGCTGTAAACAGTGTCAGTGGTGTCTGCTATTTCCTCAGTGGCTTAGGGTGTGGTTGTTAATGGAGGCTGTGGTGAAATTTTTCTGGGTACCGGGATGCCGGCTGGGCCAGTTCTTGGACCTTAGTGGCTGCAGTGGTGGGCCAAGCATACTGCCCTCTCCTTGGGCCCTGGGGTGTTATATACTGGCACTGATGTCAGCAGGCCCAGGTGGGTTAATTCTTGGGCCTCCAGGTGGCCTCCTTGGGGGCTGGTAGTGGCAGTGATTCACTGGGCATGATCTCTGGTTCTTGGGCAGCAGGTATGGCATGGGCAATGTCAATAGGAGTAATGGAACAAGGCTCTGATTCCCAAGCCGCCTGCACTGGTGTTGGCAATGGCTATGACAGACTGGCTGGGCCACACCCCAGGCTGGCAAGGTGGTGTGTGTGTGTGTGTGTGTGTGTGTGTGTGTGTGTGTGTGTGTGTTAGTTGTGGTGATAGAGGCAGATTGGGTGGGCCTAACCTCAATCCTCTGGGAGGAGTGCTCGGGTGCCAGTAGTGGTAGACAGGGCTGGGCAATTCCCAAGTCCCTGGATATTGTTTCTGGGCACTGGAATGGTGGGGCCAGGTTGGTTGAACCTCTCCTCAAGTCCCCTTGTGGTGCATGTAGGCACTTGCTGTGATAGGCAGTAGTGAGGTGATAGGTAGGCAGGAACAAAATGCTTGGGTGGGGGTGGTATTGTCTACACTGCAACCCTGCTATGTGTGGGTGTTTTCAGTAGCAGCAGCCATAGGCAGGCAGCTGGGAAGTGCAAGCTTTGCTCACACTTTGGCCACAGCAGTAGTGGCTCTAGGCAGGGGAGTCTGTTCTTAGGACATATGAAACTGTGTGGCAGCTTAGCTTAGGGGCAGCAGAGTTGCTCCCAATGGCTCCTGCTTCAGCCCTGGTTGCCATAGCCAGCCTTAGCAGCTGGCTGTAGAATCGAGGTATCAGTGGAGCTCCAGGAATGTGGAGATGCCAGGGCTGTTGAGCCCCGGGGGGGCTGCATTCTGGTGGGGAATGGCTCTGAAAATGGTGCCTTGCTGTATCTGCTTATGACTCAGAAGTGTGTGGGACCCAAAGTTGAGCTCCCTCTCTGGAGCAATGTAATCTTGTGGTTTCCAGGCAGCTCCCTGTGTTAGTCTTAGGGCCCACAAGGATTGAGGGCCTCTCCTGCAATTAGGATCACAGGAGTCTGCCCTGAGCATGTGGACCACCGGGGGTCCCTCATGTACCCTCTCCCACATTGGAGTCCTCTCCAGATTCCCAGCTGATCCTGGCTGAGGAGGCTGCCTCACTTCTCTCTCCTTCCTTGCTTGAGGGGTTTCCTATCACTTCTCTGAATTCCAGTGTTCTCTTTTAGATGATCTATTTAAAGTGTGATTATCTGCTTGCCATTTTGGCTCTTTTTTTTGGAGGAGGCAAGTACCAGATGACTCTAGTAAGCCATCTTGAAGCCACCCATCCCTGCATCTTTTGTTTTTATTTTTTATTTTTCTCTTGCTGTTTTGGTAGGGCTGCTGCTTCTTCTTTTTTTAAATAAATACTTGTTTTAAATTCACATTTTACTGATTTTTGTTTTTAATTTATTTACAAAATAAATGCTATACATTGTTCTCAAAACCAAGCTTTCACTGCTTTCAGAAGTTTTGAGAGAACTCTAATGATTTTCATCTTTTCTGAATAGTATTTATTTGTAAATTTTAAGTAATAAAACCATTCATTGTAAAACTGTATACAGTTGAAATTTTTGGTATATATAGATAAATATAAAAAATAAAATCCCAATACTATAATATTTGGTATATGTAGATAAATATGAAACTAAGTATCGTTATTCCAACCCTCCCTGAGCTGTGACAACTATCATTGGCATTCTGATATATTTCCTTCTAGTCTTTCTCCACAAAGGACAAGCTTTTTTATTTTAAACAAAATTGTGATTCCATTATATGTAAGGCTTTGTTAATTCCATTATAAGTGTTTTTCTTTTTTTTTTGAGACGGAGTCATGCTCTGTCACCAGGCTGGAGTGCAGTGGCGCAATCTCGGCTCACTGCAACCGCTGCCTCCCAGGTGCAAGCGATTCTTCTGCCTCAGACTCCCAAGTAGCTGGGACTACAGGTGCGTGCCACCATGCCCAGCTAATGTTTGTATTTTTTTAGAGATGGGATTACACCATGTTGGCTAGGACGGTCTCGAACTCCTAACCTCGTGATCCACCCACCTGGGCCTCCCAAAGTGCTGGGATTACAGGAGTGAGGCACTGCGCCCAGCCCATACATATTTTCATGTATCATCATATATTTTAGAAAACGGTATTATTGACTATATATCAGTTCATTGTGTGCACATTTTATTTAATTAATTTGCTCTTTTCAGTTATTTAGTTTTGTTTCTTTTTTTGTTATTATAAATTTCATAGTAATATATGTCCTTATACATAAATCTGAGTATGAATCTAGGATTATTTACTTAAAATGAATTTCCAGACTCAAATTGTGGGGTTAAAGTGGGAGGAGCATTTTTAAAGCTTTTGATATATACCGTTAAATTGTCTTATAGGAATGTATAAATTATGAAAGAACTAGCTGTCCATGTGAGACCATGCATTTCCTTATCCAAATGAAGAGTTAAAGAAATTATTTTTCAGCTTTTTTGGTGGTATATGGTAACTCCTTTTCCTGATTTGAATTTTTTTTCTAGTACTAGTGACTTTTTACAAGTTTTTCTTATGTTTATTGGTTGGTCGAGTTTTTTTTTTTTTAATGTCTGTGCCTATCTTAGTATCTATGCCTATTTTAATTTTTTAATGTCTATGTACTTTCTTTTGGAGGATGTTGTATGATATTTTATAAATAAAAGGTGTTAACTCTTTGTCATTATAGTGTAAATATATTTCCCAATAAGTTTTTAAATTTTCATTTATGATATACAGAAATTTTAACTTTTATATATTAAAAATATCTATATTTAAATGGCTTTGTCCAGGTGTAGTGACTCATGTCTGTAATCACAGAATTTTGAGAGGCTATGTCAAGAGGATTGCTTGAGGCCAGGAGTTCCTGGCCAGCCTGGACTGCATAGTGAGACCCCAATATTTTTTCTTTTCTTTCTCTCTTCTTTTCCTCCCCCCTCTCTCCTTTTCTCCCCTCCCCTCCTTACCTCCTTCCTCCTTTCTCCCTCCTCCTTTCCTTCCCTCCTTCCCTCCTTCCCTCTTTCCCTTTCTCCCCTTTCCCTCCCTTCGTTCTCTCCTTCCTTCCGCCCTCCCTCCTCCTTCTCTCCTTTTTCCTCCTTCCTTCTCATTCTGTCACCCAGGTTGGAGTGCAATTATGCCATCACAGCTCACTGCAGGCTTGTGCTCCAGGGCTCCAGTGATCCCTCTGCCTCAGACTCCCAAGAAGCTGGGACCACAGGCATCCACTGCCACGCCCAGATAATTAAATTTTTTTTTTTTTTTTTTTTTTTTTTTTGTAGAAACGGTGTCTCACTATGTTGCTTGGACTGATCCCAAACTCCTGGCCTCAAACAATCCTCCCACCTCAGCTTCCTAAAGTGCTGGGATTACAGGCATGAGCCATTGAACCCAGGCTCTTTGTAATATCTTCCTCCAAATTTTTATGTTTATAAATACTTAACATCTCCAAACCATTTCTTGATATTAATTTCATCCAATGATATAAATTGCAACCTTCATCACATTGTAAATTATAGTTTTGATTTTCGTTTTTGACAATGAATTATTTAAGAGGATACTTTAGAATTTTCAAACTTAATAAAAAACTTGTGCATTCAGAGACTGTATTGTCTGTAATTTCTATATTTTGTTATTTTTTGGGTGTTTTATAATCAAATATGAACTTAAGTTTAGTCAATGTTCAATATAGTTTTACAATGAAGGTTTATACTGCAACTACATGGGATAAAGATATACAGTGATTCATTTAATTCTATTTATTTTGTTGTTTATCTATGATAATAATTCTAATACTTATTTTTTAAATGGTTAAGTTTAACAAACTTTAAAGAATTACTTAGTAAGATTTTCATTTGGGGATAATGTCCAAAGTTCTTGCTAGTCTAATGTACCTTAGTAGCACTTTGTTCATTTTCATGGTTTCCACAAATTAAACTATAGTAAAATGTGTGTGGTTATTGACTTACTGTGAATTCTATGGGGGTAAAGTTGATGCCTTCCTGAACCTATTCTGGCACAGGATTCATAGACAGTAAACACTTTTAAAATGCAGTTGAATTTCACCCAAGTTAAATCCAATGCAAACCCGCAAGCAGAAATTCCTAAAGAGAGTAAATCCTAGAAATAGTAAAGAAAATCATTGTGTCCTCAATGCCAGACTTACGGTAATTGAGTAGAAAGTGACAGGCTTTCAAATAAGATTCTAATGACTGTTTCTCTCCGCAACTGTCTACTCACATCAAGTTGTCCTCTGAAGAACTCAGCCGTGACAGTGGATTGAATTTGGTGGCCCTGGGATATGAGATTTCTATTTCTAGAAAAATTGATAATCATCAAATAAACTACAGGTATACCTTGGAGATACTGCAGGTTTGGTTCCAGGTCACCACAATAAAGTTAATATTACAATAAAGTGAGTCACACAAATTTTTTGGTTTCCAAGTATATATGAAAATTATATTTACACTCTACTGTAGTTTATCCAGTGTGTAATAGCATTATGTCTAAAAATACATACCTTAATAAAAAATACTTTATCGCTAAAAAAATGCTAACAATTATCCAGTCATACTCTGTGTGTTGGTAGAGGGTCCTGCCTTGATGTTGATGGCTGCTGACTGATGAGGATTGTGGTTGCTGAAGGCTGGAGTGGCTGTGGCAATTTCTTAAAAAAAGACAGCAATAAAATTTGCTGCATCAATCGACTCTTTTACAAAAGATTTCTCTGTAGCATGTGACGTTGTTTGATAGCATTTTAATCACTGCAAAACTTCTTTCAAAATTGGAGTCAGTTCTCTCAAATCCTGCCAGTGCCTTATCAACTAAATATACGTAATAGTTAAATTCTTTGTTGTCATCTCAACAATATTCACAGAATCTTCACCGGGAGTATATTCCATCTTAAGAGAAGACTTTCTTTGCTCATCCATGAGAAGAAACTCCTTATCAAGGAAAGTTTTATCATGAGATTGCAGCAATTCAGTCACACCTGAAGGCTCCACTTGTAATTCCAGTCCTGTTACTATTTCTACCACATCTGCAATTACTTTCTTCACTGAAGTCTTGAACCCCTTGAAGTCATCTGTAAAGGCTGGAGTCAACTTCTTCTAAACTCCTGTTAACATTGGTATTTTGACCTCCTCCCATGAATCATGAATGTTCTTAATGGCATCTAGAATGGTGAGTCTTTTTCAGAAGGTTTTCAATTTATTTTGCCCAGATCTATCAAAAAAGTCATTATCTATGGCAGCTATGACCTTAAAGATGTATTTCGTAGATAATAAGACTTATAGATAAAAATTATTCCTTGATCCATGGGCTACAGAATGGATGCTGTGTTAGCAGACATGAAAACAACATTCACCTCCTTGTAAGTCTCCATCAGAGCTCTTGGGTGACCAGATGCATTGTCACTGATTTTGAAACAAATCTTTTTATCTGACCAGTAAATCTCAACAGTGGTTTAAAATTTTCAGTAAACCATGCTGTAAACAGATGTGCTATCATCTAGGCCTTGTTGTTTCATTTTTAGCACACAGGCAGAGTAGATTAAGGGCCCTAGACATTTCAGAATGGTAAATAAACATTGATTTCAACCTAAAGTCACCAGTTGCATTAACCCCTAAGAAGAGAGTCAGCCTGTTCTTTGAACCTTTGAAGCCAGGCCTTGGCTTCTCTCTAGCCATGAAAGTCCTAGAAGGCATTTTCTTCAAGACAAGGAGTTTTCATCTCCATTCAAAGTCTGTTTAGTGTAACCACCTTTATCAATTATCTTCACTAGGTCTTCTGAGTAACTTGCTGTAACTCCTACATCAGCACTTGCTGCTTCACCTTGCTCTTTTATGTTGTGGAGGTAGCTTCTTTACTTAAGCCTCATGAGCCAAGCTCTGCTAGCTCCCAAGTTCTCCTCTGCAGTTTCTTCACTTCTCTCAGGCTTCCTAGCATTGAAGAGAGTAGAAGTCTTGCTCTGGATTAAGCTCTGGCTTAAGGAAATGTTGTAGCTGGTTTGATCTTTAATCCAGACCACTCAAACTTTCTCCGTATCAGCAATAAGGCTTTTTCACTTTGTTATCATTTGTATGTTCGCTGGAATAGCACTTTTAATTCCTTCCTTCTTTTCCTTTACATTTACAGCTTAGCTAACCGGTATGACCGGCTGAACTTTTGGCCTGTCTGGGCTTTTGGTATGTCTTCCTCACTAAGCTTAATCATTTCTAGCTTTTGATTTCACGTGAGAGACTTACGACTCTTCCCTCCACCCGATCACTTAGAGGCCGTCGTTGTGTTATTTCTTGGCCTAATTTCAGTATTGTCGTGCCTCAGAGAATAAAGAGGCCAGAACAGGAGAGAGATGGAGGAACCGCCTATTGGTGGAGCAGTCAGAACACACGCAACATTGATGAATTAAGTTTACTGTCTTTTATAGCTGTGGTTAGTGGTGCCCCAAAAGAATTAAAATAATAACACCAATGCTCACTGATCACAGGTCACAATAAGAGATATAAAAGTAATGAAAAACTTTGAAATATTGTGAGAATTACCAAAATGTAACACAGAGACACAAAGTGAGCACATGCTGTTGGGAAAACAGCACTGATAGACTTGCTGGATGCCGGGTTGTTAACAAACCTTCAATTTGTAAAAATGCAATATCTGAAAAACATAATAAAGACAAATGTAATAAATTGAGGTATGCTCGTCTAGTTTGTATAGCATAGAAGATATTGAAATAATCTTCCCGGAAAATCATATATCAATCCAGAAGAGCCAAGAGCCTTCTCTACTCCAGACCATCAAGATTCTGCCAATGTTCTCTGCTAGCTAAGCCCTCATGGGACTTAGAAGATTCGCTTTCGCTCCATAATAAATTTCAGCACAGGAGTTTTAAACTTACATTGGTAACCGCATGTCCAGCCTCAGCCTTTCCAGATAGGCAGCTATTCTCCTCTGAGGTTTCCCATGATGCTCTCAGTGGGACCTATCAACTAGCCCTGCTTTTCTCAGTCTGGGGGTCCTTCCTCTTCCACTCCTTTTGCCTCTTCTTTGAGAAACTCTCTTCTTTCTTTTTCCCTGGGAACTTAACATCTAACATTATTTCCTCAAGAGTTTGGGTTTTACAGGGTTAATTTAACACTAATGAATATCTTAATGAATTACCTTATTAAAAGTGCTAGACTCTCATTCTCTCGCTCTAGAAATAAGCTATTTTTTTTTCAGGGCCTATGTGTGCAACTAAGTGAGATCCTGCTTTGATACCCCAAGGCAGAGTCAGCCTGGCTGAGGTTGTGGTGGCCCTTCTGACCAAATTCAGAATCAGACTGTCTGCTGTGTGGAAGCCTCTTGCCTCTCCCTTCCAGACCTTCCTCTCTTCATTTCTTGCCTAGGTGTGTTAGACCCTTTCCTGCTTTCTTGAATTTTACTTCACTCTTTCTTTTTCCCTCCCTCTGTCTCATGAACCCCAGAGCGAATGAGATTGTGGTCCATGTATGAATTCAATGGGCAGACATATTTGTTTGGTTTCCACTGGGGGGAAAACTGTACAGTGTGCATCTAATTTGAACTAGTGGTCAATATTTAACATTTGGAAATTTCACATAAGCATCTCTATTTCCAACTTCTCTGAAAATTCGAAAGATCTGGCCACACTGGGCCCACATTTGTGGCAAAAAATGAGTTGGAGTCCTTATAAAATTATGCTAAGTGAAAGAAACAAGTCACAAAAGACCAGTATTGTATGATTTCATTTATATAAAATATCCAGAATAGGCAAATCTGTAGAGGTAATGAATTAGTGGTTTCCCAGGGCTGGGCATTTGGCGGGAAATGGGGAGTGACTGCTAAAGGGCACATGGGATTTCTTTTGGGGAATGAGAATGTTCTAAAAGCAATTGTGATAATGGTTATACAAATGTCAGTATACTAAAAATAATGGAATTGCACATATTAAATGTGTAAATTACATGGTATGTGAATTATATCTCAGTACACGTTTAATTTTTTTTTTAAGTGGGTTGGGGTTAGGTAGCATGTACCTTCTTTAGATGGGTACCTGACATAGTCTCCATAGTTCCATATTGACTGCCCTACACTGGGAACCAGCTGACTTCTTTGATTTTGGCCTCTGTTGGCATTTGACATTTTAGCCTCAGTTCATATTTATGAGCATTTTCCTTTTTCTAGTACCTTTATCATGATAAGTTCTCTTTTCTTATCCTTTTCCTCATGAAAATTACCTTTACTGGTCATCCTAGAGCACATCTCCTATAATATTTTTTGACATGTAGTTGTCAAGTTTCTGACAAAGAAATGTATTTCCTTATTAGTAACAATATTGCTATAAAATTATACCTTATCAAACCAAACTTTCTTATAAATACAACCTGGATTCTGGGTTTCATAAACAAATACAGTGCACTATGCCAACCGAAGAATAACAGGAAGTACTTTATGACCCCACATTATCTAACAATTCTCCCCTAAACATCCCTGTAGCATGACCAGGCAGGAGATGCTGCAAGACTGGGGACAGAGCTGCAATCCCTGGCATTTTTAAACAGCTTGTTGATGCACTGGGCTTGTGAGAAAACCAACATTACACTGAAACTCTTAGGGATACTCTAAATTGGTGGATTACATGGTCGCTTGATTAAGTTTGGGTTATGTAAACAGTGGAGTGTTTAGATTTAGGCTTGGCTGTTGGAGTCTAGGCAGCTGTTTGTACTTAAGTCCAGCTAGAAGTCTTGTTAATCAAAGAACTGACTGATTTCTTTCTTTCTCCCACCCCTGCCTGCTTCTTTTTTTTGTACCTGTGTTGTTTTTCCCTCTGTTCAAACCCTTTGGGCTCAGGACTGTAGGTAGGCAGAGGCAGAGCATTTTGAATGTTTCTCTGAGGACCAGGAACTTATTTTTTTGATTACATAGTGATGTGCCCCACAGATCTCCCTCACTGTGAGGTAATCACTTCATTTATCCAAGTTCTACAAAGCCTTTATTATTTCGGTTAGTTCATATTTTTGAAGCTAAGTCATCAGTTTGATGCGTTTGTTGTAAAATGTGGTTTAACAGCTTGTTAGCACATTTATTTTTTTTTTTTAATGGAATCCAAAGATATTTCATGCTTGAGCAGCAGTGGATTTAAGAGCCGATGAAAAGCCCCACGAGCTGGGCGCAGTCAGCACAAAACAATGCGGGCAACATTGTGGAGCCTACGCAGAGCTACCCCCAGCAGTGGCGTGCGGGTTTCTTGAACTTTAAGTTACTTTTTTTGCTTTTCTTTTTCCCTGACAGTGCCTCATAAATAACCCATGTTGCCTTATGCGTGTTGGTTTCAGATTGTCTAGGATGTACTAGATCATTTGAGCAGTCTGCGTTCATGTGGTTTTTCTCCCCCCTGAAGATGATTCGATTCTGTTTTGTCCACAAAGGGGAGACGTGGATTGCTGTTTTCTGTCCTCCAAATGTGGCTTTGTAAAGCTGTCTCAGAACTAACGGGTTGGAACTGAAAACTATTATGGAACTTGGTGAATGTCAGCGAGCCTTTGAAAAGTAAAAGCTGGGAAGCAACAAACTCTTTCCACAGTTCCATCCCAAATACAAACGAGGTCATTTTCTTGGGAGGCAGCAAAAGTGAGCATTCTGTGTTTGACCAAAGACAACCTTTTGGTTGAGGTTTTGATTATCCAGGGATGAAATGGAGGCAAATGGTCTTCTTTGCCCAAATCCAGACCTACCTTTGTACCAGGCTAGGTATTTGTTGGATTGAAAGGAGTGCAGCCCTTGGAGAGCAGTTTCATGGAACTGGAATTGGTAAAAATGGGCTTTCTGATTATATCTTATATATTATTATTAGAATGTATTATTACCTATTAGATCTATATCTAATATAGATCTAATATAATATATTACATTATAATTAGATTATAATATATTAGATTATAATTATAATTAGATTATAATAATATATTAGATCTATATTATTATATCTAAAATGTTTTATCTTATCAGCCTTCCCATTTGCATGTGTGTGTTGTCAGTTCATAAACCAGATTACAGTGATTTTTTACCATTCAAGTCAGAACTCTTATATTTCATTTATATTCCAGAAAGTAGAGATTAAAGAAAAGTATTGAGAAGAGAAGGCAAATTTCTTCTTACATAATAATACCTGTGGTTCTCAAATTGAAGTGACAGCTGATATAGTGCTTAGAGCCTAAATTTTATTTTTATCTGTCTCTCTAGAAAGAGATACTGAAACACTTACATAAGGGAAAGAGAGGAGACCATATGTGAAAAATTATCAACTACTTTGCCAGTGATTACCTAACAATGAATAAGATCCACCTTTCCAATCTGCCCACACCTCCAATGTCTCTTTGAGGTTGAGAACGTAAATCGTAACCCCTGTGTGAGGCAATCTCACTTTCGTAAAGAAAGAAAAAAGACTGCTGTTAATGACAATGGTGCTCATGTACATCAAGATTACAAAGGCTGGTCTTGGAAGGGACCTTTGTATGAACTACTCCAACTATCTGATTTTGTAGACAACAAGGCTGAGACTAAGAAACTTGTTTCTGACTTTTGGCTATTGTGAATGGGGGGCTTTGAATATTCACATGCAAGTTTTTATCTGAATACCTGTTTTCAATTCTTTTGAAGTAGGATTGCTGAGCCATATATGTTAATTCTATCTTTAACTTATTGAGGAACCTCCAGATTTTTTCTACAGTGGGTGTACCATTTACACGCCCTCCAGCAATGTACGAGGGTTTCGATTCTCCACATGCTCAGTAATACTTGTTGTTTTTCCATTTTTTGTTTATTACAGCCAAGTAGCCATATCCTAGCGAGTGTGAGGTGGTATCTCATTGTGGTTTTGATTTTCATTTCCGTAGTGACTAGTGATGTTGCGTATCTTTCCATGTACATGTTTATCATCTCTATATATTCTTTAGAGAAATGTCAATCATTTGCCCATTTTTTTTTTGTTTTGTTTTGTTTTGTTTTTTTTTTGAGACAGGGTCTCGCTCTGTCGCCCAGGCTGGAGTGCGGTGGCACAATCTCGGCTCACTGCAAGCTCCGCCTCCCGGGTTCACGCCATTCTCCTGCCTCAGCCTCTCCGAGTAGCTGGGACTACAGGCGCCTGCCACCACGCCCGGCTAATTTTTTGTATTTTTAGTAGAGACGGGGTTTCACCGTGGTCTCGATCTCCTGACCTCGTGATCCACCCCCCTCGGCCTCCCAAAGTGCTGGGATTACAAGCGTGAGCCACCGCGCCCGGCCATTTGCCCATTTTTTAATGGAGTTGTTTTCTGTTGTTGTTGAGTTGTAAGACTTTCTTATATTTTTTGGATACTAGACCCTTTCCAGATATATGATTTGCAAATATTTTATCCCATTCTGTGGATTGTTTTTTACTCTTTTGATAATGTTTTATAATGCAAAATAATGTTTAATTTTATGAAGTTCAATTTATTTTTTTTTCTGTTGTTGCTTGTGCCTTTGGTATGATACCTAAGAAACCATTGCTAGATCCAAGGGCTTAAAGATTTATCTCTATGTTTTTTTGCTAAGTGTTTTATGGTTTTAGCTCTTATATTTAAGTCTTTGATTCATTTTAAGTTAATTTGTGCATATAATGTGAGGTAAGGATTTTTCGCATGTGGATATCCATTGTCCCAGCACTGTGGAAGAGACTGTTCTTTCTCCGTTGACTGACCTTAGCACACTTGCCAAAAATCATTTCACCATGGTTAGATGAGTTTTTCCTGAACTTTCCATTCCATTCCATTGATCTATATGTCTATTCTGCCAGTATGCAGAAATTCAGTTTTGTTTTTCTCTTTATCTGAAGTTATTTAGAAATTATTTTTTAAATTTTAAATTGAAGGGATTTTGTGAGCAATATCTGTGTTAAACTAAATTTTTCTTTCACTGATCAAAGAGAATGCAGATGTGCATATGATCATTTCATTTTCTTTGGAATTCAGCAACTTCATTATGTGTTGCTTGTTTTTCCTGGAACAAGTCTTTTCAAAGCAGCGGATTCATATCCTTCTTTCAAGCAAGTTTTCTTCTATTACATCTTTCTTCATTTTTTGTTTTTTTCTTATTCTCTTCATCAGAGAAATTATGTGTGTATGATATATCTTCTGTCTCAACTTCCACTGTTTTAGAAACTTTGCTCTTTTTACTTGTGTGATTTCATCAAGCTTTTCTTGTAGTCACAGTTTTTTGAAAATTGTTTTTTGATACCTTTTCTTGCTTCAAGTGTGGATTTCATCATTGTAATGTATGTGTGTATATCTGTCTATCTGTCTGAACATATTTATAGTGGCTGTTTTGAATTCTTTGTTAAGTCAGACATCTAGATCCTTTACCAAGCTATTTCTGCCTGTGTTTTTCTGTGTATGTTCTGTTTCTTTGTATGTCTCTTTTTTTTTTTTGGAAAACTGGGTATTTAGATAATATATTTTAGCAACTGTGGATATTGATTCCTCCTGCAGGGCATTTTATTTTTATTGTTGTTCTTTGCTTATTTATTTGTTTGATAACACGTCTGGACTATTTTACTGATGTCTATTCCTCCTTCTCTACTGTGAGGCCTCTGATATTGCTCCTTAGAGGGCACAGCCTTTGGTACACACACAGTCACCTTCTGGTGAAAGTTGTTTTACAAGAGCTTTTCTTAACTATCTCTTTCCCTGCTCGCTCTGTTAAGCTATTGGCTTTTATTACTATCATACCCAGCTGTTAGGCATCTCTAATTGCCATCGGATTGCTCTATTGTTATCACCAGTGTCCTGGGACATAGATTAATCCATAGTCTCATCCAATCAAACTTGAATCTATTTGCAGGGTTAGGTTATAGGCCAATCTTTGAGGTTTGCTCTGACCACAGTAGGGGACTTCTTGGCTGTTTCTCTAGTTGTCTCTGATAATCTATCTGGCTTATAGTTTAGTGTGTTGCTCTCAAGAAGTTAAAACTTTACAATCAAAGTCTTCTCTGTTTGTGAAAGTGCCCTTAGGCTTGAACTTCCCCATACGCTGTTTTATATAAAGTCAGTTCCTTTGGGGAGAGGTTAGGTGTTCTCTGTTCTTATGGCCATCCTCTCTCCCTGGGAAATATCTCTGAGCTACTGCTCCAGAGAAGGTGGTGGGGACAATGGCTCTTTCTTCTCTTGGAGTAATATTCCTGATTTAGTAGCAATAAATAGCTGTTAGTCTTCTTAGCTAGCTTCTCGCAGTGTGGAACCTCTATACTGTGAGTGAGCAGGAATGAGGGTGATAGGGGTCCTGGTAACCTCAGCCTGCTGAGCCTCAGGCAGAGCTTCTGTCCTGTGAGTGGGGCCTGGGTGAAAGAAGGGAGCATGTGACCTCTTGGCTGCACTAGCCTGAAATTTAGCCTCTGTGACATGAAATTGGGAGAGGATGGGAAATACTGGTAGTCTGGTCCTACTGGGGAGATACAGTAACCCTTTACGGGTAACTGAAGCTTCTGTCATACTGAACTGGGAGTAGGGAGAGAGAGAACTGGTCATGGCTCAAGTGCCTCAAATTCTCAGTGTTCTTGCCAAGATTTAGTAGACTTTTAAAATGTTTATTCATTTTCTGCATGCCCTTAAAACAATTTTCAAAGACTTTAAGTTAAAAAATAATAATTTTCACCAATTATGGTTGTTTGGCTAGGGAGCAGATCTGTGGAACTTCTCATGCCTCCATTCTCTCTCTATTTTTTTCTTTTTTAATCTTCTTTTTAAAAGGCTTCCTTTTTACTTCCTCCTGTTATTCGAATATTTATGTTTTGTGCTATTCTTTATTTATAATTTGTCTTACTATGGCAATCTGTTTGTTTGTTTGTTTCCTTAGTTTCTCCTAGGTTGTGTGTGCTTCCTCTGTCTCTGGCTGACATTCCTTCCCTTGTTTTTGCATCGTGGTTTCTGCTCATAAGTCCATAACTGGTTCTTTTCTCTTTGTTACTTATCCTTGAAAGGGTCAGGCTGTTTTCTATTGTGTTTCGGGGTAGAAAGGAAGTTTGAACAGCTTGAAATTTCTATTTGAATTTGTTTTTTTTTAAACACTTTACCAAATCTTTTTTTTTTTTTTTTTTTAATCCTTGGCACAGCCCTTTCCATTTCTGGGTAACTCACAGTAGTACATATTTAGTCACACTCCCTGTGCTGAAACCTAGTGATGACTTTCTTTTCTCCTTCTTGGCTGTGTCTCACCTCCAGCAGTCTCTCTGGGCTCCCAGGATAGGTCATAGACAATTAGAAATAGCATATGTATTTGTCCTTCAACTTCACCTCTCCTGCTGTTCATTGGTTTCAGGTTGGGTCCTTTGAGGGACATCATTTGCCTTTTCCCATGCCCAGTCCATAGAGTTTGATTTTACTACTAGCAAAGAACCACAAGACAGGCCTTTCAATATTGTGCCACATTAAGCAGGAAACCTGTCTCCTGATCAGTGTCTGAAGGGTTCTGTGTCGGCTCTAACAGTGTTCTGCTTTGGAATCCAAATAGCACTGTTTGTGGGCACATCTACCTTGTAGTTTTCATTTTTGGCAGGTTTCTTTTCCTTATTTCACTGAAAATGAAATTAGTTTTTAAAAAGTCTCTTACTGTTTCTTTTCAGCATATATAATGAAGTAGAAAAATGCTTTTCATCCTCCATGTTTAACCAGTTAGGAATTTTATTCATATCTATTTTGGTAACTGATGTATTTGATCAATTTTCTAATGTCTTGTTTGTGTTTAAAAATGTGCTCTCTTTTTTTGATGTTTTCTCGTTTCTTTTTATATACTGCCTTTAATATGACTGATACAGTTTTTTTTAGTGTTTGAGGTTTATATATACATATGTTTCTTTTCTCTTACACATTTCATCTGAGTTACTTAAGACTTTTTCTATTGATCTTAGTGTTAATATCAATTATCTCTCTTAATAGACAAAGCCTCTAGCAATCTTCTATTATTTTCCCCTTAATCTCTCTCCTATTTTCTATATCTTGTTCAAATCACCTTGTAATTAGAATTTAGATTCACTTGAGAGAAAACATCACAGACAGATATTTTGAGTTTGGGTTGTACTGCATCTAATATGCTTCTTTGAGTAATTCTCTTCACCAACTGCACCAGGCGAAATACTCATGACTCTTATTTGTTTGTTTGTAAATTGAAAATTGGAATACTTCAAAGAAAGTTGTGTTCACAAAATTTGAGTACTCAGATGTTTCTGGGTACTTAAGAGCAAGGAGGTCAATCTCTATTCATTTAGGATGAATCTGTAACTTTTGAGACATGCAGCATTACAGCTGGCTGCTTCTTTACCTTACTGGCAATACATGTTGAATAAATTAGTAAAAAAAAATCAATTGCATAGGAAATTTAAGTCAATACAAATTAAGTGCTTTCTTTCTGCATATCTCTTTGCCATAGAACTTAACATTTGGTTCTGCCTATGATTTGATATTTTTCACTATTTTTGATACATAGACATTTTGGTCAGTTTTCTTTTTTTTTTTTTTTGAGACGGAGTCTCATTCTGTCACCCAGGCTGAGGTGCAGTGGCATGATCTTGGCTCACTGCAACTTTCACCTCCCGGGTTCAAGTTATTCTCCTGCCTCGGCCTCCCAAGTAGCTGGGATTACAGGCATGCACCACCACACCAGCTAATTTTTTATATTTTTGGTAGAAACAGGGTTTCACCATGTTGGCCAGTCTGGTCTAGAACTCCTGACCTCAAGTGATCCGCCCGCCTCGGCCTCCCAAAGTGCTGGGATAACAGGCGTGAGCCAGCGCACCCGGCCTTGTAAAAGAGATAAATACTTTCTTTTTTAGCTAATAAGCTTGAGCAAACTAAGCCAGGTGGATAAGATGGTAGTCGGGCGTAAATTATATAATTCCCTGTAACAAGACAGACCCTGAGAAGGAAATATAAACTGCCAGGAGAGGTTATATCATGGAATAGCGTTGAAATTAGAATTAGGTCATTTGTTATTGGGGCCTAATTCTGGTATTTCCTAACCTTGTATCATTGGATAAGATCTTTCATCACACTAAACCTCTGTTCTAATTTGTAAATTGATGATAATAATACCTAGTTTACAAGGTTACTTTAAAGAGTATGTGAGATAATATATGTGAAAGCACTGAGCCAGAGACTAATCACTAAACGGTAATTGATCACAAAATTATTAGAAAAGGCCCAGGCACGTACGTCGGCACATAAAACTTGTAAAAGTTATAATGGGCTGGGCATGGTGGCTCACGCTTGTAATCCCAGCACTTTGGGAGGCCGAGGGGGGCGGATCACGAGGTCAGGAGATCGAGACCACGGTGAAACCCCGTCTCTACTAAAAATACAAAAAAAAATTAGCCGGGCGTGGTGGTGGACGCCTGTAGTCCCAGCTACTCGGAGAGGCTGAGGCAGGAGAATGGCGTGAACCCGGGAGGCGGAGCTTGCAGTGAGCCAAGATCGCGCCACTGCACTCCAGCCTGGGCGACAGAGCGAGACTCCGTCTCAAAAAAAAAAAAAAAAAAAAAAAGTTATGTTATAATGTAACAACAAATAAGGATTATTTCTATCTATATGGCTAATTTTGTAGTGTATAGATGGGTGGGATGCTAGTTGCCTAAACACCATTTAGCTACCCTTTTTCTTTTTCTAATAGAATCTTAATATTATTGGGGGTGGCAATGTACTTAACTGAAATTCTACATTTCACAGTCTCCCTTGCAGATACAGGTGACAAATAAAATCTAAAATGATTGTTATTGGTAGGACTTTTGGAAAATGTTCTGTAGAAGGGGCTGACAAAACTGGGACATGTACCTGTTTTTCCCTAACTCCCTTTCTCCTTTCTGCTGCCTGGAATACAGATGTGATGGCTAGAACTACAGCGAAAATGTGATGGTTATGGTCATGTGATGTTGATGGAAGCCAGTGTTAAGTATGGTGAAGCTGAGAGATCGACAAACAAATAAGCAAAAATCCTTGGGTTTCTCAAAATCGTTGCTTGATGTACCCCTGGGTTTATTTTACATGACAGAAAAATAAGCCTGCATCTTGTTTAAGCTACCATGATTTGTGTTTTCTGTTATTTGTAGCCAAAAATGATCCAAATTGATTTGAGTTTCTTCTGAAACACATACACACACAAGTGAATTGAGGGTGTTTTTATTATTTAATATCTTTTTTAAAAAAAAATAACAGATCAAATGGACTTCAGACGGAAGGAGAAACACTTGGCTGCATTTTAAAGTAAATGGTTATTCTAATTTATGTGAAAATAATTTTTAGTACACATTTGCACTCCAACAATTAGTGTGTACCTCTTCTTCCCTGTTTACATTGCTGCTCATATTTTCTCTTTGTTTAATATTTCCATTTTCTCCATTGACACTCTTTTTCCCAAAAAGTTGCTAGAAACTCACAGTTGGCTATGTCTTTCCTCTGATTGATCTGTCAGGGTAGTGGCCTCCCAGTGGAATTGCAAATTTATAACAACAGCTTCTCCAGACCTTTTCTGTTCAGCTCAGGGTTTCCTATGGCTATTGGAGACTGTGAGGCTACAAAATAATGGGGCGTTGTGCACAGGACCGCAGTAGAAGTTACACAAGAGCTTATGTGTCTTTACCATGTCCATCATTTCCCATCGAACAAGGGGAGGACAGCTGTTTCTTGGTGTGTTAAAATTGTCTTCTAAGACTATAAACTTATAATGCTTCTGTGATCTCGTGATCCAGAAACCATCCCTGTTATTGTTTTCTCCACACTTCAGTCAATATAGAGAAATGATTATTCAAGGCCTGATATATTTTAAAGAGATTGAATGCGTTTCCTTGTCACTATTTACTGAGTATCTACTTCATCCCAAGCTCTGTGATGTGTAATTATGCAGCATAGTTTGGATAATGTGCTTTGGAGCTTGCAAACTTACTGTCCTTTTATGGACTCATCTTTTCACATCTCTTCAAGTCTTATCTATTTCATGCATTGTATCTGTTTTATTTAGAGTCAGTTGTTACTAAAAAAATAAAACGAATGAAACAACTGATCTGGAGGAAACAAACACAATACATGAAATAGATAAGACTTGAAGAAATGTGAAAGGATAGTGATTCCAAAAAAGAATAGTAGAGATTAAAAAGAATTTTTGAAAATGAAAAGCTAAAAATCCCCTAAACTTCCTTATCAAACTAAAAAGCCTAGGAAATGGATAAATAACAAGGCAAAACACTGTGGAGTAAGAATTAGTCATCTGGAAGATGGAATTGAGGAATTTCTTCCCCAACAAAATGGAGAAGAAATATATGAGAAAAGTGAGAGATAAATGATAGCTCAACAAAATCTAATTTCAATCTGAGAACAAAAAGAGAGAGAAAAAGAAGGAGAAGAGAAACTCAAGGAATTAACAGAAGAAAAATTATTGGAACCAAAGCAATATTTAAATCTTCAAATTAAAATAACCCCCATGTAACTTTGAAGAATAGTGAAAAGTTATAGAAATATTCAGATGAAATGTATAAATTCCAGGGATAAAGGGAAGACCCTAAACATGTTCCCTTACAAGAAGAAAAAGTTTTTATGTGCCAGTTTCTCTGACTTATCTCTATGGTACTCGTTAATTGGCCATTGGACCTATATATCTCATTTCTTTTCGTTCATAATTTCCATTTTTATTTTTCTCTATGTTCTTTGAAATTTCCTCAACTTTATCTTCAAGTTCTTCTATTATTTCGATGTTTTAAAATCCTAAGCATTTTTATTGCTCTTCATTTCTTCATAGCATTTTGTTCTTATTTTATGGATGAACAATCTGTCATTATAAATTCAAATGTTGCTGCTGATAAATTCTCCTTTGTTCTTGGAGTAACATCTCAGCTTCCAGGGTTGGACTTTCTGCGTGTTTGTCTTTGTAGTCCTTATTTGTGATGTTGATTTTATGCCTATTCATTGAGAGAATGAAAGTCTAGATTTATGATTCCAGGCTGTGGATGTAAGTTTCCTGCTATGTAGGTAGATCTGTTTCCAATGTACCTCTTCCATGAGTGGCAAGGCTGCATGGGACTACAGTCATTCCCCAGTGTCTGTGGGGGATTGGTTCCAAGACTTCCTGTGGACACTATAATCTACTTATGCTCCAGACCCTATATAAATGGTGTAGTATTTGCATATAACCTCCGCAAACCCTCCTGTATATGTTAAATAATGTCCAGATTACTTATAATACTGAATACCATGTAAATGCTATATAAATAGTTGTTCTATGAATTGTTTAGGGAACAATGACAACGAAAAAAGTCTACATATGTTCAGTCTAGATGCAATCTTTTTGGAACATTTTCCATCTGTGCTGGGTTAAATCCATGGATGTGGAACCCATGATACCGAGGGATGCCTGTATTATGTACATCTATATAGTGTGTCAACAGTGTGGTTCTATCTTGACATGAGCGGATGGGATAAGCCACCTCTCAAGCCCCCAGTAACCCAAATGGCAGAGTAAGTGTATTAAGGGATTTTTTTTTCACTGGAGCATCAACATTCATAATAAAAGCTCAAGTTCTTCCCATATGATCCATTCAATTTCTATAGAGAACCTCCCCCAACGCCACCTTTTTTTGGTGCTGAACATTGGATCTCCCATCTTTGACAGGGTGACAATATTTTCAGCTTTACATGTACAGAATCGTGTTCCCTTGATAGGATGGTTTCTATTTCCACAACAGTTACCTCATAGCCTGTTCTGCATAGCTTGCTTCCTTTCTAATTTTTTAATTGTGGTAAAATACATATAACATAAAATTTACTATATCAACTATTTTTAAGTATATAGTTCAGTAGTGTAAGGTACATCCATATTGTTATGCAACCAACTTTCAAAACTTTTTCATCTTGGAAAACTGAAACTCTACACCCATTAAACAGCAACTTCTCATTCCGCCTCCGTGAGCCCTTGACAAGCACTATTCTACTTTCTGTTTCTATGAAATTGACTACACTACATGCCTAATGTAAGTAGAATCACACAGTGTTGTGTGTGTGTGTGTGTGTGACTGGCTTATTTCATTCAGCATATGTCCTCAAGGTTTGTTCCTGTCATAGCATGTGTCAGAATTTTCTTCGTTTTTTAATGCTGAATAATATTCTGTTGTTTGTATATTCCACATTTCGTTTATCCATTCATTAGTTAATGGGCATTTGGGTTACTTCCTATTTTTGGCTATTATGAATAATGCTGCTATGGACATAGGTGTGCAAATATCACTTCAAGACCCTGCTTTCAATTCTTTTCAATTTACAGAAGTGTAAATACTGGATCATATAGTAATTCTATTTTTATTTTTTTGAGAAACTGCCATGCAGTTTTCCATAATGGTTGCACAATTTTACATTCCCACCAACAGCGCGCAAGGCCTCCAGTTCCCCAGATCCTCATCAACAATTGTTTTCTCATTTTAAAATGTATATGTATAATATAATACAATTATATTTTATATATGTAATATATATACAATATATATTATTATATAGTAGCAGTTCTCATGGGTATAAGGTGATATCTCCTTGTGGCTTTGATTTTTATTTCCCTAATGATTGGTGGTGTTGAGCATCCTTTCATATGTTTGTTGGCTGTTTGTGTACCATCTTTAGGTAAATAGCTATTCAAGATCTTTGCACATTTTAAAAATCAGTTTGTTTTGGGTTTTGTTATTTGTTCATTTTGGGATTTTTATTTTTATTTTTTGGAGGTTGTCAGTTATAAGAGTTCTTTATATATTCTGGATAGTAGCCCCTTATCTGATATATGATTTGCAAATTTTCTGCAGAATGGATATTTTCTCCCATTCTGTAGGTTGCCTTTTCATCCTACTGATTATGTCCTTTGATGCAGACATTTTAAATTTTGATGTAGCCCAATTTATCTATTTTTACTTTTCCTACCTGTGCTTTTGGTATCTTATGCAAGAAGTCACTGCCAAATGCAATGTTACAACATTTTCCTACTGTGATTTTTTTCTAAGAGTTTCAAAGTTCGAAGTCTTACATTTAGGTCTTTAATCCATTGTTCGTAAACTCTTATAGATGATATAAGCGTCAAATTTCATTATTTTGTATGTGGATATTCGTTTTTCTTATGACCATTTGTTGAAGGCTGTCCTTTCTCCACCGAATGTTTTTGGATGGACTTTGAAAAGATTATTCTCAGTGAAAGAAGTCAGCTGCAAGAGACTGCATATTATGTGATTTCATTTATATGAGATGTCTAGAATAGGAAAATATATAAAAGTAGATTAATGGTTGTGAAGGTCTAGGGAGGGAATAAATGGATTTACTGCTAATTAGATGATGCTAATTGTGTAGTGATTATTTATATTATAATAATATAATTATATAATTTATATAATTTATAATATATTCAGTGAATATATTAAAACATTTGAACTTTACACTCTAAATCAGAGTATGTGAAAAAATTTACATACCTGTGAATTATATCTTAATAAATGTGTTAAAAAGAAAGGATACCAAAATCTATGCATACTTAGTTTTATATTCCATCCTGTGGAACTCATGTATACGAAAAGTAGGCCTTTTGTATAAACAGGCTTTAGATTACATAATTACTGTATTTTGGATCCTCATTTGGTTGAAAAAATCCACTTATAAATGAACTTGTGCAGTCCAAACCTATGTTGTTCAAGGGTCAACTGTATATACATATGATGGAATATTATTCAGCTTTAAAAAGAAAGAACTCTTACCATTTGTGATAATATTGATATTTCTTGAAAACATTATGCTAAGTTAAATAAGTCAATCACAGAAGGATAAATACTGCATGATTCCACTTATAAGGCATCAAAAAAATCAAACTTATAGAAGTAAAAAATTGAATGGTGGCTGACAGAGGATGGGAGAGGTAGAAATGGGGAGTTGTTCAATAGGTGTAAGTTTACAGCAGTGCCTATAATTAGCAATATCATATTACGCATTTATAAAAGCAGATGGTCACAAGAAAACTTTTGGAGGTGATGAATATGTTTACTACCTTGATTGTAGTGATATTATTATAAGTGTATTCATATGTTCAAACTCATCAAATTGTTTATGTTAAATATGTGCAATTTTTTAAAATATATCAGTTATACCTCAATAAAGCTGGGGGAAAATAGAATAAAAAAAAGACACATATAGAGAAAATGTAAAATGGAGATAAAATCCAAGTATGTAATGATAATATTAAATGTAAATGGATTCAACAGTCCAATCAAAGGCAGATATTTAGACTGGATTAAAAAATAATAAACAGGATCCAACTGTGTGCTATCTGTAAGAAGCACACTTTAGATTAAAAATAGCTTAAAATTAAAATGAAAAAAGTTACATTATTCAAACAACAACTATAAGATACATGGAGTGAATGATTGTTAGCCTGGTAATTTATATCAGATAAAATAGATAATAAAACAAAAATGTGCCTAGAAATAAAGAGGGACACTGGTATGGTTTGGCTGTGTCTCCACCCAAATCTCATCTTGAATTGTACTTCCATAATTCCCATGTACTGTGGGAGGGACCCAGTGGGAGATAATTTGAATCATGGGGGCGGTTTCCCCCATACTGTTCTCATGACAGTGAATAAGTCTCATGAGATCTGATGGTTTCATCAGGAGTTTCTGCTTTTGCATTTGCCTCATTTTCTCTTGCTGCCACCATGTAAGAAGTACCTTTCGCCTCCCGCCATAATTCTGAGGCCTTGCCAGCCATGTGGAAATGTAAGTCCAATTAAACCTCTTTTTCTTCCCAGTC
Source organism: Hylobates moloch (assembly GCF_009828535.3). Classification (NCBI taxonomy): domain Eukaryota; kingdom Metazoa; phylum Chordata; class Mammalia; order Primates; family Hylobatidae; genus Hylobates; species Hylobates moloch. The sequence continues at coordinate 54,704,965 of NW_026652296.1, read as the reverse complement.
TTGGGTATGTCTTTATCAGTGGCGTGAAAACAGACTAATACAGACACGTTACAATGATACAAGGGTAATTCATCTTGAAGATATAACAATTACATACATTTATGCATCTAACAACAGAGCCCCCAAATACATAAAGCAAAAACTGACAGAATTGAAGGAAAAAATAGGCAATTCAACAATAAAAGCTGGAGATTTCAATAACCCACTTTCAATAATGGACAGAACAAGTAAGCAAAAGATCAACAGAGTATAAACAATTTGAATAACAGTGTAACTAGACCCAACAGATATCTGTAGAACATTCTACTCAAATACAGAATACATAGTCTTCTAAAGCACATATGGAACATTCTCTACAATAGACCATGTGATCAGCCATAAAACAGATATCAATAGATTGAAGGTTAGAATCATACCAAATACATTTTCTGACCACACAGGAATTAAATTAGAAATCAATAAGAGAAGGAAATTCAGGAAATGTACACATATGTGAAAATTAAACAACACACCCCTAAATAACTAGTGTGTCAAAGAAGAAAATCCAAGATAAATTTTAAAAATTGACATAAATAAAAACAAAACCACAATATACCAAAATGTATGGTATACAGTTAAGAGGAACTCAGATGGAATGTTATTGGTATAAATGCAAATATTTTAAAAAGTCAATAACTTCATCTTCCACCTTAAGAAACTAGAAAAAGAAGAGCAAATTAAACCCAGAGCTAGCAAAAAAGGAAACAATAAAGACTAGAGAAGAATTAGACAACAGAAAAAAACCATGAAACAAAAAAATTAATTCTTTCAAAAGATCAACAGATTTAACAAATCTTTCTTTAGACTGACAAATAAATAAGAGAAGACTCAAATTACTAAAGTCAGGAATAAGAGGGGACACAACACTACTGACCTTACAGAAATAAAAAGGATTGTCAAGGAATCCATAGGCAATTCTATGCCAACAAATTAAGTAGTTGAGATCAAATGGACAAATTTTTAGAAAGACACAAACTATCAAAACTGACTGAAGAAGAAATAGGAAATCTGAATTTATGTATAAAAAGTTGTATTATTAAATTTTAAAACACTTTCCACAAAAAAATTCCAAATTCACCAGTTGGCGTCACTGGGGAATTCTGCTAAGCATCCAAATAATAAAAACCAATCCTTCACAAGCTTTTTCAAAATATGGAAGAAATGGGAGCACTTTCCAACTCATAAGGCCAGGCCACTATTACCCTGATATTAAAGCCCGACAAAGATATTACAAGAAAAGAAAACTGTAACTTAATATTTCTTACGAAGATAAGTACAGAAAATCCTCAACCAAATACTGGCAAGCGAAATCCAACAACATATAAAATGCATTATACACCAAGACAAGGATTTCTCCCAGGAATGCAAGGTAATGGTTGCATCTGAAAACCAACTAATATGTACATTATATTAATAGAATAAAGACAAAAGTCACATGATCATCTCAATAGATGCAAAAACAAAATCTGACACATGGCAAAACTTATTCATGATAAAACTCAAAGAACTAGAGTTAAAATTGAACTATCTAGCCTTACAAAGGATGTCTACAAAAACCCCATAGATTATATTATATTTGATGGTGAATGACCAAATGTTTTCCCCCAAGATCAGAACAGGACAAGGATATTTATTCTCACCACATCTATTAACATCGTATTGGAATTTCTAGCTAGGTTAATTAAGAAAGAAAAAAAGGCATCCAAATTGTAAAAGAATATCTATTTGCAGTTGACATGATTTTGTACATAGAAAATCATAAGGAATTGATTAAAATACTATTAGAACTCATAAATGAGTTCAGCAGAGTTTCAGGATGCAATATTAATACACAAAAATCAATTTTATTTCTTTACACTAGTAATGAAGAATCCAAAATTAATATTAAGAAAACAATTCCATTTGTGGTATTGAAATACTATAGCATTGAATGAAATACAATTTTTTCAATGCTGTAATGTTCAAAAGAAATAGATTTGGCAAAAGATTAAAAACTTGTATGCTGAAAATTACAAAATATTGCTGAAAAATTAAAGAAGAGCCAATGAAATGTAAAGACATCTTGTGTTCACATATTAGAAGACTTAATATTTTTAAGATGGCAATATTCATTAAAGTAATTGAGAGACTGAATATAGCAATCCTAATAGGCTTTCTTATGAAAAAGAGAATCCCAGTTTGCTTTTCACAAAAATTGACAAACTCATTGTAAAGTTCACATGGAAATGCAAGAAATCTAGAATAGTCAATCCTATAAAAACAAAATTGAAGGACTCAAATTTCCAAATTTCAAAACAAAGCTATAGCAATTGAGACAGCATGTACTAGCTTAAGGTTATCTATCTATCTATCTATCGGCTATCTATCTATCAGCTATCTGTCTGTCCACCTGTCTGTCTTATCTATCTAAATGGAATAGAATCAAGGGTTTACAAATAAATCCTTATTATTTGTGCTCAACTGACTTTTAAACAAAGATAGCAAGGCAATTCAATGAAAAAAGAACAGTTTTTCAACGAACAGTCGTGGGAGAACTATATATCCACATGTAAAAATCATGAGGCTGTGTTCCTACCTCACAAAATATAAAAATTTAACTCAAAGTGAATCGTAGACCTAATTTGAGAGTGTGAACTGTAAATTCTTAGAAGAAGGTTTGGAATAAATATTTGTGGCCTGGATTCAGGCAATGATTTTTTAGATGTAACACCAAAAACACAAATGACAAAATAAAAAATAGGTTAATTGTACTTTATCATAATTAAAATCTTTTGTGCAGCAAAAATACAATCAAAGTGAAAAGACCACCACTGAATGGAAAAAAAAATTTCAAATCAAATTTGTAAAAAGAGACATGTACCTAGCATATATGGAGAGCTCTTACAATTCAATAATGAAAAGTAAGTTAAAAATAAGTAAATAATTTGAATAGACATTGCTACAAATAAGATATACAAATGGCTAATAAAAACATAAAAAGATGCTGAACATCATTAGTCATCAGAAAAATGCAAATCAAACCCACAAAGAGATCCCACTTTGAACCCATTAGCATAGCTAGAATAAGAAAAGATAGAAAATAATAGGTGTCAGAAAGAATATAGAGAGATTGAAACCATTATCCATTGCTGGTGGGAATGTAATATGGTGCAGTCACGCTTTAAAACAGTTTGGCATTTCCCAGAGTTATGATATAACCCAGAAATTCCATTCCTAAGTATATGCTTGAGAGAAAAAAAAAAATACTTCTATACAAAAACCTATACACAAGTGCTCAGAGTAGTAGTATTCCTGGTGGCCAAAATGTGGAAATAACCCAATTGTCTATCAACTGATGAACGGATAAACAAAATATGGTATATTCATATAATGAAATACTATTCATCAATAAAAAGTAATGAAGTACTGACATGACACAACATGAATATGAATCTTGAAAGCATTATGTAAGCTTTCAAGCTTACATAAGCTTGAAGCCCTTCACAAAACACCATATATTGTGTGATTCCATTTATATGAAGACTGAGAATAGGCAAATCCATAGAGACAGAAAGTAGATTAGTTGTTGCCAGAGGCTAGGGGAAAAAGATATGGGGAGCGACTGCCAGTGGACATTTTTTTTTTTTTAAATATGAAACGTTCCAAAATTGTATTGTGCCGATATTTGCACAACTCTGTGAATATACTAAAAACATTTCATTGTGTGGCTTAAATAAATGAATTTTATAGTATGTAATTGTATCTCAAATCTGCTTAAAAAAAGAAAATAGATCATGGAGGAATAAGATGAGATCAAGAGAGCAGATAAGTGTTAATTCATGGTTAGAAGCAGACGTACTTTTTTCGTAGTACCAGGTAAAAGGCATCTCTGAGGCTAATTTTACATAACCCTTTTTTTTCATGTGAAGATAATCATTGTTGATTTTAACTTGATTTAATTTGTATAAAAATACCCTGCGAGTTCCACAGTATAATTTTCCCTTAAGCCCTGTTCCCTTGAGTGATAACTTCTGCTGTGGTCATCGGTGTTTTGACCATGATCTGGACACAATCTCCTAGATGATCATATTCTTTCCTAGTCTACAAACATATCCCTGCATTGGCTTCATTATATTTTCCATCCGCCCTTTCTGCCTGAAATAACTTTGAGTCAGTCCTACCCACAGAATAGGATGTCCCACTGCGCGGACCAATAGAGGAGCTGTCTTCTGTGCTTGGAGCTGCACCTGTGCTGTTCCCATCATCTGGTGGTTGGAGGTATATCTGGGTATACGGCACAGATACCACATCTTCTAGAGTTATGACATCTCGTACAGTTCCTTTCTAGTCAGTAAGCAAGTATGAACACCTGGGATGACGTTAGGTCACTCTCTGCCTAATCCTTGCTTATTTAAAGAAGGCATTTTAAATATTGCCCAGTCTTCTTTTTTAATATCTTTCTGTTTTATTCAGATATCGGGGTAAAATGCTATGAAGGAGGAAGTAAAATTTAAATAAAAATTTAACAAATATTAGTAAGAGGAGAAAATGTCATTACTCTTCCAAGGAATATGGAACCTGAAAACAGGAAAGTAAAATGTTAAACACTTCCAACTCAGAGATGCCTCTGCATTTACAGCTCACTACGAAGGAGACATCTCGAGTTTTCCACAGGAAGACAGATTTACTACAAGGTAGTTAGTAAGTAGAAACAACTCCTTATTCGACTCTTTCTTCTAAGAAAGGTAATCAGATAATCAGAGGGTAGAAAAGTGCCACTCAGAAAGCAAAATGGAATGGACCAATTATTCTAAAGATAAAGGTGGTGGTTGTAAGCTGCTTCCAAACAAGTGACAAACAAGTGTTGAAAATATGCCTACCATATGACCTAACCATTCCACTCCATGACATTTATCCAAGGGAAAGGAAAGCCTATATTTATACAGAGGTTTTAAAATAAATGTTCAGAGCAGGTTTATTTGTGATTATGAAAAATTGGAAACAACCCAAGTGTCCATCAAGAGATGAATAGGTACACAAATCTTAGTATGTCCATACAATGTAATCCTACAGAAATAAAAGGGAATGAACTACTAAGACACATAACACACATATAAAGCTCAAAGTAAAATAAAAGAAACCAAACAAGAGTATATATCATATGATGGTGGGAGGACAGGGTGGAAAGATTGCAAAATGGCACAAGGAAACTTCTGAGGTAATGTGTGTGTTCACCATGTTGATTGTACTGATAGTTTTACAAATACAGTCATGTACCACATAGTAACTTTTGGTCAATGACAGACTACATATATGACATCTGTCTCATAAGATTATAATGGAGCCAGAAAATTTCTATTGCACAAATACTTACCATTATGTTACTATTTCCTTACACTAGTCAGTGCAGTAACATGCTATACAGGTTTGTAGCCTATGAGCAATAGGATATAATATATAGCATAGGTGTGTAGTAGGCTATACCATCTAGGTTTATGTAAGTATGTTCACACAGTGATGAAATTGCCTAAGGATGCTCTTCTCAGAATGTATCCTTGTTGTTAAATGATATGTGACTATATGTATATACATCAAAACTTTTCAATTGTATATTTAAAATATGGGTAACTTACTGGGTGTCAATTATACCTCAACAAAGCTGTATAAAAATAATGAATCATGCACCCTGGAGTGGTGGAATCTAGTTGCCCTCTTTACATGCTTAAGCTCATTACCATAATACCTGACTATTAATGAAATAATATGCATGTGAGAGAAACAGAAAGGGGCAACAACTTGGTGAAGCCACCACTGTAAAATAGCAATTAATGTCTGAAATGAACCGAAATTCACTGCAGTTAGATAACAAATATTTATCCACAAGTTAATTTTGAAATAATTCTTTCTATTAAATACTATGGAAAAGTACAAACTTAATAAAAAACATAGCTCACTGAATTTTCCTAAAGTGAGGAAACTTGTGTAAAGAGTAGGCAGATTAAGAAACAGAATATTAACATTCCAGAGGCCGCTTTTGCACTTCTTGCCAGAAACTATCCCCTCCCAAGGGGTACCCTGATTTCTAACACTATAGATTAGTTTGGTTGGTTTTTGAACTTTATCACTGGACTCATATGGCATGTCCTTTACAAAAAGGTGGCTTCTCTTGTTCAACAGTATGCCTGTAAGATTCATCCATGCTGTTGTGGGTGTGGCAACTGTTGATTTTAATGGCTGTACAGTATCCCAATGTATGTCTGTATTATTTATTTTTCTGTTCTACTGTTGATAGGTATTGGATTGTTGTCTTGTCTTGCCTATTATGAATGGTGCTTCTATAAACATGTATGT
>NW_026652296.1:54678042-54698196 GCF_009828535.3 Hylobates moloch | reverse complement strand
ATTACCATAATACCTGACTATTAATGAAATCAATGTGCATGTGAGAGAAACAGAAAGGGGCAACAACTTGGTGAAGCTACCACTGTAAAATAGCAATTATTTGGTCTTTGGCTCATTTTTTGACTTTTGTGTCCAGAAGCAATGAGCAGCCTATAACCAACTTCATTTGAACAAACAGTAAACAGATTCGTGTCTGCTGGGATATGGTCTTCCAGGATCCCCAGACCTGCTTTCACCAAACATGAAATGTCTGTTTACAAAATTCTGCTCTGTTAGATGGAACTTTTATTCCTCTCCCCACAAAAAGGCCAGATGTTTAAAATATCTCTGGAAAATAGGAAAAATAAATATTTAAGTAAAATTGTATTTCATCTTTAAACTGCTGTTTCAAATATCAGGAGAACTTGTTATGTCCTTTTGTACAAAAGGGAGTGGGGAAGCTGGGACATGTAACCTGAGGCTGAACCTCCAAAGCGCACACTGCATCAATTTATAGCTCACTGGTATGATGAATTGAGAGCTGATAGTGAAAAAACAGTATATGTTTGTGTATGTGTGTGAATATAGAAAATCTACAGCTAGCAGCAATATGTTATACATGTACACATATTGCTGTTAGCTGTAGGATAGACTTTTTAAAGAGCAGTTTCAGGTACACAGCATAATTGAGGGGAAGCTATAGAGATTTCTCATATATCGCCCGCCCCTACACTTGCACAGTTCCCTCCATTACCAACATTCCCACCAGAGTAGTATATTTATTACATTGACACATTATAATCACCCAAAGTCCACAGTTTACATTAGGGTTGACTCTTGGTATTGTGGATTCTATGGGTTTGGACAAATGTGTAATGACATGTATCCACCATTGTAGTGGATACATATGGAGTATTTCACTGCCCTAAAAATCTGTACTCTGCCTATTCATCCCTCTCCCCACCCCCCACCCTCTAGCAACTACTGATCTTTTTACTGTTTGCTTAGTTTTGCCTTTTTTCAGAATGTCATGTAGTTAGAATCATGCAGTATGTAGTCTTAATATTGGCTTCCTTCACTTATTAATATGCATGTAAGTTTCCTCCATGTCTTTTCATGGCTTCATAGCTCGTTTTTCTTTAGCACTGAATGATATTCTGTTGTCTGTATTTACCATAGTTTATTTATCCATTCACCTACTGAAGGATATCTTGATTGTTTCCAAAGCCAATGTTTTGACAATTATGAATAAAGCTTCTATAAACATATGTGTGCATAGACATAAGTTTTCAACTCCTGTAAGTAGACAATAAGGAGCCTGATTGCTGGATCATATAGTAAGAGTATGTTTAGTTTTGTAAGAAACTGCCAAACTATCTTCCAAAGTGGCTGTACCATTTTTCATTCCCACCAGAAGTGAATGGGAATTCCTGCCGCTATATGCCCTTACTGGCATTTAGTGTTAGTGTTCTGGATTTTGGCTATTCTAATAAGTGTTCAGTCATATCTTATTTTTATTTGCATTTTCCTGATGACATATGATACAGAGGATTTTTCCATATTCCTATTTGCCATCTGTATATCTTCTTTGGTGAGGTGTTTGGTAAGGTCTTTGGCTCATTTTTTAATTGGGTTGTTTTCTTATTGTTGAGTTTAAGGAGTTCTTTGTATATTTTGGTCTACTGTCATTTATCATATGTGTCTTTTACAAATATTTCCTCCCAGTTTGTGGCTTGTTTTCTCATTCTTCTAACATTGTCTTTTCAGAGCAGTAGTCTTCCATTTTAATTAAATTTAGCTTATCAATTATTCCTTCATGGATCATGCCTTTGATGTTCTATCTAAAGGTCATCTCCATATGCAAGATCATTTAGGTTTTATCCTATGTTATCTTCTAGTTTTATATTTTTGTGTTTTGCATTGAGGTCTATGATCCATTTTAAGTTAATTTTGTGAAGGATGTAAGGCCTGTATATAGATTCATATGTGTTTTGCACATGGATGTCCAGTTATGTCAGCACCATTTGTTGAAAAGACTGTCTTTGCTCCATCTTATTGTCTCTGCCCCTTTGTCAAAGATCAGTTGACTATATTTATGTGGGTCTATTTCTTGGATCTCTATTGTGTTCTACTGATCTATTTGGCTGTTCTTTCAACAATATCTCACTGTCTTGATTACTGCAGTTTTATAGTAAGTCTTGAAGTTGGGTAATGTCAGTCCTCCAGCTTTGCTCTTCTTCAGTATTGTGTTGGCTATTCTGGGTCTTTTGCCTTTCTGTATAAACTTTAGATTGAGGTTTTCCTATTCATGAACATGGAATATCTCTCCGGTTATATAGTTCTTTGATTTTATTTACCATCAGAGTTTGTAGTTTTCCTCATGTAGATCTTACACATATTTTATTAAATTTGTATGTAAGTATTTTATTTATTGGGATGCTAATGTAAGTGGTATTATGTTTTTAATTTAAAATTCCACTTGTTAATTGCTGGTATTTAGGAAAGCAATTGGCTTTTGTATATTAACCTTGTATCCTGCAACTTTGCTATAATCACTTATTAGTTTTAAAATTTATATTTTGATTCTTTTGGATTTTCTACATAGAACAATAATGCCATTTGTGAACAAAGATAGTTTTATTTCTTCCTTCCCAACTGGTACACTTCTTGTTTCCTTATTTTGTCCTTCTTCATTAGAGAGAACTTCCAGTACAACATTGAAAAGGAGTGGTGAGAGGGGATATCCTCATCCTGTTCCTATCTTAGTGGTAAAGTTTCTAGTATCTTAACATTAAGTGTAATGTTGGCTGTAAGGTTTTTTTGTGGATATTCTTTATCAAGTTGAGGAAGTTCCCTCTCTTCCTAGTTTACTGGGAGATTTTGTCATAAATTGGTATTGAATTTTGTCAAATGCCATTTCTGTGGCTATTTATATAATCGTGATTTTTAGCCTATTGATGTGATGGATTATATTAGCTGATTTTTGAATGTTCAACCAGCTTGCACATATGAAATAATTCCCACTTGTTCATTGTGTATAATTCTCATTATACATTATTTGATTTCAATTGCTAATATTTTGTTTAGGATTTTTCCATCTATGTTCATAAGAGTTATCGGCCTATAGTTTTCTTATTTGTCTGGTGTTGGTGTTAAGATAATGGTGGCTTCATAGAATGAGGAAGTTTTCTCTCTGCTTATAATCTTCTGAAAGAGATTGTAGAGTATTGGTATAATTCCTTCCTTAAATGTTTGCTAGTATGTATACATCTTTAATTTTACTGTTCATTCGAATCATGTCATCTATTTGAATAGTTTAATATTATTTAGAGAGAGGCTACATCAATAATAGTTAAATAGTTGGACTATGGTTTAGTAGCAGGTGTTTCATGAGGGCCCATCAGCCTGTGGGCATGATCAGGTCACAGGGTATTATATTTTCCCTGTGGACTCATCATGGCCGGGCACTCCTAATCACTGCTACCAAGCTTACTAACAATAACAAAAAGGAATGCTCTATCCGGTTATAAGTGCTGTTACATGGCTTTATCTTATTGAGCTAGTGTCTCTAGGCTAATCACTGGACTGTGGTCATCTTAGAACAACTCTCTGGTGAATGCTATGATGTTCACCCAAATCTCCATTCAGGAATTGAGAACTTATTCCCCATCAGTGGAAAGGCTACAGAAGATGCCCCTTAGGTCAGATCTCCTGCCAAGGACAGCCTGCACCTAGTCACTGATCACTGTGGGGACATAAAGGCCCAGGCCCATCACCCCAACTAAAGGGCTACTGAAGCTCCTGAGATCCCCAAAGGCTGAGACCTCTGTCAGAACTTCATGGCAGCTCAATTTCTGTTTCTGCCCAATTCTGCTTTCTTTTCTTCTGCAGATATGGATCCCAGGAGCTATCCAAGGGTTTCCTGGGGTAGAGTCAAATCACTGATCCTTGTTTTTAAAGCGCCCCCTTTTAAAATAGCCTTGGATTGTTAGTGATGCTGTTGTGGCTACAGGCTCGGAAGTCAAGCTTTCTGGTTTACCTCCTGGTTCTCTCATCTCTTTACTACAGCACCTTAGGCAGGTAACTTAATCTCACTGTCAGTTTACTCAGCTATAAAATGGATAAATATTTGCACCAACTTCATGATATATATCCCAGATTCCCTCTGACTCTGAGTTGTTTAGTGTGTAGGATGTTTATTAGGGAGGAAATTGACATCCAGGACAGTTAAACTCTAATGGGTGGAGGAAACACAAAGAGAAAACAATATAAAGCGTGGCATGCTGACTAAGGACTGAGGACCAAGACTAGGGCCCCTCCTTGTGACCTTCTCAATGGGGAAAATGTAACAGAAACATAGTGACAGTAAAGGTCAGGAGGAAAAATGGATGGGAAAAATTAATTAATGATATCTATGATAAGTCAATTATTTATTATACTCCATCCACTTCCAAAAATAAGTGGATGTGACTTATTAATTTGAATACAACATATGGCAAAGACAACTTTTTTCTAAAGAGGAAAAAATTACTAGAATTAAAAGTATAGGCATTTCAGGTACCTGGAATGAAAAGCTCCTTTTATCTCATCTGAATAACAAAGTATAACCATTTGTCTGGAAGAAAAATATCATGGGTGTTACTTCATATCTTAAATATGTTCCAAAAACTCACAGCGGAAATAGTTTGGATGTTTTTATTTACTTTCCATTAAAACCAATGGCATAACATTACATTTATTCTCTAAATGAATTTTTATGTGAATCTTAGCAAATATGGTCCATTTATGTTGCTTAGGCTTACACTGCTAACTAAGGGATAATGTTTAGAGACTGCAGAGCAGTGATTCTCAACCCTGGCTGTACCTAAGAATCACCAGGGAAGCTTTAAAAATCATGACACCCACACCACATCCTAGACCAATTAAATCATGGTATCTGCTGGAAGCCTAGGCATTTTTTTTAAAGCTTCCTAGGTGATTTCGATGTACAGTCAAGGGTTAAAACTGCTAACATAACAGACTGAGCAGTTACTGTCTCCATTAGCCTATCCTGTTTATATATCATTATTTCTCAGTGGAACTTTTGATTAATGCTGGGTTGCAATAAAATATTATGCCAGTATGCATCTAAAGTGCTAGCCTTATGGAACATTGATTAGATAATGAAGTCAGCAAAGTGGACCCAGGAGTGACTAAAACCAATAGGATGTGAGTAAGTTAGTGGGGGATTGAGTTATTAACTCTAGATTGACAAAGAAATCAACCAATTGCTTGTGCTTTTCAAGGGTCAAAGACTATGAACTAGTTACTTTCCTCAGTAGTTTGCTTCAGAACTCTAGGCTGCTGAAGGGTGAAAAAAAATCCATGGGGTTGATGCCCTTGAATATCTGGAAACACTAGACTGATTCAAGAGATGCTCTGGGTTCCAGCAGTGCAATTCCCCAAAATGATTGGAGACTTGGTTGAAGTTCCCAGGAATTAACATGAAATGCAACTTCGTGAATCAAAATGTGTTTGTAAATGACTTGTAAATAATAGTTTCATTCTTCACCAGTGTAAGGTGATGGCCTTACATCTTATCATAAGATCTAAGCCCCAAATGGAATTGCAAATCTTTCCAAGGACTTTCATTCTTTTCCCTTTGGAGGAGAGAGCTCTGAAAGGCTTATAGCTCTGCCCCCTATGGCCAGGCCTTTCTGAGTCACTTTAGGTCTCATGGTTCACCTTGGCTACAAGCCATTACTCTTTTTGCCCCATATTATTTGGGGTGATGCATGGGAAAGCTCAGATGAAAAACAGACTGCAGTTTTGACATTTTTGCCCCTTCTATCCCTGAGACTTTGAGCAGGTTACCCAACTTCTCTGAACTCATTTCCTAATATTTGATGTGGGAATAATAATCTATCATTGAAATGCTTAATATGTTACTATATATTCAAGACATTATATTTGAAAAAATTGATAAAATGTTCAGCAAGCATAATTAAGAGGAAGAGAATGGTGCCGTCAAATAGTATTATTAGAGTTTTTAAAGTCTATGTTCTACCCAATATTTGACAATGTTTAGTAAAGTGTGCACAGATGGGAGGCCCTTACCAGCCCCACTGATTATAGGAGAAAAGGATGATTATTTTCCAGAGCTGCTCTGTGCAATATGAAAGTCGCTGTTCAATTGAAATGTGACTTGTCTAAATTACAGTGTGCTGCAGATAAATACACAACAGATTGAAAGACTTAGTGTTAAAATAAGAATGTAAAGTATCTCTTAACAATTTTATACTAGTTATATAATTTATTTTGGACATATTGGGTTGATAAAATATGCTGTTAAAATCAATATTACCTCTTACTTTTTGTTTAAAAATATAAAATTTTAAAAATAGAAAATTTGAAATCATATATTTGGCTCACATTTGTGGCCTGCGTTTTATTTCTATTGGGGAGTGCTACCCTAGAGCTTTGTGTTGGCTCAACACAATTTAAGGGGAAAAACACTAAACCTCACGATAATTACTTTCTCTGGAAATCACTGTGCCTCTTGATTTTTTGTACATTTACCCTGATGACACCATGATGTTAGATCCTGCTCTCATGATCCTTCTGTCTTAGAACTGTGTTGGTTTGGAGCTTCAGAAATTAAACATTCTTGAATAAAGACCATCATGGGTCTTTCACTAAATAAAATTCCTACTTATTGTGAAAAATATCATTGCCAGTTTTTTTTTTTTTTTACAAGGCAGATTCTTTTCTCCTTCAATTTTTTCACCCTCTTTTACTTAAGCCACCCTTTAAAGACCCTCAATTGCTCTCTGATCATTTAAGATATCACCTATAACTCCTGGAGCTTTGGTCTATACCGAATCACTGTGGCCTGTGGGGTCTGGAGCACGAAGGAACAAAGGTCAAGGGCAATTCATGCTTATGTGACTGACCCTCAAGGAAAGCACTGAGCACCAAGGCTTGGGTGAACGTCCCGGGTTGGCAACACGTAAAGTGTTGCCACACATCATTGCTGGGAGAATTGAGTGTTGTTTATATGACTCCACTGGGGGAGGACTACTGGAATCTTGTTCCTGGTGTCTCCTGGGCTCCTCCCTATGTGTCTTTTTCCTTTGCTGATTTTAATCTATATTATTTCACCATAATAAACTGTGACTGTCAGCATAACAGCTCAGGAATCCTGAGGGTGATCTTGGGGAAACCTGATGTACATTAACCCTGAATTGTATTCACTGTCTACTGCATATTGACAATATTACTGATGAAAGAAAAGGGAAACAGACAGGAGTAGGGGGATGGGGATAGACCCTAAAATCTATGGGCTGTTTATTGTGAGCTAGGAACTATTTTATTGCTTTTCATGCAGCCATCATCAGATGGCATTCATACAATAACTCTCTCGTATTGGTTTTATAGACAGGAAAATGGAGTTTCCATCTCTAACCCCTAATAGGTCAAATTAATACAGTATGGCCTAAAGCTGTAGGCATATAAAAACCATTCACCACAACTGAATGGTAGAACCAGATTCGAGATGGGTTCTCTGAGATCCCAAGCTCTGGTTCCAGCATACCACAGCAAAGATGTAGCCACACATGGCCATGACATGTGCAGCAGAGGCTGTGGGTTCTCCGCCCACACCAGAATTCACTGCAGAGTTTCTGGACATGCCTATGACCTGCTGCATTTCTCAGCCTGACAACTCTCTCTGATAGGTTGAGCATGCTTGTCCAGCACACCTGACGTGATACCTGAGGAATGGCCCTCAAACAATAAGAAATGTAACTGGTGAATAAATAACTGATTTTCTTTGCTGCTCATTGGGTCAATTCTGAGGCATGTTCCACAGAGTGTCCGACATAATCCCCAATGAAATTGAGCCCTAGTTGTGTTACCAGTAGAGGGTCTTGACTGCAAGTTGTCCAGGTTCTTGCATTTTGAACAAAGAATTGGACAAAATGCACAGCAAAGTAAGGAAAGAACGAAGTAACGAAAGAGCAGAGATTTATTGAAAATGAAAGTATACTCTTCAGCGTGGGACCCAGCTTGAGCAGCAGCTCAAGGGCCCCAGATACAGAATCTTCTCGGGTTCAAATACACCCTAGAGGTTTCCCATTGGCCACTTGGTGTTCACCTCATATAAATGTTCACCTTCACATACATGAAGTGGTGGCCCCCTATTGGTTGCTTACTGCAACCAATAAGAGGCTGGAGTAAAGTTACAAAGGTCACACACCTATACAAACACCTGGCTAGTTGTGGACAGCAACCAATCAGAGGCTGAAGTGAAGTTAACAAAGTTACAGTCTTATGCAAACGTCTGTTTGCTTCTGGTTGCAAAAAGCAACCAATCAGAGGTACTTTCAATTTCCTATCTGCCCATGAAGAACAGGTGGGAGTTTGCAAAGGGTTTGCCTCTGGTCCTTTTGCTACTTAGGCAAAAGATTTTACTTAGGGTTTTACTTTCAGTTTAGTCCTAGGAAGTCAGCATGAAACGGCCTTAGGCTCCCTGCCTCCAGACCCGGTTCTGCTGACTCAGTTGCTCACAGCAGTGCGCCCCTCTGTGACATGCCCTTTGTTGGCATTATTCCTTATCTATCTCACCTCCCCATGCCTTCACTATGTGACCTGCTGTTCCCTCCCAAATATACGACTTGAAGCCAAATTCCAAACTCAGTATTTATGTTTGGTAGAAACCTAAATGAAGAAAAGTTATAGGATCATACCCAAATAGCTAGATATAAAGCAGAAAACAAAGGGATTGAAGGACAGTGGCACCATGGTTACACCCTGCATTCTGTATTTTTAAGTCTCACCTTCATAATGTACAAACATTTCTTTGTCCCATATTTGACTTAAGTTGAATCATTACATTCAATTCTAGCATGAAATATGTATATGCAACAAGTTGCCATACATTGTTCTATATTATAATATGTTCTTTGTACTTTAGTTTATTTGGTTAATTCTTGCTTTCCACCCTTAATACCATTAAAGTATGTACCTAGATGAACCATCATTTGTAAAGCTGAAAGGTGATATTTACTTAATCAAAATTAGACTTCTTAATACTTGTTAAAGGGAAAATCCATTGTGGGGAAGAATCGTAGAGTATAATGCTCATATTATATTTCAGACAATAAAACAACCTTGTATAATCCTATTGTGAACATTAGCATACATTTCACAGCCCATCCGGCAAACAATAAGGGTCATGACTATGCATTTGAAATGCTATCCAGGGCATTGTAGTAAGCAAAATGGTAAAACCTACAGCTGTGTCAGTGGGTCAAAAAGCGGTCATGGTACATTTCTCAGACACTGTGAACCCAAATACACTTTTATAAAGACAAGCTGTGTGTTAGGAAACATGTTTTTCAAAGCTAAGCAGGTCTAAAGACATAGTTATGTGAGAAGCAGGGATGGGAGGGGGAGAGCATGACCTGTTTGGAGTGATTCATGGTTAAATGAAACTGACAAAACTCCAGTGTCTTGTGGAATGCAAATTCTTATTATAAAAACATCCTTTATGAGACAGAGAAAATACAGTATCTGCTTCCAGTTAAAGAATTTTCTTCTAAAACTTCAGAAGAGGTCACTCTAATCAGTTTGCCTAAGAATTTCTAACCCAAAAAATTAAAAGACAGGGTTTTCTCCCCCAAATCATATTTGGTAATAGTAACTTATTTTATTGATAAATTTTAGACTAGGTCTAAAATTTTAGATGAGGTCTCCTGTGCATATTTCATACTTCTGCTTTCTGGATTGTCCTGGCTTTCTTGATTTCTTTCTTTCCTCTGTCCCTATTACTTTCTGGATGAAATATCACATTCACATAAGAATTGAATATAAGACATAAAATTATATCTCCAAAGAGTATGATATGACATCCGATAGGTTCTGACCCAGTTTCTATCTGAGCTAAACCTGGAAAATAAACACCGCCTCCATTAAATGTTATTTTATTAGAGTGAGCAAGTGTCTAAATACCTGTAATTATTGTTACAGGTATAGTTTACTGTTTAAAACTAAAAATTATGGGCATGTTGACATTATGATTTAATCATTCACAAGCTTTATAAAAAGATTTGTCACTGTCACTCGAACCTATTTTAAATTATTTCATGCCTGCAGTTTACTTAGCTTGTATCCAAGTTTGAAGGCGATCTCATTGGTCATGTTGTTTTCTCTGACGATAGTGATGAAATTGCTGCTAATTTGAAAAGAACTTTAAAATTCTGTATCATGTCTGACTCGGTGGTAATATTCACTGTATGCCAACATGGTCCATGCAACATTGAGTGTGAAATTGATAAGTAGCAAAGTCCTCAAACTACTCCTTTCTCTGCAAGTATAATGGACCTAATGCGTATATCTAAATGACATGCATTTTTAGTAGGATTCACAAATAGGAAGTACCATTTCTTGCCCAAACACCAGAGGAAACACCCTCCCTCCTGATGCCAATCTCTCAATATCTTCTTCTTCTTTTAGAGAACTTGGGTTATGAATGTAGAGACCACTATCCTGATAGCACAAGGAACTACAGTCTGTCACAAACAGAGAGATGCACACCTCGCTAAACCTAATGCTGGCAGCAGGAATTCATAGAATATCAGAGAAAGCAAAAGCCTCCTTATCACACCATAGATGATGTCACTCTTTTTAATGCAAATTTTGAAAAACTATACATAGGAAACAGAATTTTCTACAACTTAAATTGAATCCTATTGCGAGAAAGTGACCAGTCTATAGCAGAGCTGTATGAAATACACGGAAAAAAAGTGAGCAAAACCTAAGACACTACAAGAAGAAAAACACTTATTGCATCAGGAGAGAAACTGTGTTCTAGACTCATCTGGCAAATAATTTTTGTTAATTTAGTAATAATGAGGACACTTAGTTAAGATACTGCCATGACAAGTAGAAGTTTTAATTTAATAGAATGTATAATGGCTCACATCTGAGGTTCTAATTAGCACATGGTTCTTCTCAACACAGGGAATGGGAGCCTAGGCTCCCTCCAGTTTGTGGTTCTGTCATCCCATAGGGTAGTTTATGGAAATGGCAAAGACAGCATGGAGGATGCACACCCATTTCTAACAAGTGGCTTAGAAATGTCACTCATCACTGCCACTTACTTCCCATTGGTGAGAATTCATCTCATAGGCAGACCCACCTGCAAGAAGTGTGCAGAAGAATGAATGTGGCCTGTGGTTGGGCAGCCACTTCCTTGTTACAACTGTGTTCTATGGAAAAGGAGAAAAGTTTGTGGTGGATAGATAGCCATTGCTGTAGGACGAACTGGAAATAGCAGAATTCCATCTCAAGTATCTGTAGTGTTCACTGCCATATAGATAGATAGATAGATAGATAGATAGATAGATAGATAGATAGATAGATAGATAGATAGATAGATAAGCTTTCCAAATAGATCTTTGCCTATTGATGTTTTATCCATCCTTCAAGGCTAAGTTTTAAGTGTTGCTTTTTCCAAAGAGTCTTCCCTAGCTCTCATCAAGTACATCCCACACTGCCTATTACAGAATAATGAATGGCATAGATGCTGTTGATTCTCAACTTAGATTACCTTACCAGGCTTGTGCAGTCCTTCCCTAGCTGCATGAATGTTGGCCACTAATGGCTCAGAGCTGCTCTCTTCTATGGTAAATTGCCAAATAGAAGACACCTTACCTTGGAGGTCAAATGACTTCCCCTCACCCTGCAGTCAACAGCAATTGACTGATCAACATGTGGGTAAGAGAGACCATTCCCACAGTGAGACCAAGTCTGTGGTGCAGTTCATACTTTGGAGTTCCCAATGAGATTAGTCTGAGGCTAAGTCTGGCTCAACTCCTTCCCTTGCCCCATCCTACTTCTCCCATTCCTCTTCTCTCGGCAGCATCCTCCTCATGCCCCCGCAATAAACCACATGAACTGGAATCCATGTTTTAGGTTCTGCTTTCAGGGAGTCAAACATAAGGCCAGGAGCCACCTTTCTTCTAAAGTTGGGAGACTGTATGTAATCTTCATATATTTCTTTCTATCTTAATTTCATGTTTTAGGGGTGAGGAAAACCTTAAGAAAACAGGGTCACAACTGTAATTTGATCAGAAAATCAAATTCCAGGGTTTCCCCACGCTCAGTAAACGTTCTCAATTTTCCAAATTCTCCACATTTTATGACTTTTCATTGAGAATTGAGTGTAGATACTGATCTAGCAGCCATTTGTGATTCTCCATTATCAGAGGTAGATTTTTCAAGATTCTCTACATACTAAGCAGGAAGATTAGCACAAATATTTTATGTTTACAAATATCAAGGAAGTTCCCTTTAGCCAAAAAACATATGAACCAACCGTAACACCCTATCCTATAAGCAGTTGCACAAGGTGATCTGAGGATAAAATAAAATGTTAGTGATGCAGTGCTTTATGTCTACAACATAGTAAAAGCCATAAATGTCTGTTCTTGTTTCACTTTATTTTCATTCTAACGTATTCCCACCACTGTCTCTTTGTAACCCCAGGTGAGACAGGAAGGAAGAGCCATAATTGGTTCAATTTTTCAAAAGTGAGATTTAAAACATCAGAGTCAGCTTCAAATTATGAGTCTCACAGCAACAATTTGGGATGTCGTTGATTTGGTGTGAATGTCCCCTAAATGTGCTGTAGAAGTCCCTAGGTACAGGCAGCAAGGGAAATCCCACTTGGTTTTCATAATGTTCATACCCGACTTATGACAGGCAGAACATTTTAGATTCCGCAATGAATTAATGCTTAATTAATATATTTAATAAGAATGAGACATGATACCACTATTGTGTTCCAGTTAATTCCTGTTCTCATCTGCATGAAAATGTTTCTTGAGTGAAACATTTAGGAACACATTTTAGAATTCCCATGATAGTAAAAGATAATGAAGCTTTGCCTCTGATGAGGACAGAATCTTGACAGTTTTCTAATTAATGGGATAAATGTGGTAGCTCAGCTTCTCTTGCATTCAAATGTCCACATAATCTCTCCATTAATAGGCAAATGATTTCTCTCTCCTAATCAAATTATACTATTCTTTGGCGTCTTTATCTTAAACTATTTCTTACTTGAAATAACTTGACTCCTTCGTTTTGCAAATATGCATACTTTTCTGTCTTTGAAACCAAACCTTCACTGTGAAACTTTTTCTAAAAACTCTAGGCTGTAATTATCTGATGTTTTGACTACTACCAGACTGTGGCTTGATTGTACAGTTTGCTGCCGAGTTATGTTCAAATTATCAGTTAATTTCTGTCATAAGTTGACAAGTTTGTCTAAGTCATAACCTTTGACAGCATGGTTCACAGGGAATCGATGAGATCTTATATGCTGCAGTGTAATATTCACTGTGCTTAGCCCACAGCTGAACATACAGTAGGTTATCAATATACAGTTGAATGTGAGAATGTATGCATATCTCATATTCCTTGGCACCATCACTACTGGGTCTCTGAGATGAAAGAGGGTCAGAAATGTCATAGGCCTCTTCAGCTCACTTTCTTGACCCAACGTGACCCAAAGGTGTTGTATCATCAAGTGTGAGAAGGAATTCACTCCCTTGCCCACCTCTCCCAACACTTCCTTCCCGGAGACAGCTTTAGACATTGTTGGCAAGAGATTGTCTATAAGCAGGTCAGAAGAAAGGGTCACTCCTGTCTTAGGAAAGGTCTGTGGTATCTTCCCCTCAACAAGGAGCAAGACCCCATTAAGTGTCAATTGAAGCACAGATAATGTATGAGTATTAAAGAATACACTCAGAGTCATGTGTTGTTCCATAGAGAAAATGCATATACTTTATATATTTCTCTCATGGTTATTTCCTAAGGAAGCAACTATAAAGTACACATACACACATACTAGAAACTGCATACTTCTCAGGTGATAAATGTATATTTGTATCACTTTTATGTATTTCTCTCATGGTTATTTCCTAAGTAGGCAACTATAAAGTATGCACATATACTAGAAATTGCATACTTCTCAGATGATAAATATATATTTGTGTCACTTTAGACATTTGACAGACATTTGGGGTTTACGCAGGGTAGCGATGAAAACTAGGAGAGAAGTATCTGCTTCCATTTAGTCTGAGCTGTGGAGTTCTGTGAGTCATGTTCCATAGACTTAACACATCACTCCAGAAACATGCTTCATTCTGCCATGTTTCATGTGTCATCCTGCTTGTGAGTGCAACCTTGATCTTCAGCTTCTCAGTGAAAGACAGGGAAGAAGCTACCAGAACACAGGCCCCGGTGTCACTTTCCAGATTTCACTAGCTGAGTGAATTTTGAAATGTTATTTGATATTTCCGCATTAGTACAATGAAGTTAATAGTATCACCATGTCAGAATTGTTTTAAGAATTAAATGATATACAAACCACCTAGCACAGTCCTTGTCCAAACAATCTATTAATTCAGCTTTTCATTCAACAAATGTTTATTGTGTACCCACTGTGTACCAGTTTACACTCTAGAAGAAAAAAGGCTATTTTAATAAAGCATATAGTATGTTCTATGGCAAAGACAAAAGCTGCAAGGTGGAATATGGGGAATTCTGAAATGGTATTTTCTTTGTAGACTCCACTGATAATGTAAATTTGATAAAAGACCTGAAGGGGGTAGGGGAGTTAGCCATATACAAAGGTAGGGTGTCTTAGTCAGTTTGGGCTGCTATAACAAAAACATCATAGACTAGGTAGTTCAAACAACAATTCATTTCTCACACTTTTGGAGGCTGCAAAGTCCAAGATCAAGGTGTTGGTAGATTCAGTGTTTGGTTTGCAAATTTCCATCTTCTTATTGTATCTGCACATGGTGGAAAGCAGAGAGAGAGAGAGAGAGCAAGTTTTTGTGTCTCTTTTTGTAAGGGTGCTGGTCCCATTCATGAGGGCTCCACACTCTTAACCTAATTAGCTCTCCATGATCTTATCTCCTAATGCCATCACATTGGGGATCAGAATTCCAACAAATACATTTTGGGGGACATAAACAGTCTGTCCACAAAATGGGGGAAGTAAGTTTCAGGTAGAGGAAACAGCAAATGCAAAGGCCCAGGGGTTGGGAACACATCTAATGAGTTTTAAGAATACCCTGAAGGCCAGAATGGCTAGAGTGGGTTATGAGGAGAAGAGAAGGTGAGGTGAGCAAGGTGATAGAGAGCTTGATCAAGTGGAGTCCTGTAGGCTGTTAAAATTGTTGTGGCTTTTATTCTGCTGAAATGAAAAACCAGCGGAGCGTTTTGAGCAGTTGATTGATTTGACAGCATCACTGGGGCTGTTGATTGAGAAAAGTGAAGGGAGGCTGGAACCCCGATTTGCAGGCTACTGCAATAACACAGGAAAAAGAGGATGGTGGCTAGGACTGGGACGGTATCACTGAAGTTAGTGAGAAGTGATTAGATTCTGAATAATAATGATAAACAATTTGAGTTAAAAAATGCAAGATATGTAAATCATAATTTTATTTTGATAATAGCAATGTTTATATGATATAGCAAGAGTTCTTGATATTAAAACAATGCTTTTGACAAAAACAATGCTGAAAGTACCTATTCTATGTTCACAATTCTGCTGGAAATGCCATGAATATGAATATTATGCATATGGAACACCAAATATCAGCATTAAATTCTTTGGCAATATATTTTTGTCTTTTCTAACATATCTCAAAAATCGAGATGAATCCCTAAGCTTTCTGATTTTCTACCTAGATGTTTTGGGAACTTGATGACAAAGTCTCAAGGTAA
Organism: Hylobates moloch; assembly: GCF_009828535.3. Taxonomy (NCBI): domain Eukaryota; kingdom Metazoa; phylum Chordata; class Mammalia; order Primates; family Hylobatidae; genus Hylobates; species Hylobates moloch. The sequence continues at coordinate 54,682,437 of NW_026652296.1, read as the reverse complement.
AGTAGATTTTATTGAAAGGTTTTTCTGTGTCTGTTGAGATGATCATATGGTTTTTGCTTTTAATTCTGTTTATGTGGTGAATCATATTTATTGATTTGCATATGTTGAATCCACCTTGCATCCCAGTAATAATGCCTACATGATCATGGTGAATCAACTTTTTAATGTGCTGCTGAATTTGGTTTGCTAGTATTTCATTGAGAATTCTCATATCTGTGTTCATCAGGGATATTGGCCTGAAGTTTTCTTTCATCGTCATGTCTCTGCCAGATTTTGGTATCAGGCTGATGCTGACTTCATACAATCAGTTGGGGAAGAGTCCATCCTCCTGGAATTTTTTTTTAAAATAGTTTCAGTAGAATTGGTACCAGTAGTTCTCTTATGTCTGGTAGAATTTTGTTCTGAATCCATCTGGTCCAGGCATTTTTTTGACATTGCTAGGTTCTTTACTACTGATTCAATTTCAGAGTTCAATATTGGTCTATTCAAGGTTTCAATTTCTTTCTGCTTCATTCATAGGAGATTGTATATTTCCAGAAATTTATCCATTTTCTGTATATTTTCTAATTTTTGTGCATAGAGTTGTTTATAGTATTCTCTGATTATCTTTTTTATTTCTGTGGGATCAATTATAATGCCATCTTTGTCATTCCTGATTGTACTTATTTGGATCTTCTCTTTTTTGTTAATCGAGTTAGCAGTCTATCAATCTTATTTTTCAAGAACTAACTCTTGGTTTCATTGATCTTTTGGATGGATTTTTTCATTGATAAAACCCAATATCTCATCATGATAAAAAACCTCAACAGACTAGGCACTGAAGGAACATATCTTAAAATAATAAGAGCCACCTATGACAGATCCACAGCCGACATCACACTGAATGGACAAAAGCTGAAACCATTCCCCTTGATAACTGCAACAAATCAAAGATATTCCACTCTCATCACTCCCATTCAACATAGTATTACCAGAGAAATCAGGCAAGAGAAGGAAATAAAAGGCACCCAAATGGAAAAAGAAGAAGTTAAACTGTCTGTCTTTATTGAAAATATGATTCTGTACTTAGAAAACCCTAAAGAGTTCACCAAGAGGCTGTTAGAACTTACAAATGATTTTAACAAGGTTTCAGGATACAAAATCAGTGTACAAAAATCAGTAGCACTTCTATATACCAATAATGTCTGGGCTGAGAGTCAAAGCAACACAATTTCATTTATGATAACCACAAAGAACATAAAATACCTAGGAATACAGTTAACCAAGAAGGTGAAAGATCTGTACAAGGAGAACTACAAACCACTGTTGAAAGAAATCAGAAATGACACAAACAATGGAAAAACATCCCATGCTCATTAGTCGGAAGAATCAATATCATTAAAATGGCCATACTGCCCCAAACAATCTACAATTCAATGCTATTCCTATCAAACTACCAAATCATTCTTCACAGAATTATATATAAAAAAAAAAACTATTCCAAGCATCATATGGAACCGACAAAGAGCCCAAATAGCCAAAGCAATTCTAAGCAAAAAGAACAAAGTTGGGAGACATCACATTACTCAACTTCAAACTATACTACAAGGCCACAGTAACAAAAATAGCATGGTACTGGTACAGAAACAGACACATAGACCAATGGGACAGAATAGAAAACTCATAAATAAAGGTGCACACCTATAACCATCTGATCTTTGATAAAGCCAACAATAACAAGCAATAGGGGAAGGATTCCCTATTCAATAAAAGGTGGTGGGTAGCCATATTCAGAAGAATGAAACTAGATCCTTACCTTTCACCATATACAAAATTAACTAAAGATGGATTAAAGATTTATTTGTAAGCCCTCAAACTGTAAAAACTCTAGAAGAAAATTGAGGAAATACTCTTCTTGACATCGACCTTGGCAAAGAATGTATGGCTAAGTCCCCAAAAGCAATTGCCACAAAAACAAAAATTGACAAGTGGGACAAACTAAAGAGCTTCTGCACAGCAAAAGAAACCATCAACAGAGAAAACAGACAACTATGGAATGGTAGAAAATAATTATGAACTATGCCTCCAACAAAGGTCCAATATCTAGAATCTATAAGAAACTTAAATCAATCAGCAAGCAAAGACAACCCCATTAAACAGTGGGCAAAAGACATGAACAGACACTTTTGAAAACAAGACTTATAATTGGCCAATAAATATGAAAAAAATGCTCATCATCACTAATTATCAGAGATATTCAAATCAAAACCACAGTGAAATACCATGTCATACCAGTCAGAATGGCTGCTATTAAAAAGTCAAAAAGAAAAAACAAAAAACAAAAACAACAGATGCTGATGAAGCTGCAGAGAAAACATGTATACACTCTAAGCGGGAATGTAAATTAGTTCAGTCACTGTGGAAAGCAATTTGGAGATTTCTCAAAGAACTTAAAACAGGGCTACCATTTGACCCAGAAATGCCATTACCGGGTATATAACCAAAGGCATATAGATGATTATACCAAAAAGATGCATGCATTCATATGTTAATCACTATTCTACTCACAATACCAAAGACATGGAATAAACATAGATGCCCATCAATGGTGGGCTGAGTAAAGAAAATGTGGCACATATACCCCATGGAATATTATGCAACCATAAAAAAGAGTAAAATCGTGTCCTTTGTGGCAATATGGATAGAGCTGGAGGCCATAATCCTTAGCGAATTAATGGAGGAACAGAAAACCAAACGCTGCATGTTCTCACTCATAAGTGGGAGCTAAACATTGAGCTCACATGAACATAAACGTGAAGAAAATAGACCGTGTGGATTACTAGAGTGTGGAGGGATGGAAGGGGTTGTGGGTTGAAAAACTACTTATTGAGTACTATGCTTACCACCTGGGTCAAATATACCCATGTGACAATCCTACACAGATACTCCCCTGCATCTAAAATGAAAGCTAAAATTTAAAAAATAAATAAATAATGCCATCTTGGTACAAGTGTGTTACTTAAGTGTTTAAAAAGCATTTTCCCTTGCATTTTTGAGTGGTTCAAGAAAAACACCATATTAAAATGTGTACTTTCCAAAAAAAAAAAATAAAGTAGGTAGAGATGAGAGAATTTCAGATATTTTTCTTTTAGTCTTAGTGGATTCTTATAATTAGGAAAATCGATATAATGTATCTACTCTGAACACCACTGCTTAAGTAAGGAGACAAGAAAAGACTGGCCAGTTCTAGAAGAGCAAAGGGTCTATACATAGCAAGAAGGAGGTCTCCTGGGGCAATTCTTTCTCAGTCTTGAACATTTTATGGTTGTACAAAGAACACACAGTTGAAAGCCAAGGGACTGGGTTCTATTGCTGGCTCTATCACCGACTGGAGGCACTGCCAAATATCTGTAAATTAACTGCAGAATTTCTTCCAATTTTACATTTCTGTGACTTGCTGATCACTTTTTCCTAGCCCTTTCAACATCTGCAAAACTATAGAGAACTTGTAAAGCAAGATATCTTTTGCTGCCAGGGTGGTGGAGAAGCGTTTTAAACAATCGTGGACTCTTTTTTGGCAGGTAGATTCAACACAGCAGCTCATAAGACTTGAAACTCATGATCACTGTTTTCTTACACAAAGAGAAAATACAGCTCTTCAGAGTGATAACCTGCAAAAGGATTTTAGTTACTTTTGTTTTTAGTTTTTAAAAAATAAAAAAGAAATAAGATGCATTTCTCATTGGCAACACAGGGTGCTAGAGGACAGTGTGGTAATATAGTCAAAGTGCTAAAGAAAGTAAGTGTTGAGCTTGGATTTTACAGTCTGCCACTCTCACTCAAGGTGACAGTGGAACAGACTAACATTCATAAAAAATCCAGCACCCTTGTTGAACAAACTGAAAGATGAATTCTAGTAAGAAAGACAATATCTCATACACAAGGAAATAAGATGCATGACACAGTTATAAACACAGAAACTGGTGAAATATATTGGTAAATCCATTGTACTTAGTAATATTAATGATAATAGTGATAACTGACTTAGTTTGTGCTTAAAGCCAAGTGAACTGTGAAATATCCATATCCATATACATTTCTTACCTTGCTAGGAGGACAGAGATGTTGATTAACTACAGAGTTTGTTAAAATATGTAAAGCTACCTGTGCATGTTAATGAACAGACTGGCTGTATGATGCGCAGCTTCCAAACTAGCATAGAGAAAACTAAAGAAATTGTAAAACTGAAGGCATGAAATGAGAACAAATAGGCAAACGAATCTTAGTAAGTATAAAAACATAAGATAGCTGAAATAAGCCCAAATATATTAGTAATTAAAACAAATATAAACAATTTAAAACATAAGATAGCTGAAATAAGCCCAAATATATTAGTAATTAAAACAAATATAAACA